>NC_059195.1:12524888-12832388 GCF_020615455.1 Coregonus clupeaformis | reverse complement strand
GAAAGCCTGGTGGATATCAGATCTGACACAATCACTTCATAAACCTTTTTTAAATAAGTATATTTTTCCACGGCATCAGTGGTTGATAGTCAGACTAGACACAGTAAACATTTACATGTAAAAGCAGGGCCACGTTCAGGAGAGCAACTTGTTTCAGATATAGCCTAGTATGTAGAACAAACATGTCTCTCTGACTTAAAAAATAAGGATTCCTGTCAGTTCTAATCATAACATTTCTATCTGCATCATTCCACAACGTTTTCCTATTGAACGTGCCCCTAAACTCTATGTAAGAGAAATCTCTGCCGTCCACATCCCACAAAGCAGCCATTACACACACAGCTATTTAGATTGAGTGTGTCACTTCTGCATGAGTGTGATTCGCCAACTGATGACGAGGCTCAGGCACTTGTGCAGTTTGAGGGTCATTGAGACAAATAGAGCCCTATTCAATCTAACCTAATATCCAGATTTCCAGGACAAGTTTTAAAAAATTGCTTACAATTTTTACATCCATTTGAAAGTGCAACAGTAGCTGCTTCAAGGCAATAGCTTTTCCTCAGATCCCTAAAGGCACTGGTTAAGTCCTCTCTGCTAAGAGGACAAATACAACCTCTCATTTTGGGCTGTATTTTTCTTCCGTCCAGTCTGTAAAAACATACTCTCCACTCTTTTTATAACTTCCGCCAGCCCTTGACTCCATGTGGGTTGGTGGTGTTGCTTGGAAAACATTTTGGGACAGTTCCTCAAAATGTGCAATGTGTCTCCCCTTCCCACCCCCTTACTGTGTGTGGGCAGTGGGGAGGGGTGGTTGGTCAGCAGGCGTAGGGGGATCCTGGTCAGGTAGGGGGGTTCCCCCCTGAGAGGGTCCAGTTTGTGGGGACCTGCTTGGGGGGTCTTGGGATGAGGACTGGGAGGTTTCCTCTGTTGGTTCATCTGTGCTAATCTCATTTATCTCCTACCAAACAGAACAAAAGTAAAGTGTTGCGTCATAGTTCTTTTTAATACTGTAAGTATAGTACTTGGCACAGATATGCAAAAATACCCTCATAAAATACAGTTCTAAAGGCAGGTATTATATTCTCACCTTTCTTCAAAATGGGACGCATTAAATAAAAAAGACAGTTCTCAGGAGGACATTATACAACATGGAACCTTGGCTGGAACATGCACAAATCCCTAGATAAACCACCTGTGTTCCACATAAACTACCTACTGTTTCATTCTCTGCCCAGTGACATGCGCCTTTGGGCCCAGCCTCAAATCACAGCCTGAACCTATAAGTATATGCCTGAACCGCACGAGCTGCCACCCTGTCTACCTACCTGCAGCGGCTGATGGTTGTTGGCAGGGCTGCTCCTGGCCAGGACAGCCATCTCTCTGATCTGGTGCAGGGCGAAGGCCAGGGTGACCCAGGGCGAGGCAGACACCACCCAGGGGGGCTTGCTCAGGTCCTCCTGCTCCTCCTGGTGCTTGGTCTTCCTTGGTGGTGGCGTTGTGGCGGCGTTATCTGATTGGATAACGTCGATGGTCGCTATGGGAACAGGACTGGAGGGGACGGGAATGTTCTCAGCCAGCATTTTGGTGTCTGGAAAACAACGTAAGCTACATTTTTCATAACGATTACACATGCTTATTCTGCTAAGGTGTCTGGCCTAACAACTACCCCTATTATTAACATCCTAAACATGATTCATGCAGCATTCTAATGTCTATAAATATCTCAGTTGCTGATTGAAAAACTGGATTTAAAGTTAGTGGTAGTACATGTTATGCTTGCCACATTGGGAGCCAGTCACTTCTCCATTAAGGGGCATAATAGGTGCAGCAAATGCTGTTTTTCTGTAAGCCCATGCAGAGGCACGGCCTGAAGCAGACAGGGTAGGATAAGATCAACTTTATTAACACATACTTTTCTCCCCACTCTGCACAGCCAGCCATTGGATGAGAGCGAAGAGGAGGAGGATGACGAGGGATGCCATTCCTATCCCTCTGAAGGTGTGGGCTGCTCCTAAACCATAACCCAAATAGACAAACGTGTTCACAGCACAGTATTTCTTAATTCCAAATCAGCCCCTACTCCTTAGGCCAGGGGTACTCAACTCTTACCCTATGAGGGCCGGAGCCTGCTGGTTTTCTGTTCTACCTGATAATTAATTGCACATATCTGGTGTCCCAATTCCCCTACATTTTTGTTTTTGTTTTTTGTATTTCTATTTTTTATCCAAAGCGACTTACAGTCATGTGTGTATACATTTTTACGTATGGGTGGTCCCGGGGATCGAACCCACTACCCTGGCGTTACAAGTGCCATGCTCTACCAATTGAGCTACAGAGGACCACATCAGTCCCTGATTAGAGGGGAACAATGAAAAAATGCAGTGGAACTGGCTTCGAGGTCCAGAGTTGAGTTTGAGGGCCCTAGGCATTGGAAACAAAATCTTCAAATACATTTATGTATTTCACTCATTGCTTTTCATATAACACAGAAACTGAAAATCAATGTCCATTTCAGCACTGTAAGGGATATATTTTACCCCCAAAAAAACATGTTTCAGGGCACAGAAAGAGACACACAGAGTTGTTATTCTGGGAGTGCAGCCAAATGCGTTCCAGACCATAGAATTCCTATCCTAATGATTTAAGATGGGGCTGGTGGTAGTTTATTAAGAGTTAAGACCTGGATTATTTTATGAAAACCATGGAGGACAGGGCATCCTTATAAGGAGGGGAGGCGTTGTAAAACATTTTGAAAGGCATGTGGGACCACTGTAACTGTGAATACAATTAGCTGGTCATGTAGGAGTCACTGTTAAAGGTACAATCTGGAATCTGCAATAATTACTACTGTTCTCAATGGTCGTTTCAATTAATGAACATTTAACAACAAAATGACCATTGAACAGCAGTTTATATTGCAAATTGTACCTTTAACGAGTGACACCAATATCTCTCGTTGGTTGAACTGGGGACACGCAATTCAATTCAATATAACTTCAATACAATCCAGCTGGGGGTTTTTCATCACAGTGGCTCTTACCAAAGAAGTTGACTAACACTCCCCCCACCATGGCCCCACAGCCCCGGCCCAGCCCCAGGTGCAGGCCCTGGAGGATACCCTGGGCAGAGGTCCTCAGCTCTGGAGGCACAGCAGCACTCAGGTAGGAGATACACGCTGCCCACACTAAGGCATGGCTCACACCTAGATACACAGAGATACAGAGAGAGTGAGTGAAAGAGAGACACACACACTCAGGCACATCCACAAATACACATACATCATTACACTAGGTCGGGGCAGGGAGTAATACAATTAGGCCGAGTTATTGGCTTGTTAATTTAATATAATTAAACCTCCCTACTAGGGAAGAGATATACAGTAGTAGGTAATGAAAATAAACATCAGTAGAACAAACAAACATTTAAATGAAGTCCTTTTCACATTTAACATATAAGCAGAAACAAACAAACAGGCCAGGTAAACTGTAATTTGTTTTCATTAAAAGTTGTACACAACACTATACTTTTTGGGAGGGAAAATAAATACATTTTGGGAGCCATTTTCTAATTGATCTCAAAGGGAGAACATGTCCTGTGTGTGTTCGTGGCAGGTGACAGGCGAGAGAGAGAGTGGACTTAACCCTAGTCATTAACACTCGCTTGGGTGTGTCATGTTTGAACTGGCTCAACTAGCCAGTTTACATCCAACACGCCTAATTTTCTCATTGTGTAGCTACCAATAATAAAACAAAGCCATCAAACCTGCTACCATACCCTCCTTAGGCCCGTCTGGCTTGCCTCGCCCCCTATACAGCTCTTTAGCTAGCCCATATCGTCACTAACCTCCCAGACCAGAGCTACGGCCATCACTTGTTTGTCTTGTCATACCACTTCCTTTAGAATTGTGGAGATTTTGAAATTAGATTTTGTGTGTCTCTAAGTGTGTCTCTAAACATCGTTATTTGGTGTTGTTATGTTTCTAGTGAATGACTACAATCATAAGCGTCCTTCAATGTTACTTATTCGTGTATAGCTGCAACGTTGTAATTCATGGCTTAAATGTGGCTTTCAGGGTAGTCTAGATACGGAGGAAAGGGGCGTTTTCCAGGCGAAGGACAAGCTTTTCTTGTCATTGAGGGGAGAGTTCCTTTCCTGAAATGAACTCTGAGAGCCAACATGGCAACAATGTAAGTGCACTGTGGGCAGCCAGTCCAAACACTACTTCCTCCTCCTTTCTATCTAATGTCAACACTTATGCTAAGCTAAGTCAACAGATGCCGCCATGCGTGGCCGTGCCATGAGGCCCATGACACCCGGTGTAGCCTCACCTTGAAGGACCTCCATGGGCAGGACGACCCAGGCGTTCTCCAGGTAGGAGATGTAGAGGTAGCGGGCCGTGTTGCAGGCCAGCCCGATGTACAGCACCCTGGGGAGGAAGAGAAGGTCAGGTAACACTTTATTTCAATAGTCCACTACAGATGGTTTATAGATGTTGAACTTTCACTACTTTGTTTAACTAACCCTATAGCAAGTTATTATACACTGCTCAAAAAAATTAAGGGAACACTAAAATAACACATCCTAGATCTGAATGAATGAAATAATCTTATTAAATACTTTTTTCTTTACATAGTTGAATGTGCTGACAACAAAACCACACAAAAATGATCAATGGAAATCAAATGTATCAACCCATGGAGGTCTGGATTTGGAGTCACCCTCAAAATTAAAGTGGAAAACCACACTACAGGCTGATCCAACTTTGATGTAATTTCCTTAAAACAAGTCAAAATGAGGCTCAGTAGTGTGTGTGGCCTCCACGTGCCTGTATGACCTCCCTACAACGCCTGGGCATGCTCCTGATGAGGTGGCGGATGGTCTCCTCCCAGACCTGGACTAAAGCATCCGCCAACTCCTGGACAGTCTGTGGTGCAACGTGGTGTTGGTGGATGGAGCGAGACATGATGTCCCAGATGTGCTCAATTGGATTCAGGTCTGGGGAACGGGCGGGCCAGTCCATAGCATCAATGCCTTCCTCTTGCAGGAACTGCTGACACACTCCAGCTACATGAGGTCTAGCATTGTCTTGCATTAGGAGGAAACCAGGGCCAACCACACCAGCATATGGTCTCACAAGGGGTCTGAGGATCTCATCTCGGTACCTAATGGCAGTCAGGCTACCTCTGGCGAGCACATGGAAGGCTGTGCGGCCCCCCAAAGAAATGCCACCCCACACCATGACTGACCCACCGCCAAACCGGTCATGCTGGAGGATGTTTCAGGCAGCAGAACGTTCTCCACGGCGTCTCCAGACTCTGTCACGTCTGTCACGTGCTCAGTGTGAACCTGCTTTCATCTGTGAAGAGCACAGGGCGCCAGTGGCGAATTTGCCAATCTTGGTGTTCTCTGGCAAATGCCAAACGTCCTGCACGGTGTTGGGCTGTAAGCACAACCCCCACCTGTGGACGTCGGGCCCTCATACCACCCTCATGGAGTCTGTTTCTGACCGTTTGAGCAGACACATGCACATTTGTGGCCTGCTGGAGGTCATTTTGCAGGGCATTGGCAGTGCTCCCCCTGCTCCTCCTTGCACAAAGGCGGAGGTAGCAGTCCTGATGCTGGGTTGTTGCCCTCCTACGGCCTCCTCCACGTCTCCTGATGTACTGGCCTGTCTCCTGGTAGCGCCTCCATGCTCTGGACACTACGCTGACAGACACAGCAAACCTTCTTGCCACAGCTCGCATTGATGTGCCATCCTGGATGAGCTGCACTACCTGAGCCACTTGTGTGGGTTGTAGACTCCGTCTCATGCTACCACTAGAGTGAAAGCACCGCCAGCATTCAAAAGTGACCAAAACATCAGCCAGGAAGCATAGGAACTGAGAAGTGGTCTGTGGTCACCACCTGCAAAACCAGTCCTTTATTGGGGGTGTCTATTCCATTTGCACAACAGCATGTGAAATTTATTGTCAATCAGTGTTGCTTCCTAAGTGGACAGTTTGATTTCACAGAAGTGTGATTGACTTGGAGTTACATTGTGTTGTTTAAGTGTTCCCTTAATTTTTTTGAGCAGTGTATATCAATGGAGTTGCAGGTGAAAGTAAGGCCAAAGCTCATAGGTCAAACCCGAACTGTCCCTGAACAGACTTCTATATCCTTCATTCCCACACTTTGTATTTTATTTAACCAGGCAAGTCAGTTAAGAACAAAATCTTATTTACAATGACGGTAGGCCAAACTTGATGCTGGGCCAATTGTGCGCCGCCCTATGGTACTTTTGTATACTCAGTGTTTGTGGGCATGAACACATTACAACTACAAAAACAATGCAAATATACTGACACATTTAAGAAACACTTTTTTACATACTGTATGCATATTTTACATATATTGACCTTGGACATACAATGCTATAGGTACTGTTTTAGGCTTTAGGATATTTTTCTCTCATGAGCTATTTTCAGAGCTGGGTGTGTGTGGCTCTTTAAGCCTGTGTCATACAGTGAGTCATTCTAAACCTGGGGCAGGCTGTGTCTGACAACACTAGGACCAGTCACAAGGACCAGATAACTGCTGCACAGAGACTAGAGCTGGACAGGACAGGACACACTCATGCACACACTCATAAGCACACAGCAGTCATTTAACTGGTCATTGTGTTACCATACAGACACAGACAGCAACGACTATTTCAGTATTTGTCTCCACATAGTCTTAGGCCCCATGCAAATCTTAGTCAGCAATTTGAATAACAGCCTAGTATGATTTTTTTTAAATGTGTGCACTCACTCTGGATAAGAGCGTCTGCTAAATGACTAAAATGTAAATGTAATATGAAATATGCACAGGCATTTAGTTCAGGAGATCAATGGAGAGCCTTGAGAGAGCCTCATGCTGAAGTAATGGACAGGATTGGGTTACACGCATACATGTCCCCAGTGGAACAAAAGGCTTCCACAGGCCCTGCCAGCAGCCCAGGCAGAAACCAGGCCATCAAACAAAGATCTGACAGAGTCCAGAAACACACACCACACCACACACACAGTGGAACTCTGTGGGAGAACAGAAGCTTTCTCTCACTCCTCCATGGATTCAGCACAACATTGTTCATTCATTCTCTACAATGCTGATGGCATTGTAAAAAGTATAAATATTGGTATAAATGTTAATTGTTTTTACACATGTACCTGTATTTGTACTGCATATAGTGCTTTTTACAAACTAATCCATAGTTAGTTTATCCATAGTTTGTTGATAATATGAATGCAATGGTCAGAGACTTTCCCACTGTCTAGGAAACTGCTCTGGCTGCACTTAAAACAACCATATTTGAACAACATAAGTGGCTTTGTACTGGGAGACCAGCCCTTGGCTAACCCTTGTTATTACAAATGATTCATCCTGTTCAGAGAGAGGCGTGGGTGATTTGGCAAATGTCACCTGCCTGAGAAATATCACAGGGCAGACGTTAGACGGAAGAACTGACAAAAAAAATCATCTCTTGAGCACTCAGGATGGGTCTTCCTGTTTGCCTATGTTTCTTTCCTTTCCCAAAACACTGCATTTAAAGCTTTTGAATTGGAAAAAAACTGCTTGTCCGTTCTGCAAACTGTGTGCCAATTCGGGCAATGCCCACTTAGTCAACATCTGGGTGGCACCACATTCTGCCTTTCCCTCCTCTCCCTTTCTTTTGCTCTCAGAGAGAGAGAGAGAGAGAGAGAGAGAGAGAGAGAGAGAGAGAGAGAGAGAGAGAGAGAGAGAGAGAGAGAGAGAGAGAGAGAGAGAGAGAGAGAGAGAGAGAGAGAGAGAGAGAGAGAGAGAGAGAGAGAGAGAGAGAGAGAGAGAAGAGAGAGAGAGGAGAGAGAGAGAGAGAGAGAGAGAGAGAGAGAGAGAGAGAGAGAGAGAGAGAGAGAGAGAGAGAGAGAGAGAGAGAGAGAGAGAGAGAGAGAGAGAGAGAGAGAGAGAGAGAGAGAGAGAAGGCCTCCCTCTTCGAAATTAAACAGAGCAGAGCTCTCCCAATGTCTATCATTTTACCGTATGTTTGTTTGAGGCTGTTGGAGGGTCTGTTATAGCCTATGTGGCACACCTACATCTTCCATTAGCAGGTTACTGCATCACCCCTGAACCTCCCTTACACTCCCCTCACTCATTTCGTCACTCTGGCACTCAGCTTAAACTGGTCAAGTTCACACAGGGACAGGGCAGGAAATTAACATAGACTTTCGATTCACTGAAGGTGAGATGAATTTCAAAATACTTGAGGTTGTTTATGTTCACTGACAAAAAGGGAACAAGTGAAAAGTCTGAACAAATGATCCTTTCTGATAAGTCTAAATCCAAACAAATCTCCAAGAATGGTGAGCTATTAAGTGGAATTCAATTAAACTGAAAGACAGAAAATAATATTGTGACTTTGCATACACCTATACCAGAATACGCTTATTTTGGCCTTGCTTTTGTAGCCTGGTTCCAGATCAGTTTGTGCTGTCTAGCCAACTCCTAGGGTTATTGTCACGCAGGAGTTGACAAGACGTACAGAAACACAAACAGATCTGGGACCAGGCTATTGCTTTTGACCCATGCCCCCTTGATATACCTTATATGGCCGATGAGCTCGATGAGCTTGTGGCTGGTGAAGTAGGCTACCAGCTCTGAGATGTGGCTAAGCACCGAGCAGACTCCAAAAAGTGTGGTGGTCCCCTTCAGGTCCTCCAGGTGCCAGTAGAGGAAAGTGAACACGAAGCCGTAGCCGAATCCCATGAACCAGGCCACAAAGAGCACCGAGCCGTATTGCACACCGCACAGCAGCCGAAGGAGATCCCTGTAAAGGAACCGCTGGCTGACAGAACTTTGAGATTCTAACGATTCCACCGTATGCCCTTCGGGAGATGAAACTCCACTGGACGTTTGAGGAGACTCCACCTCCTGTCTCTTATCCTCCTCCACCTGGACCTCCATTGGCCGATGGTCACTAGTACTACTCTCAAAGTAGAACTGTGTGGACACTATAAAAGCAACGGCCATCAGGACTCCAAAGACAATAAAGGCTATCTGGTAGTTCTTGTAGTCGGGCACGATGCAGCCGGTGCCCTGGATGAAGAGCTTGATGTGTGTGTGGTCGATCCAGATGCCCACACACAGCATTGACAGGCCCCAGCCCAGGGAGCCCCACATCCTCTGCAGACCATAGCGGTCCCGGTGGGGGCCCAGGTACTGCAGGGTGCGCGTGTCCACGATGGTCATGGCCGGAGCACTGAAGAACTCACCGATGATGATGACCAGCAGGATCAGGAGAAAGATGGTCTCCACCTGGTCGTGGTTGGAGATGATGTCATAGACTTTGGTAGTGGCAGTTGGTTTGGTCGTGGTTAGATTTGAGGCAGGTTTTGAGCTGGCTGTTGTTGTTGCTGCTGTTTTTGTTGTTGTTGTTTTTGTTTTGGTGGTGGTGGTGGTGGAGGGGAAAGAGGTCGACATTGTTGTGGAGGTGGTGGAGGAAGGCACAGGTCCCGTGACATTACCACCATCGCTCCTCACATACCTGTGCAAGGGACCGCTAACTGAGCCTGATGCCAAAGGGAGGGGGAAAAAGTATCCAATCTCACCCCTGCGGTTCCTGCTGTGATTGGCCGACTGACCGAGGTGGGCGGAGCTGGTGGGGGACACGACTGTAGGTTTCCTCTCCACGCAGGTCATGGAGGCAGGCTTGATGAAGCCGATGCCGCTGTTGAACACCAACCAGCAGAAGACGGAGAACAGCAGCACCACCTTGCCCTTCTTGAAGCGGTCCGCCACAACCCCCCAAAAGGGGGCGCTGCAGAATTCGATGAAGTACCGTATCCCGACCAGCAGGCCGCTCTGGCTGGGCGTCATGCCCAGTTGCTTGTAGTAGACGGGCAGCAACGGGTGCAGGGACCCATAGGCCGCATAGAAGAAGAAGTAGAAGACCTTGGAGATGAGTAAGTGGTTGTCGATCTGCACGCAGTTCTTCTCCAGGCAGTCATTGCTGGGATTGGCAGGTGTGTCTGTGGGGGGTGATGCTGGACCTTGGGAGGCAGCGGTGGGGCCCGCACCTGCTGCTATCTGATCCAAGGTTTTGGACAGGGTGCTGAAGGGTTCTGCCATGACGTACTTCCTCTTCTGATCCTCCTCATCATCTGTCAAGATGGCCACCCGGTCGTCACTCGCCATCTCCCTGTGGAGGGGGGGAGGGAGAGGGAGAGAGCGAGAGAATGTTCATGAAAAATGCAATCACGAGCTGTAGAATTACAATCTTGACGTGACTTTTTTGGCAAGTTTTTGCATTGTGTGCTGTTTTGTTGCCAGAAGATGTAAGTGTTAATATTTTGATGATTGACACATAGTTTTTCACCCCACCAGAATTAAAGGCACATTGTGTAATAAAAATGTCTGACCCAGACAATTTGGGCAAGCTGGGGGGAGATGGGCTGGGATGTCCATAAGATTGCAATGATAGTTTTAAACACATTTTGAAGCTGTATCTTTTTTTGTTAGCAAAGACTCAAATGACAACAAAAACAAACAATGCATTAATACATTTTTTGGGTTATGAAAGGGTAAGACAATAAACTGTAATAAGCTGATAAGGCATTTATTCGGAATGTCTGTCACCTTACCTACATTCAACACAACTGAACAGGACATTTGATTCAATAAATCTTTTCAAACGCATTGTGATGTTGTTACGCGACTGTGTTGAGTTCATTTCCGTTAACTCTCTGAGTGAAAAATATGTGGGAGGGGCCTCATTATCATATTTCCCAGCATGCTTTGTTGCAGGTTGATATTTAGAATCATTTATTTTTAAATATATATATATAAGTTTCCTCATGCACATTGATTGATCTTATACTATACAAAGATAAACAACAAATATTTTTCCAAACTAATCCAATCTGTAAGGGGTTGGATTTATTGCACCTATTACTGAGATAGTTGTGTAATCACCATAGCAGTTATTCTGATAGCAGGTTGTGGGTGCTAAAATATTACAGAAATGAATGCAACAACCATGTTCTGTCACTAACAAACACAGTCATGGGTCGGTATATCTCACATTCACTCAGAAGGCATGCTGGGAAATATGCAAATACAGCTTTACAACAGCAACCCCAGTGTCTAGTGTTTAAAACCTAAATGCCTTGTGCTGAATAAACCTGTACTGGTGTTTACTTGTGTTAAAATCGAAACACTGTGACTCATTTTCATTGAAATTCTAAATGCCTTCACATGTTTAAAAAGTGTTACAGAAAAGTGTTAAATTATGTGTTCAGATCCTAAACACTTGGTTTTACAGTGATGGAGTATGATGTTCAAGCTCTTATATTTTGTTAAGTCTAGGCTATATGAAAGGCTCGGAAAATATAATAGCCAATTAAGCTACTGCCTCTACAGCAGGATACATGACTTCACTATTCCCTGTAGCCTAAAGAATTGTATATAAATGGTAGCCTATAACTGTGCTCAGACCAGACAGACATTGCTCGAGAGAAATATATTCGGGCATGACTAGAGAATAATAAACTGTTTTATCGCCGCAGCTCTGACAAAACCTATCCTATGCTTAGAAACGTTTCTTCTTGTAACCATACATTAAATTATTCTTTCTATATTCAATGTAGTCACTTAAAATGGTAAAGAAACACCGAGGGGACTTATCTAAGCTTGTTATTCCTGTGAACACAAACAAATATATTATTATTAAGAAAAGAAACAAATAGAAAAATATATTTTCTTACCAAAATTATTGTTTCAATGTTTCAAGGTTTCCGTGCGTCGGTTGTTGGAGGATAGACAGCTTGTATACAATGTAGCCTATCTTCTTGAGCCCATCATTTAGCTGTCCAATTGGCGACGACTGTCATAGGGTGAATAAACTGTCGTTTAAAGTCACACCAACAACAACAAAACTGTTCAATAGTTATCCCAATTATATGGGGCAAGTCATATTGAACGCATCTATTTCGGAGAAGTTTGCATTGACGTCATTTCTCACCTGCCCACAACTGCCAGACCATTTCGGAGTTCCAGACACTGCTGCTGGGGGAGGGCTTGCGTACGCACAGCCTAAAATGAGTCTGGCTGCCGGGCAAATCTAAAAACTAAAAAACAGGATGAATGAAAGGAATATGGTGGTAAGCAAATGGGGAGTTGCTTTTACATCTCAATTTATTATATAAGTGCAGATAAAGGAAAGGAGTAGAAGAAGCCAATTTGGAGTGTTGAGATGAGCCCTATTCCCCCCATAGAAAAACTGCCTTCGTGCCTGTCCAGCAAGGCACTTGGGGTAACGTGGGGTAACGTGGGGTTACTAGCCCAACTAGCCCCCCCCAAGAACACTGTCCAATTGCTGACACAAAAAAGCAACATTTGGTTAAAAAAAAAGTAAGTATGTGGATGATGGTCATGCTTAGGCAAACAAACTATGAAGGGAAATAGTTTACACTTAGTTAGTTATTTAATTAAATGTTGTTTTTAGAAAAGGGGTGTGGGAGTGAAGGAAAGATTCGAAAAGATGGCGGAGGCAGACGATGAAGGGTTGAGGGTTTGAATGGTGCTCCTGAAGAGTCCATGGTGGTGGATAGGCCTTCAATGCAAGCTGCAGGGGTTGCCTTTCACCAGATGATCCTGACATGTTAAAGGTTAGAAAGGTGGACTTTGTGGCCTTTATCGCAATGGTGATTAATGGCACTGCCAAGATGGAGGAAATATCTAGGAAGATAGAAATCATTGTGGTTGCGGCGGAACAGTTCCTGGGGCAAAAGTTAGTATGGAGTAAGTTAGTATCACTATTAAGTATGGATGTATTTTTTATTTTATATATTTTGTGGTTTCAAACCGTCCAGTTGGTGGCGGCAATACAAGTTTTGGATGTAGTCTGCCATAAAACCCACTGAAGAAGAAGAAGAAGAAGAAGAAGACAGAGTATGATGTTCACTATGAATTAGCCTTTTCCAAATCATGTCCAAATGATGTTCACATGTTTTTTTTTACCCATCTACCAATTGGTGCCCTACTTTGCGAGGCATTGGAAAACTTCCCTGGTCTTTGTGGTTGAATTTGTGTTTGAAATTCAGTGCTCGACCGAGGGACCTTACAGATAATCGTATGTGTGAGGTACAGAGATGAGGTAGTCATTTAAAAAAATCACGTGAGTCCATGCAAGTTATTATGTGACTTTTTAAGCAAATTTTGACTCGTGAATTTATTTAGGCTTCCCATAGCAAAGGGGTTGAATACTTATTGACTCAAGACATTTCGGCTTTTAATTTTGTATTAATTTGTAAACATTATTGGGTATTGTGTGTAGGCCAGAGACAAAACAATCTCAATTTAACCCATAAGTGTCTAAGCCCTGTCTAAGCTGGGGAGGGGTTCTACTAAGCTCTATGGAATTGTTTTAAGAAGGTCATACTATTTAGCTATTTTATTTTGAATTTTAAGATCCCTTGAAGTATCAATAAAAAAAGGAACAATTATTTGATGACAAATTATTTTTGGCCTTACTGCTATTAGCCCATACAAACACATTGCATAACAGATTCACTACATAGAACACCCCCCAAAAAATCAAAAAGGAAGTTTGTTCTGAAGTGTCTGTCCTATATCTGAGACATATAAGAAAAATCAGGATAAAAAAAAAATCATTTTTACATGTATTTAACCCCTTATTTTTGGCACTAAACAGTCTCCATAAATACTTCCATTCATTTTTTCAACTGGTACGGTAACCTTCAGATGAGTCTTGTGAGGCCTGTGGGCGTCCTAAAGCAGTCTCACCTTTCCACAGAGGGGTCATAATAGTTTGTAGGCCAAACCGTTCAGACTCTACAGACGATTTTGTGAGAAGACTGATTTTCCGGATGTCTCATGGTCTGACAAACTATCAGCTCTAGCTCTGTCACCTTTCACCGCAGATGCAGAAGTGCGACATAGGCGGATGCGGTGGATTGAGATGCATCCAATGCAAAAAAACAGATATCTCTAGCTTAAACTCCCTACACCCAAACGAGGGCATTGCGTTCTTCCACCTCTGGCCTGCTGGTCCCCCTACCTCTGCGGAAGCACAGTTCCCGCTCAGCCCAGTCAAAACTATTCGCTGCTCTGGCACCCCAATGGTGGAACAAGCTCTCTCACGACGCCAGGACAGCAGAGTCACTGACCACCTTCCGGAGACACTTGAAACCCTACCTCTTTAAGGAATACCTGGGATAGTATAAAATACATTGGAGTGTAGTTTAGCCCAGTGTAATTCAAGTGACAAAATACTCAAAAGTAATTAAAATACGTATTTCAAATACATGAAACAGAAATAACACCCATCTGTATATTCTATTCTGTTCTGTTCTTTTATTGATAAGCGTTTCCAATGACATCATTGGCGTGCGTCATGTAATTTTAATCAATTATGAGTAGAAATTGCCTAGTAATTGCCCACTAATTGTCTACTAATTGTAGCTCAGTTGGTAGAGCATGGCGCTCGCAATGCCAGGGTTGTGGGTTCAATTCCCATGGGGGGCCAGTATGAAAAATGTATGCACTCACTAACTGTAAGTTGCTCTGGATAAGAGTGTCTGCTGAAATGTAGTGTCATTAGACCAACATCTTTTTGACTACAAACATAGAAATGCGCTATGTTGACGTTGGGGTGGTTCTGGAAATGATGAAAATTAAGTTGAAAAATGTAGAAATGTCCCTTTAACCATCAATTGGGTTTTCATGCTGGGTTGACCAAGCAGTTGGGTATTTTTTTATGTAATCCTTAGGTTTAATAGGGGTGTGGCTTTTAGATCGTTATTTTTGGCCACCTGGGAGATTAAATGTCATTCCTGCTGATCATGTTAAGTTTTTACACTGCAATGTTAAATTGTCGTATAACATTATTGCACATTACATATTCTAGTACAGAAATATTAACATTATTATTTACATATTGTAACAAAATGGTTCTGGGACTTACATAGGCTTTTAAGAAATTCATGCACTTCTGTAAGCTTAATTAAAACTACAAAAGTATCAATGTTCAACCATAACATGTGATAACAATTCAACAAAACAGATTAACTGGAATGATATTTACTGTCACAGGTGGCCAAAAATTATTTCCCTAAAGCCACGCCTCCAGTCTTCTGATCTAACCTGCCGGGTCATATCTCAATAACCCAGCATTAACAAACATTTACATTCACATCATTTAGCAGACGCTCTTATCCAGAGCGACTTACAGTAGTGAGTGCATACATTTTCATATTTGTTCATTCTGGTCCCCCGTGGGAAAACACAACCCTAGCATTGAAAGTGCCATGCTCTACCAACTGAGCCACACGGGACCATGTGGTTCAAACCAACCTTGCTCTTTTAAAAAAATGCCTGCAACCCAGCAGTTGGGTCATCAAAAAAAGGTCTTATGAAATACATTTTTTAAATAATAATTTTAAAGGTAATGAACAGTCAAAATCATGATTTTCATGGAATGTGGTTATATTTTAAGGAAACCAAATCAAAGTTTGATGACCAAATATGAAAAATGACTTGCTTTTACGTTGATAAAGTTTGATCATAAAGTTACTGGTCCCTTCCCCCATGTCAAACACTTGGATTCATTATCAAGGGGACAAGGTGACGTGACCTTAACTCTAATTTGAATACACCAATGGTAACATGATATTCCCTTACCTAATTTAAATCAGTACCGCTATGTAACATATCGGAGAAGGCGTGATTGGACAAAATGGGGGGAAGGGTCGTTCAAAACTCTGACGAAGTTGTCAAGTCAACACATCCGTCAATGCTGCTGTGAATCATATCACAAGAGGCATGCCAAATGGGAGATGTAAAAATATATATTTGATATAATTGATGCAATTTCAATCCTGTTTTGTATTACAAAACTAGCTAGAGATGATTTTACTGCAACCATGCTCACTGCATCCAAGTTGCTTGACATAGGCGTTTCAAAGAGCTGTCAGTCAAGGCGATCTCATGAATATAAGCTCTCCGCCCGCTCAGCCTGTCTTTTCAAACTTCCTGGTAGTGAGCCAGGAAGTACTTTACATTTTATTTGAGCATTTCTATCCCCCCAAAAATATTATAGGGGATATTTTAGTCACTCAAAAGGCTATTTTACATGTGAATCAGAATGACTGTTCGGGAACTTGAAGAAAATTCTAAATTGCAATGGCTGCTTTGTCAGTTGGAGGCTGAAGTGTAACGTGGAACACTTTCGACACCTTGTAGAGCAGACCTGGGCAGAAAATAGTTGTATTTTGTAGTTAATTTGAAAATACCAACTTTTCAAATACTCAAGGTAGTCGAATATAGAGAATCAACTAAGGGCAAATATTGGCAACTATTTCCTTTGATATTCAAATACAAGTCTCAGATAAATAAATAATATTTGAAAGTATTTTGAATAACTCTCAGAAAAAACAAATAATATTTGAAGGTATTTGAATATATGCAAGTTATTTGAAAACAATAGTGTTTCTTTTTTATTTTCATGGCTGCCAAATATTTGTTAAAGAACCAAAAACTAGAACAGTTAACTTAATTAGTCTAAATATGTTATCAGTAGCAAATGGTTTGGAGGGATTTCAGATATTAATCTTGATAGCCTAGAAGGAAATACTAAATTATTGAAGAAAACAATTCAAACATGCTAAACATTAACATTTATCAATCGAAATAATGGAAAGTAATACAAATACAAATATAAAACAAACAGATTTAGTTTTATTGTTTAACATTTATTTTTCTGAATTTCTTTACATCATGCATTACATTACTCTTTACATCATTGTCATATCCTATGGTTCTTTAGTGGTAATCTGGTGGCTCTGCACTCCCAGAGCAAGTGCCTCACCGACTCGTCTTTGCCGCAGCCTGGTCGGGGGCACGCGGATGTCCTCGCCATGCCCCGGGAGTGCATAACGGCCCTGACCGGGAGGATCTCATGGGCGACCATCCAGGACAGGTCCCGGTGCCAATTCAGCAGAGCAGGATGGGCCACGTTGTGCCAAACCGTTGTGGGCTCACCTATAGCGAGCACGCGCACTGGACACACCGGTTCCCGTTCCTGCACAAGAGAGAGAAGAGAGCGGTGTTTGGTTAAAACTGTGACGGGCTCATTTTCCAGTTTAAAATGTCTTTAAAACTTTTGGAGCTGGACGTAGTGTGTGGGGAGCAGGAAAGAGACTGGGGCTCGCAGGTCGACTGGGATTAGCCTCAGGGTCCTGAGGTAAGACCCCAGCCAGAACCGTGCGAGGGCCTGGATCTTGTTGTTGACCGGGGAGGTGGCAAGAGTGAGATGTAACGCTGTGTAGCGGCTGTCAGGCAAGCCTTTCCCCGCCTGAGCCTGGGCCTCTTCCACTTGCACAGAAAATAAAACAGCATCCGGTCCAGAGCTAAAATAGATATTCGTGGGGGGATAAAAAACAGAACTGATTAATAAAAGCACAGGTAAAATCACAGCCTTGATGATTAAAACTTTGCCCTCAAAAGTCAGCCGTCTTAGTCCCCAAAAACCCAGTCTCTGTCTTACTGTCCCTAAAACCCCAGTCCAATTGCCACTCCCTCCTCTCTCCCTGTCAAATTTGACACCCAGTACCCTTATGTCCGTCATTTTAACTGTCAGTGGTAGTCTGGTCAAGTCTGAGTCTACCCACGGTCCGAAAAACTGGGCCTCTGTCTTGTTTCTGTTCAGTCTCGCCCCAGAGGCTTGTCCGTACCAGTCAGTCCTGTCCAGGGTCCTGTCGACAGATAGAAGGTCAGTGCATAAAATGTTGACGTCGTCCATGTAAAAAACGCACTTGGCAGTCATCCCCCCCACTCCCCGGGATACCCACCCCACTGATCCGTTGGTCCCTTCTCAAGACCTGTGCCAGTGGTTCAATGCAAGCCACAAACAGGAGGGGAGATAACGGACATCCCTGATGGACGCCGCAGTGTACTCCCACTGCTCTTAACAAATGCCAATTTACAAGGATTCTGCTGGTGATGTCCCCTTACAGCAATCCCACCCAAGCAAGAAACCTTTCAGGGAACCCCATTTTTTGCAGTACCTTGAAGAGGTACTGGTGCGAGACCCGATCAAAAGCTTTCTCAAAATCTAAATTTAAGACTACAAGCCGCATGTTTCTGTCTCTCGCATAACAGATGGCATCTCTGATCAGTACCAGGCTGTCCGTGATCTTCCTTCCTGGAATGGCACAGGCTTGGTCCGGGTGGATCACCTCCCCTAAAACAGAAGACATTCTGAGTGTTAAAACCTTAGTAAAAAGTTTACAGTCAAAGTTTAAAAGGGTAATCGGTCTCCAGTTTTTCAGGTCAGTCCTGTCATTTTTCTTGTGTAAAAGGGTCACGATTCCTACTCTAAAACTGTCAGGTAGTCTGTTGAGTTGTTCAAAGTCAGTAAAAACAGTCAGAAGTTCGTCTGCTAAAACATCCCAAAAGATCAGATAAAACTCCCCGGTGATTTACTCCTCTTAAAATGTCTCAGTTTTTTGTCGAGTTCTGTCATTGTCAGGTCTTTTGTTAGGTCGTCTGTGTTGGGTAAAGTCCTGTCAATGTATGTTCAAACGTCCCCCATGGTTTCCTCACACACATCTTTTACCCCAAACAGTTCCCCATAAAAATCCATGACTACTTATTTTATTCCCTCTGTGTCTGTTTTTAAAACCCTGTTTTTGTCTTTCAACCCTGTCATTAACCTACCCTTGCTAACTATCTTCTTAAAAAAGTACCTAGTGCACTTTTCCCCCTCTTCTAAATCCCTTTCTTTACTTCTTAAAATAACCCCCTTGCTCTTCTGTTCTGCTAAAAATGCAATTTCTTTCTTTACTTCTTTAATTTCCTGGTTAAAATCAAAGCCCTGTTGGACTAGATTAAAATACCTTTCCAGTCGCATCTGCAGTCCCACCATGCGTCTATCTTTTTCTTTACTTTTCCCCTTTCCTATCTCTCTAAAGAAGGTCCTCGTCTTACCCTTCACCATTTCCCACCACTGTGCTCGTTTGTCAAAGAAATCCTATAGTGTCTGCCACTAGCTGAACTGCTCCCTGTACTGACTAACTACTCTATCATCTTCTAAAAGGGAGCAGTTCAGTTTCCAGGGCCCTCTTCCTACAGTCACACACGAAGTTAGTGAAAGGGTGCACGTCAGCATTACATTTACATTTACGTCATTTAGCAGACGCTCTTATCCAGAGCGACTTACAAATAGGTGCATTCACCTTATAGCCAGTGTTTTAACCACATTACAAATCTTTTGTTTTTTTATGTTTTATTATTTTTTTCTGTTATTTACTATTTTCTCTTTTTTTTGAGATATATATTTATATATATTTTTTTTTATATATTTTTTTTATTTTATATATAATTTTTTTTTTTGGGGGGTGGGTTGGGGTAAGGGGGGGTAGGAGGATTACTTTATCCTATCCCAGGTATTCCTTAAAGAGGTGGGGTTACAAATGTCTCCGGAAGGTGGTGAGTGACTCCGCTGTCCTGGCGTCGTGAGGGAGCTTGTTCCACCATTGGGGTGCCAGAGCAGCGAACAGTTTTGACTGGGCTGAGCGGGAACTATGCTTCCGCAGAGGTAGGGGAGCCAGCAGGCCAGAGGTGGATGAACGCAATGCCCTCGTTTGGGTGTAGGGACTGATCAGAGCCTGAAGGTACGGAGGTGCCGTTCCCCTCACAGCTTCGTAGGCAAGCACCATGGTCTTGTAGCAGATGCGAGCTTCAACTGGAAGCCAGTGGAGTGTGCGGAGGAGCGGGGTGACGTGAGAGAACTTGGGAAGGTTGAACACCAGACGGGCTGCGGCATTCTGGATGAGTTGTAGGGGTTTAATGGCACAGGCAGGAGCCCAGCCAACAGCGAGTTGCAGTAATCCAGACGGGGAGATGACAAGTGCCTGGATTAGTGGTCCTCTGTAGCTCAGCTGGTAGAGCACGGCGCTTGTAACGCCAAGGTAGTGGGTTCGATCCCGGGACCACCCATACACAAAAAAAAAAAAAAAAATGTATGCACGCATGACTGTAAGTCGCTTTGGATAAAAGCGTCTGCTAAATGGCATATTATTATTTATTATTATTATTAGGACCTGTGCCGCTTCCTGTGTAAGGCAGGGTCGTACTCTCCGAATGTTGTAGAGCATGAACCTACAGGATCGGGTCACCGCCTTGATGTTAGCGGAGAACGACAGGGTGTTGTCCAGGGTCACGCCAAGGCTCTTCGCACTCTGGGAGGAGGACACAACGGAGTTGTCAACCGTGATGGCGAGATCATGGAACAGGCAGTCCTTCCCCGGGAGGAAGAGCAGCTCCGTCTTGCCAAGGTTCAGCTTGAGGTGGTGATCCGTCATCCATACTGATATGTCTGCCAGACATGCAGAGATGCGATTCGCCACCTGGTTATCAGAAGGGGGAAAGGAGAAGATTAGTTGTGTGTCGTCAGCGTAGCAATGATAGGAGAGGCCATGTGAGGATATGACAGAGCCAAGTGACTTGGTGTATAGCGAGAATAGGAGAGGGCCTAGAACTGAGCCCTGATTACGTGATTACGTGATCTGAGAAGAAGGCAGGGGTTATTCTAACATCAGTTGGGGGGCAGTCATGGGTGAACAGATAGTCGATGTGAGAGGCTCTGGTGCCGTCACCACTGGTCAAGGTGAAGCCCTCCTCTCTTGGATGCAGGGTTTTAAAACAGTCAGTTAGTTTGAAATCCCTGCACAACCCTTGCAATAAAACACTTGACCTATCTACCTTAAAATCCTCTACCGCTCATCTACTGTCTGCTCTACTTAAAACACAGTTAAAATCCCCACCCACCACTAGAGGATCCCTCCCCAGCATGTGGGACTGCAGGTCTTCTAAGAGTGTGCACCGGTCATGTTTGTTGTTAAAACCATATACATTTAGCACATTAAAATCCCTCCCCGTAAAGGTGCAGTTGGCTAAAAGAGCACGCCCCTCAACCACCACTGTGCCCCCTCTCACCACCACCTGTGGGGTCTTGAATAAAATGGCAACACCATCGTTTTTGTTAAAATTGGATCTGCTCCAAATGGAGGGCCCGTGCTGCCACTTCTCCTCCCATTTGCTGTAAGAGGATAAAAAGGGTAGACCACACTCCTGTAATAAAAACACATCTGAATTAACACTTTCTAAAAAGGATAAAACCGATTGTGCTCTTATTTCTGTTTTTACGCTCCTAACGTTTATGGTGGTGATGTTAAAAGCCATGAAAGGGGTGATTAAAAATAGTGCTAAAAGGAAAAAAGGCAATAAAACAGTTTAAAGGGGGTTACTTATCAAGTCCTTTCTCTCTCTCCCTACGGGGTAAGGGGGGTGGTAGGGAGAGGAAGTTAAAACGGGGTTTAAAAAGGACTCTTGGGAGTTGGAAGGGAAGACCCTGAATTCCTCCTCCCCCTGGGAGCTCTCCCACTCCTATTTTCTTTTCTTCCTCACCCTGTTCGGGGTCGGAGAGCTCCTCAGCGTTTCTCTTCCGTAGGGGGAGGTGTTCGTCCAGAGTCTCTCCCCCCTCTCCTGTACCTCCCTCACTTGACAGGGTCGTTTCTGACACCGTCACCATACTGTCTGACCCACTTGGGGAGCTCTCACTCAAAACCTCTCCAGAGCCTTCTTTCTCTGCCCTTTCTCCTTCAGGGGTCACCTCAGTCTGGGGCGGGGGGATTGGGGTGGGGAGGGTTTTTTCCTCCCCTCCCACTTCTTTCACCACCGCGCCCTCCACTACAACCACCTCCTCTACTGCCACCACCTCCTCCACTACCGCCACCGTGGCAACTGTCATTTATTCCACCTGGCACTCAGAAGCCCGGTCCGTGACCACCGCCTCCATCCTGCCAGCCCTGACCTTGTTGGCAGCTGTGGATGAGAGGAGACCACTCACCACAGAGGTTGCACGACCTTCCGTTCGTGCAATCCTCGTAGCGGTGGCCCACCTCCCGGCACTTCATGCAGACCACCTTGTCACAGGAGTCTGCTAGGTGGCCATGCTCACCACACTTACGGCACAGCATAGGCTGGTCCTGGTAGTGAACATGGCCCCTGTTCTCTCCGAGGACTATGGTGGATGGGATGGCTTTCAACCCACCATAGCCCCCGGGATCCTCCCTCTGCTGGACAGTGACCCTCCAGGCCCCTGTCCAGATCCCATCAGGATCCTTCACGTGGGTCAGGGGCCCCCTCACTTTGCAGTACCTGCCCAACCATACTGCAACGTCCTCTAGTTGTACAGTTTCATTGTACATACGGACAATAACGGTTTTGATGCTGTTGTCCATCAGCTTAGTCACCTCAAACATTGCTGTCAGGGACCCCTGGGTGTTCAGGGCGTTCTGGAGTCTCCCCCAGAACCCACTCAGGAAGCTGGCACCAGCGAAACTAACATTGAAGCCTTTCCCATAAGGGCGGGTTTGAAACCGAGTTCTTTTTGGAGGAATTTTCAGGAGAAATCCAATCGGATAACTCCATTATTTTTCCTCCCTTCTCCTTTAAGAGGAGACGCACAGCGTGGTGCCTCTGCATGCCAGCCTGTGCGGCTGACATGATGGAGGCCCACTCCCTTTATTTCCCAACACCAGTGAGAAAAAAACAACAAGGGGGGGGGGAGTGTAAACAACCGAGGAAGCTGGCAGGCCCAACTAGGCTAGGCTAACAGGGCTTACCAACACTATGGGACACAAAACAAACTATCACAGCACCCAATGGGAAGAGACGCTAGGGGGAGGGGGGGACACAGGAAAACAAACAAATACTCACTAACAAGCCAAGACTAAGGGGCGAGGAGGCTAGCCGGCCTCACCAGCAGGCCAGGCTAAGCTAACCAGCTAGCAGGCCAACCAGCAAATAGGCCCCTCAGGTGACAACAAAAACACAACAAAAACCAAGACAAGGGTGCAAATTAGGGGATAGAAATGAAGTTAACAAGATGGATTGGATCAAGGGGGCAACAACAAGAAAAAACGAACAAACAATGCCTGCCAAGCCTAAGGAGCTAGCGCCAGTCCAAGCTGCCGCGCCACAAGCCCAAAAACAAGAAAACAAGAGGTAAAACTAAGGGGAAACTAGGAATACAAGAGGATGGGGAAACACAAAAATAATTAAAATAATAAACACAAATAACAACAACAAGCTAACACAAAGAAAAGCAAAAAATAAATAAAGCAAAAGAAAGAGACCAAGGAGCTCTTAACTCACCCTACAGGTGCTGGTGCACCAAACCACCACCTAATGCGGGACAAAAAAACAATGGTGAAACAGAACAACAAATTTCAATAAACAAAAAGCACAAGACTGGAAAGGTATTTTAATCTAGTCCAACAGGGCTTTGATTTTAACCAGGAAATTAAAGAAGTAAAGAAAGAAATTGCATTTTTAGCAGAACAGAAGAGCAAGGGGGTTATTTTAAGAAGTAAAGAAAGGGATTTAGAAGAGGGGGAAAAGTGCACTAGGTACTTTTTTAAGAAGATAGTTAGCAAGGGTAGGTTAATGACAGGGTTGAAAGACAAAAACAGGGTTTTAAAAACAGACACAGAGGGAATACAATAAGTAGTCCAGGATTTTTATGGGGAACTGTTTGGGGTAAAAGATGTGTGTGAGGAAACCATGGGGGACGTTTTAACATACATTGACAGGACTTTACCCAACACAGATGACCTAACAAAAGACCTGACAATGACAGAACTCGACAAAGGACTGAGACATTTTAAGAGGGGTAAATCACTGGCACAGGTCTTGAGAAGGGACCAACGGATCAGTGGGGTGGGTATCCCGGGGAGTGGGGGGATGACCGCCAAGTGTGTTTTTTACATGGGACGACGTCAACATTTTATGCACTGACCTTCTATCTGTCGACAGGACCCTGGACAGGACTGACTGGTACGGACGTGCCTCTGGGGCGAGACTGAACAGAAACAAGACAGAGGCCCAATTTTTCGGACGGTGGGCAGACTCAGACTTTACCAGACTACCACTGACAGCTAAAATGACGGACATAAGGGTACTGGGTGTAACATTTGACAGGGAGGGAGGAGGGAGTGGCAATTGGACTGGGATTTTAGGGACAGTAAGACAGAGACTGGGTTTTTGGGGACTAAGATGGCTGACTTTTGAGGGCAAGGTTTTAATCATCAAGGCTGTGATTTTACCTGTGCTTTTATTAATCAGTTCTGTATTTATCCCCCCACGAACAAGTCGTTTAGCTCTGGACTGGATTCTGTTTTATTTTCTGTGGGAAGCAAGTGGGAGAGGCTGAGGAGGGAGGTGGTGAAGAGGCCCAGGCTCAAGGGGAGGAAAGGCTTGCCTGACCTCTACTTGTTCCTGGGCAGCCGCTACACAGCGTTACATCTCACAATTGCCACCTCCCCAGTCATCAACAAGACCCAGGCCCTCGCATGGTTCTGGCTGGGGTCTTACCTCAGGACCCTGATCCCAGTCGACCTGTGAGCCCCAGTCTCTTTCCTGCTCCCCACACACTATATCCAGCTCCAAACGTTTTAAAGACATTTCAAACCGGAAAATGAGCCCATCACAGTTTTAACCAAACACCGCTCTCTTCTTTCTCTTGTGCAGGAACGGGAACCGGTGTGTCCAGTGCGCGGGCTTGCTATAGGTGAGCCCACAATGGTTTTGCGCAACGTGGCCCATCCTGCTCTGCTGAATCGGCACCAGGACTTGTCCTGGATGGTCGCCCATGAGATCCTGCCGGTCAGGGCCGTTATGCACTCCCGGGGCATGGCGAGGACATCTGCGTGCCCTCGACCAGGCTGCGGCCAAGACGAGTTGGTGAGGCACTTGCTCTTGGATTGCAGAGCCGCCAGGGACCTGTGGAAGGAAGTAGGCCCCCTGATCTCCCCATGTTTGCCAGCAGGGGAGGACCTAATGCCCCAACTCGTGCTGAATGGGGTGGGCCGAAGGCCTATAGCACCAAAGGCCTTCACGAAGCTCTGGCCCACCCTCACATGTCTGAAGGACGCACTGTGGTCCTCCCACAACCTGCTGGTAGGAAAACGGGTAGAGACCACCCCCCAGGCAGTGGCTTTGGTAGCCACGGAAGCCCTGGGGTGGTACGAACGAAAGGGGGCCTCGACCACAGGCGATGGTTCCCCCACAACAGCTAAGGTACCAGCAGCCAAGGCCTGACAGCACTGCGGCGCCTAGGGCGATGCGCCTAGTGGAGGGGTCTCCTCTGGGCCCCGACGGACGGGTACGGAGTTGATTCGTAAGAGCAGGAGGAGGCTTTTTTGATAAGGACTCACCCCGTCCCTTTACAAAGGACCGAATACAGCTTTTTAACAAAGTGACTTTTGACAGTTTTTCCATGTCTTAAAAATGTTTTACCTTTGTTAAATAATTTGTGCACATTTTAAATGGCTTTTTACAACAAAGGGTACTTTTATGCATGGTTGTTTTTATTGTTTTATTTTAAATAAACAACTTGTACCTTTAAACAAATGTAAATGTAATATATAATGCTGGTTTTCATGCTTTTTATGCCATTTTTATGTGTATAAATGAAATATATGAGCTGTTTTAAAAGGAAATGTACCAATAAACCCATAGGACCACTTTCAGCCGTACACTCCACGGAGCTGGTTTTTACGGAAGAGTGGCCAGAAAAAAAGCCATTGCTTTAAGAAAAAAATAAGCAAACACGTTTGGTGTTCGCCAAAAGGCATGTGGGAGGCTCCCCAAACATATGGAAGAAGGTACTCTGCTCAGATGAGACTAAAACTGAGCTTTTTGGCCATCAAGGAAAACGGTATGTCTGATGCAAACCCAACACCTCTCATCACCCCGAGAACACCACCCCCACAGAGAAGCATGGTGGTGGCAGCATCATGCTGTGGGGATGTTTTTCATCAGCAGGGACTGGGAAACTGGTCAGAATTGAAGGAATGATGAATGGCGCTAAATACAGGGAAATTCTTGAGGGAAACCTGTTTCAGTCTTCCAGAGATTTGAGACTGGGACGGAGGTTCACCTTCCAGCAGGACAATGACCCTAAGCATACTTCTAAAGCAACACTTGAGTGGTTTAAGGGGAAACATTTAAATGTCTTGGAATGGCCTAGTCAAAGCCCAGACCTCAATCCAATTGAGAATCTGTTGTATGACTTAAAGATTGCTGTACACCAGCGGAACCCATCTAACTGGAAGGAGCTGGAGCAGTTTTGCCTTGAAGAATGGGAAAAAATCCCAGTGGCTAGATGTGCCAAGCTTATAGAGACATACCCCAAGAGACTTGCAGCTGTAATTGCTGCAAAAGGTGGCTCTACAAAGTATTGACTTTGGGGGGGGGAATAGTTATGCACGCTCAAGTTTTATTTTTTATTGTCTTATTTCTTGTTTGTTTCACAAGAAAAAATATTTTGCATCTTCAAAGTGGTAGGCATGTTGTGTAAATCAAATGATACAAACCCCCCAAAAATCAATTTTAATTCCAGGTTGTAAGGCAACAAAATAGGAATAATGCAAAGGGGGGTGAATACTTTCGCAAGCCACTGTGTACAGATCTACACAACAAATGGCATGGGACATAGACTTATGATAAAACAAATTTGTGTAAAAAAATAAAAAGATTAATAAAATAATTAAAGATGCACTATGCAGAAATCTCTTCACCAATTTCCTGGTTGCTACAATTCTAATAGTTCGCCTAATTTCAGTTTATGTGACAAAACAAGCAAGCATACTGTTCCTGGAGAGCTACCCTCCTGTAGGTTTTCGCTCCAACCCCAGGTGTTACTAACCTGATTAATCTTATCAACCTGCTAATTATTAGAATCAGGTGTGCTAGATTAGGGTTGGAGCAAAAACCTACAAGAAGGTAGCTCTCCAGGAACAGGGTTGGGCAGTCCTGGTGTAGAGAATCATTGTACCATTTAAACCGCTGTGAAATATATTTTCCATAACAAAAAAAACAACCCTTATTTTACCAGGTAAATTGACTGAGAATAAATTTTCATTTACAGCAATGACCTGGGGATTAGTTACAGGGAAGAGGAGGGGGGATGACTGAGCCAATTGGAGAGTCAGGACACCCGTTTAACCTCCCATCTGAAAGAGGGCACCCTACAAAGAGCAATGTCCCCAATCACTGCCGTGGGGCATTGGAATATTTTTTTAAAACCAGAGGAAAGAGTGCATCCTACTGGCGCTCAGCAGCATCTGATCCCCCATCCAAGACCAAGCAGAACCAACCCTGCTTCGCTTCAGAGGCAAGCCAGCAGTGGGATGCAGGGTGACATGCTGAATGTTATCATATTTTTATTTTTTTTAACACAATACCATACATATTTCCTGAAGTCTGATTTTGAGAGTTTTACCCTAATACAGGGGCCTAAAACGTATACACCACTTTGAACCAAAAACCACGCCCATCATTATCACATTTCCCAGCATGCTCTATTGCAGGTTGATTTTTAGAATTGTTTGTTTCAATATCTATGTTTGTGCATGTACATTGATTAATTAATCTAATGCTACACAAAGATAAATAACATACATTTGTCTAAACTAATCCAATCAGTTAGTTCGATTTTTTGTAACCGGTACTGAAATGTCCAGTTTAGATGTGTTAGGTTCCTTACAATATTTCCACCACAGACACTCATTTTAAATGCAATTTGCAAGTGACTGAAAATGCCAACATGTCCAATCTCTGGCTGGATTCCAATAACAATTAAATATCGTGTTGAAAGCCAGCGTAATGTGACGTCCAGATAGAGTTGCAAAACTCATGGAATTTTAACAAAATGTCTATGTTTTCCAGAAATCCTGGTTGGAAGTTTCATGAAAGTGGATGCAGGAATTCCAAAACCCTTCAACCAGGATTTTTGGCATAACCACTGGAATGTGGCAACCCTACTTGCAGGCCAATTATGCAGTTACACCTCAAGGTACAAAGGATAACCTTACTGTGTACCACTACAGTGACAAGTGTTTGTACCTCTTCAGGATAAAAATCAACAACAAAAAAACCTAGTGTAACACAATGGCCTGAAACTCATGGCTTTACAGGCCACATCTGGCCTGGAAGTCACATTATGCTGGCTTGCAAGGTGACGTGTAATTCCAATTGGAATCCAGCCAGTATGGCGATAGCTAACTTTTGGAACTGTTTAATCCCCCACCATCTGTATTCAGAATAACTAAGCCATGAGACTACCTAAACCATCTAAAATCAAATCAAATCAACAACAAAATGCCACATGTGCTGAATACAACAGGTGTAGACTTTACAGTGAAATGCTTACTTACAAGCCCTTAACCAACAATAACGTTTTGTGTCCCGCTCCTTGACAGCGGCATCTCTAGCCTTTAGCTCGGTGCAGATGTTGCCTGTAATCTATGACTTCTGGTTGGGATATGTACGTACGGTCACTGTGGGGACGACGTCGTCGATGCACTTATTGATGAAGCCGGTGACTGAGGTGTTTTTTCCCCTTCTGGTTACACATGTGACATGTTGGTAGAAATTAGGTAAAATTGATTTAAGTTTGCCTGCATTAAAGTCCCCGGCCAATAGGTGCGCCGCTTCTGGATGAGCATTTTCTTGTTTGCTTATGGCCTTATACAGCTCGTTGAGTGTGGTCTTAGTGCCAGCATCAGTTTGTGGTGGTAAATAGACAGCTACGAATAATCGAATACAATTATGCTAAACCGGAGCGCACTGGTCTATGGCCCATGATGTGAATGGGCAAAAGCGGTGAGAGAGGAGCGGCCATCTCAAATCGAACAGTAATCTGCACCGCATGGTCATGTTGTCAACAAGGCAGCATGGTGCGTCGTTCAGAAACATACATCTCTTTTCCATAAAATATTTGTATGAATTTTTTCAAACTAGTTTTCATTGGGAAGGCAGACAAAGCGTTTTATTCAAAAGCAATCACTTTTACATGTGAAAACACAGAATCCTACTCTTACTCTACGTGCTTTATGACGTCACTTTTGTTTTGAGCCATCTCCCTTATGTTAGAATAGCGTTAGTTCAAATCTGGTATTGAAATAAGAGAAAACATGATCAAGAGGTATTCAATTCAAGCTACATTTATTATATGCAAATGTATATATGAAAATTGTGATGGTTCGTATACGGGCTCACAGAAAAACCCTGCAGGGCCGACAGAGAACTAAGTTCCTTATTACAGGCTCTTCTTTAAATACCCTGACAGTGATAGTTCCCGCTCCTTGCTGGGCCTATCAGGGTAGAGGCTGAGTGTGGTTTAGACTTACTCAGCCTATCGTTGGCGCACAGGCTGGTCCCAGCCCCTTGGCGCTTCACTGTTGCCAGGCATTAATTGTTATCTCCACAACTTGTCCCGAGTCAGCACCCATAGACACAGTTTGTAGCAGAACACATGTCCTTGAGCGCGGTTTAACAAAGAGGCTGTGTTTGTGTATGTGAGACACAAGTTCTTATCTCCCCCTACTCCCTAACAGCTCCTCACATGAATCACAGCTTGTTATGTTAAACAGTCTATATCAGTACAGCACAAACCTTTTATGTTTAATCATTAATGTATTCTTTCTAAGCTAGGCATCACATCTAGTTATAATAAAATAGATCCCCACAATCCCCCTTTTCACACCCACAAAATAAGAAAACCCAAAATAAGGAATTTCAGGGAAATTTAGGATTCCCCCTTTTGACACCCACTAGGGTGTCACTTATTAAAATACAATACAAACAAAAAGAATCACAATTTTATTAATAGACAATAATGATAATAAAAAATGCCTTCAGGCCTTCCATCTACACCCACCTTGTACTAGGTTGGCTACCAGCCACCCAGGAACTTCAAACCTTCACATAAGGAAAGACAAACATTCACAATGGTTAACTTGATTAATAAAGCATAAAACACAGGATTAATAGATCACAAAACACAAGATTAATCCACTAGGGTGTCACTCCACCACCTCACCAATAGCAAACCAAGGGTCATCCTTTGTCAACCCCATCTCAGTGTCTGCATCCCCTTCTTGAGCCCCTAGGAGGGGCATCATACCAGCCGTATGCACGACATCTTTAACAGACTTTCTCAGACAAGGAATTACACAGGCAGTACAGCACATTAATATTAGAAACACAACTACTAGGGTCAGAAATCCAGTAACCACCAATGATGCGAACTTACCAAACCACTCATTCAACCAGGAGAACAGCCCGTTTCCCTCCATTCCAGCCATGCTCTTCATTTCAGCTGATAGTTTATCTAAATCAACTAGGGCTTTAGAGATACTCCCGTCAGGACTTGTATTGTTAGGGATAAACTTACAACAATGGCTTAACATTCTATAGACACCACCCCTTTCTGCCTGATCTAGAGCCAACCTCTTTTTACTAAGTCATAAGAGTGAGATGGCGGATAATTGTTCAAAAGATCCCTTCTGTTGCATCCCTAGTCCAGCCAATAAATCGTTGTTGGTCGTAATAGATATAATTAATCCAATTCACAATTTTGTTTATTGTCACCCACCAAAAGAACGTGGTAGCAAACCCTTCCCCTAATTGTTTCATAGCTCGGTATCTATCCGATACCCCCGTTGGTAGCCCAATCGCATCCATCTAAATAAGGCTATTCTCCTTCTTGTTAAAACTCCTCCTACATCTGTTTAATCCTTGGTTCCTGGTGACTAATTCTAACTAGCTGAATCAGTAGAACCAGGGCGCATGTATCTAGCCACCCCTTTGGAATTCTCTGCCTTAAACTGCCCTTACTGGCACACGCCCACCACACATCGGTTACAGGGGCTGTAAGGTTCAGAATTCTCTCCTGTGCTTCCGAACTTAAGTCTGTCACATTACTACTATCTCCAATTGATAATTGGTGATGTCTTTGTTTCTCTTTACCCCCCATCTGGATGTTCAGTCCCCCTCGGTCTCATATCCCCATCCCCAAGTGTGTTTAAACACCTGAGTCTAGGAACAATCCGCCGTGGGGGCCGAACACGAATATAATGGGATTTTATAATCCCAATTGCTTATTGACATGTACCCCACCCGTTGACTATGTCCCCAACCCTTATTTTGAATCTGACAGTCTGCCTTTCTCTGACTCCCATTTTGTAGGCCACTCGTCCTTGACGGTCAGTATGTCGGGTCGCTTCTCTTCTCTTTTACTTCTTAACAATGATAAGGGCATATCATAATTGGTGGTGGATCTTGACATATCAAGACCATTGCCGAGACTATGATGCAACTCAAGTTATCCATATTCCCAAAAACCGCCAACCTTCTCCTGTCCTCAGTCTTTCTGCTTGGTACAACCCCATACTCACACCTCTATAAACACCCCACAGTGATGAAAGGTCGGGGTAGGGGATCTTCGTTAACAGAGTTTACCCCCAGACCCTATTGGTTCCAGTTCTTCTCTTTAACTCTGTGTGTGTTCAACGGTGTTGGTATGTGGGCCTACCTTTTTGCAGTGGGTAACGTTGACCCAAGTGGCTCTCTCAGCTATTCTAATGGAAAAGGCAGTGACCAATATAACCTGATAGGGCCCTTCCCAACAGGCCTGCTTCCAGTTTTTCTTCTTTAGGGACTGGATGCTCACCAGTCACCTGGTTAGATAGAGTGGGTCACCTTCTCCTTTAGTTCACCTGTGGGGCACAAAACCTCTGACATATGGGTGTGGTTAATAAACTATCTTCACACATGTTTTTTTACTGTCTAAATTTTTTAAAATATTTTTTAAAACGTATTTTGTCCTCTCCTTCGTATATATTTATTATTTAATCCTACCATCCCCCCTTTGACACATGTTTTGCTCATGTGTCAATATTACCACCTACCTAAACAATCACTTAGTTAATATTGGTAATTTATCATCCAATTGCCATCCCTTATTTAGAGAAACATACTAAAACTACAACAAATGTTTATATGAACATGTTAGGGAGTAGCATAGTTATTTGTTTATTTGATGTGTTTGCCGAACATTTTTTATGAGTAAGTTAGCTAGCATGTTCTCTACTACTGGCTGCTAGGTAGTAAGCTAGCTTTGACAAAAAACAACATTTAAAACTTTTGCTTCCATGGAAAGTGACAAATGAGGTTTGATATACTCTTTAGTACTGTTGTCATAAGTTAGGCTATAATTTAAGTGTTTTGAAATGGATGAAATAGATTTGATTTTTTGAATGACTAGGCTAATTGGCTTCTTGGCTAGCACTTGACGACAGTAACCAAGTCACATGACCGATCATGACATATAAATAAGAGTGATTGCATTTAAATAGTAAAGAGGGGGTTTAAAACGTTGGCTGTGTTCCAAATTGCATACTTGCATTCGTCCTGTTCTTTCAAGGATGATATTTTAAGAAGATATGAGAGAACATACCGTGTAGTATAGGAGAATGCAGAGCACGTAAAATCCGCTAAATTTGAAACGTACCACGACGTGACCTCTAACCTAAATAAGAAATTGCATCATCACGCAGCAGGCGTCAACAAAGCTAGCTTTAATGCTAGCTAGCTACGTCTGTTTACATTGTAGCCAATGTAGGAGTGTGAGCAACTACTGCTAGCAATTCAGTGAACAACTATCCCAGATTGGAAATATTGAACAAGAATAACAAGTAAACAAGTAACATAATCGATTTTCTCAGTACTTGTTAGTGAATTAAGCTGACACCGACCAGAATAATTTTACATGGGGTCCTACTCTCACAAATTGCTTGTTCTGCTGCTACATCGTTGTGGACGTATGATAGGTAAGCTTTCATGCATTGTACAGAGGCGCAAGCAAATATATTTTTTAAAATAGGGAAATAACCTATTTTGCTTAATGTTTAAGAATGATAAATAGCCAGAATAGTGGTGTTTCACTGTGAAGCTAATATTGCATTGCATTAGGACTGCTGGTGTTTTATTTCCAATGAGCTGGTTTGCATTGTGATAAATTCATACAACTATAACACCCATGCATATTATTAACTGACACTGATGTTCACCATTGCTTGGTTTTGTATTCACCTTATGCATTGATAACTAAATGATAGGCGATATGATGCAATACAACTAGATTAGAAGGCCTAGACTATTTCATCCTAATGTAATTACATACAGTACCAGTCAAAGGTTTGGAAACACCTACTCATTCAAGGGTTTTTCTTTATTTGTACTATTTTCTACATTGTAGAATAATAGTGAAGACATAAAAACTATGAAATAACACATATGGAATCATGTAGTAACCAAAACAGTGTTAAACAAATCAAAATATATTTTATATTTGAGATTCTTCAAAGTAGCCACCCTTTGCCTTGATGACAGCTTTGCACACTCTTGGTATTCTCTCAACCAGCTTCATGATGTAGTCACCTGGAATGCATTTCAATTAACAGGTGTGCCTTGTTAAAAGTTAATTTGTGGAATTTCTTTCCTTCTTAATGCATTTGAGACAATCAGTTGTGTTGTGAAAAGGTAGGGGTAGTATATAGATGATAGCCCTATTAGGTAAAAGACCAAGTCCATATTATGGCAAGACCAACTCAAATAAGCAAAGAGAAACGACAGTCCATCATTACTTTAAGACAAGAAGGTAAGTCATTCCGGAAAATTTCAAGAATTTTTGCGAAAAAGTCGCAAAAACCATCAAGCGCTATGATGAAACTGGCTCTCATGAGGACCGCCACAGGAAAGGAAGACCCAGAGTTACCTCTGCTGCAGAGGATAAGTTCATTAGAGTTACCAGCCTCAAAAATTGCAGCCCAAATAAATGCTTTACAGAGTTCAAGTAACAGACACATCTCAACATCAACTGTTCAGAGGAGACTGCGTGAATCAGGCCTTCATGGACGAATTGCTGCAAAGACACCACTACTAAAGGACACCAATAAGAAGAAGAGATTTGCTTAGGCCATGAAGGCCATTAAACCGGTGGAAATATGTCCTTTGGTCTGAATAGACCAAATTTGAGATATTTGGTTCCAACCGCTGTGTCTTTGTGAGATGCAGAGTAGGGGAACGGATGATCTCAGCGTGTATGGTTCCCACCGTGAAGCATTGAGCAGGAGGTGTGATGGTGTGGGGGTGCTTTGCTGGTGACACTGTCAGTGATTTATTTAGAATTCAAGGCACACTTAACCAGCATGGTTACCACAGCATTCTGCAGCGATACACCAACCCATCTGGTTTGCGCTTAGTGGGACTATAATTTGTTTTTCAACAGGACAATGACCCAACACACCTGCAGGCTGTGTAAGGGCTATTTGACCAAGAAGGAGAGTGGATGGAGTGCTGCATCAGATGACCTGGCCTCCACAATCGCCCGACCTCAACCCAATTGAGATGGTTTGGGATGAGTTGGACAGCAGAGTGAAGGAAAAGCAGCCAACAAGTGCTCAGCATATGTGGGAACTCCTTCAAGACTGTTGGAAAAGCATTCCAGGTGAAGCTGGTTGAGAGAATGCCAAAAGTGTGCAAAGCTGTCATCAAGGCAAAGGGTGGCTACTTTGAAGAATCTACACAGAATCCCACTAATTACTACTCGTGCTTAATTATGTCACTTTTGTTTTGAGCTAACTTCGCCTATCCTGCAACCTCCGCTACAAGTAGGCCATATGATCAAAGACAGTACAGTATGAAGAGGCTAAAATCTTACTGTTTCATTACGGAACCTATTTGCCTGGATCCGGTACCTCTCATGGCATGAACAATTCTTTTCAATTTTTGCTATGTGCAAATTATAGTACAATAGTTAGCTGTCTAACAGAACACAGAGGGTGTTCTTTAATGGAACCCTCTCCAACATAATCCAGGTAGAATCAGGAATTCCCCAGGGCAGCTGTCTAGGCCCCTTACATTTTTCAATCTTTACTAACGACATGCCACTGGCTTTGAGTAAAGCCAGTGTGTCTGTGTATGCGGATGACTCAACACTATACACGTTAGCTACTACAGCAACTGAAATTACTGCAACATTCAACAAAGAGCTGCAGTTTGTTTTAGAATGGGTGGCAAGTAATACGTTAGTCCTAAATATTTCAAAAATGAAAAGCATTTTATTTGGGACAAATCATTCACCAAACCCTAAACCTCAACTAAATCTTGCAATGAATAATGTGGAAATTGAGCAAGTTGAGGTGACTAAACTGCTTGGAGAACCCTGGATTTTAAACGGTCATGGTCAAAACATGTTGATACAACAGTAGCTAAGATGGGGAGAAATCTGTCCATAATAAAGCCCTGCTCTGCCTTCTTAACAACACTATCAACAGGGCAGGTCCTACAGGCCCTAGTTTTGTCGCACCTGGACTACTGTTCAGTCGTGTAGTCAGTGCCACAAAGGGGGATTTAGGAAAATTACAATTGGCTCAGAACAGGGTAGCACAGCTGGCCTTTAAATGTACACGGAGCGCTAACATTAATAATATGCATGTAAATCTCTCATGGCTCAAAGTGGAGGAGATTGACTTCATCACTACTTGTTTTTGTAAGAAGTGTTGACAAGCTGAATGCACCGAGCTGTCTGTTTAAACTACTAGCACACAGCTCGTACCCCCATGCATACCCCACAAGACATGCCACCAGAGGTCTCTTCACAATCCCCAAGTCCAGAACAGACTATGGGAGGCGCACAGTACTACACAGTACTACATAGAACCATGACTACATAGAACTCTATTCCACATCAGGTAACTGATGCAAAAAACAGATACAAATACACCTTATGGAGCAGCGGGTACTGTGAAGAGGCACACAAACGCTAGCACACTCACTCTACACACATTGTAATGTTGTTGTATGGTGGTATTATACATTTTGTATTGTAGATATGTAGTGGTGTAATAATGTTATATGATGTACTGTTTTATTTTTAGTTTTATGTGTGATGTAAGTGCCTTAATGTATTTGGACCCCAGGAAGAGTAGCTGCTGGGGATCCCTAATAAATACAAATACAAATCCACAGATAAAAAGGTGAAACCTAGTTTCTTCTTCTTCTTCTTCTTCTTCTTCTTCTTCTTCTTCTTCTTCTTCTTCTTCTTCTTCTTCTTCTTCTTCTTCTTCTTCTTCTTCTTCTTCTTCTTCTTCTTCTCCTTCTTCTCCTTCTTCTTCTTCTGTGGATTATATATGGCAGTTGGCAACCGACTTTAAGTTGCATTACCATCACCAAATGGACTGGAGTGTGGCCCTCGTTCATCTTTCAATCACCCGCGTGAGTATATGCTACTAAAAACCAATCAGGAGATGGGAGAGGTGGACTTGCAGCGCGTCAAGCATCTAAAATAGAACCACGTTTTATTTTAGCACCAGGCTACGCAGACGTACGCGAGCAGTTTTTATGAAATTATTGAATAACTTGTAATTGTACATTTATTTTGCAACACTTGCGTACGCAATGCGGGCGGTGTGGTCAGCATGTAAGCGTTGATTCGGGTTGGGCAAGCCCAGGTTTATGGTTTGCACAACATTGTAACCTGTGTTTGGTCTTTATGCCCATTTTAAAGCCCAGAGTCTCTGGTGTCTTTAGGTGGTCCAGGAGTGCATTCCAGAGGCTGGGGGCATTCGAGCTGAAACCCTGTGTATATAGCCAAGTTATCGTTACTCATTGTGTATTTATTCCTCATGTTATTCTTCTTCTATTATTTCTATTTTTTGTCTCTGCATTGTTGGGAAGGGCCCATAAGTAAGCATTACACTGTTAGTCTACACCTGTTGTGAAACGTGACAAATACAATTTTATTTTATTTCACATGGTCGAGATGAGCTAGCTACTAGTTTAAAGCAATGAAATATCTAATTGTTACAAATAATTATTTATTGGCTACATTTATGAGATTACATGCATTTGTTTACCTTAGCAAGCTTACAAAAACGTACACTCATTTATGATTGAGTTCACCACAAACATCTTTCCAGGGTGTGGATGAATCCACTTCCCAATGCAGCCTCTTCCAACACCACGGGTAGGAGAAGGTTATCAATCTGCAAAAGTGAAGTTTTGCTTTGATGTCAAGTCATATTGTTGCTATCTTAGCTGTTGTGCTTACTACCATGATAACTTACGGAACAGCTAAGGTAGCATATTGACATGCATATTGGTATTAAAAGACAGCAATGTTGTCACCAAAACATATGTGTTTAAATTATCCAGAAAATCATTAGTTAGCTAGCTAGCCAGTCAGTGGCACTAACAGGTTGGTTGGAACTGATACAGCAACAACCTGTGTTTCACTCCATCCCATAAAACATGACATTTCTAAACAGGCATCAATTAGCTAACATTATTAGGACCTTAAATCAATAAGTTAGACACTCACCAGACAACTTTGGAGCTAGGTAGATCACTTGGTTTCCATTTTCAACTGATTTTTTTTTCTCCCCCTGACTGGTAGTCAACGATTACTGTTCTTGGAACTCGTGTGTTCACCAGAAACAACTTCTGGTAAAGTATTTGCTGCTAGTAGCAATACATATTGTTGCCACAGGTTTACCACAGATTAAAATAGAATCTCGAGAGATTTGTTTGTCAGAAAAAAAACTCTGGCAAACTGTTTGCCACTAGCGGCAATAAATATTATTGTTGCCAAAGGTTTGCCACAATGTTCCACTTCTGGCAACATTTTGTGGAACACTATGTAGTTTGTAGCAAATTTTCCACAAACTTGCGGGAAGTTTGCAACAACAACATGCATTTTTGTAAGGGCAGAGAGAGGCTAGACGGGCCTAGAGACATATAATAACTCACGATGTCTCATATGCAGAGGCTGTAAGACAGATTGGTGGAAATACTAGGCGGACTGATGGAGCCACCATGGCTGCTCCTGTAGTAAGTGGACCTACTGTCAGAACTGTTGCTTCTACTAGTCCTGACATGGTTTTGAGACCTGTTCAGAAATCTTGCTCCAATAAATGTGCTGTGTCAAAGGACACTTCATAGTAAATAACATTTACTTCATGGCTTTTATTGGAAAGGTTATCAACACGACTCGAATTGTGGAAACCATAATTTTTGTGGATATGGCAATAGAGTTATTAGGGGTAACAGATGTTACTGTCGACATGATTTTTGAAATGGATGGAATGTCTCAGCATGAGGGAGGGAACATTTGAATAGGTTGGGAGGGTTTGGGGGATGAGGGAGGGTTTAAAGTTATTTATTTGTTTAGTAGTACAGAATAGAGTACCACAGTATGACTCATAATACCCATAAAACCTAGCGGTGAAACAGGGAAATGGTTCCAATTGTTTTCAAACCGGAGGCCGAGCAGTTGCCATACCAGGCGGTGATGCAACCAGTCAGGATGCTCTCGATGGTGCAGATGTAGAACCTTTTGAGGATCTGAGGACCCATGCCAAATCTTTTCAGTCTCCTGAGGGGGAATAGGCTTTGTCGTGCCCTCTTCACGACTGTCTTGGTGTGTTTGGACCATGATAGTTCGTTGGTGATGTGGACACCAAGGAACTTGAAGCTCTCAACCTGTTCCACTACAGCCCCGTCGATGAGAATGGGGGCGTGCTAAGTCCTCTTTTTTTCCTGTAGTCCACAATCATCTCCTTTGTCTTGGTCACGTTGAGGGAGAGGTTGTTATCCTGGCACCACACGGCCAGGTCTCTGACCTCCTCCCTATAGGCTGTCTCATCGTTGTCGGTGATCAGGCCTACCACTGTTGTGTCATCTGCAAACTTAATGATGGTGTTGGAGTCGTGTCTGGCCATGCAGTCATGGGTGAACAGGGAGTACCGGAGGGGACTGAGCACGCACCCCTGAGGCCCCTGTGTTGAGGATCAGTGTGGCAGATGTGTTGTTACCTACCCTTACCACCTGGGGGCGGCCCGTCAGGATGTCCAGGATCCAGTTGCAGAGGGAGGTGTTTAGTCCCAGGATCCTTAGCTTAGTGATGAGCTTTGAGGGCACTATGGTTTTGAATGCTGAGCTGTAGTCAATGAATAGCATTCTCACGTAGGTGTTCTTCTTGTCCAGGTGGGAAAGAGCAGTGTGGAGTGCAATAGAGATTGCAGCATCTGTGGATCTGTTGGGGCGGTATGCAAATTGGAGTGGGTCTAGGGTTTCTGGGATAATGGTGTTGATGTGAGCCATGACCAGCCTTTCAAAGCACTTCATGGCTACAGACGTCAGTGCTACGGGTCGGTAGTCATTTAGGCAGGTTATCTTAGTGTCCTTGGGCACGGGGACTATGGTGGTCTGCTTGAAACATGTCAGGGACATGTTGAAAATGTCAGTGAAGACACTTGCCAGTTGGTCAGCACATGCTCGGAGTACACGTCCTGGTAATCCGTCTGGCCCTCCGGCCTTGTGAATGTTGACCTGCTTAAAAGTCTTACTCACATTGGCTACGGAGAGCATGATCACATAGTCATCCGGAACAGCTGGTGCTCTCATGCATGCTTGAGTGTTGCTTGCCTCGAAGCGAGCAGAGAAGTGGTTTAGCTCGTCTGGAAGTCTTGTGTCAATGGGCAGCTCGCAGCTGTGCTTCCCTTTGTAGTCTGTAATAGTTTTCAAGCCCTGCCACATTCGACAAGCGTCAGAGCCGGTGTAGTACGATTCAATCTTAGTCCTGTATTGACTCTTTGCCTGTTTGATGGTTTGTCGGAGGGCATAGCGGGATTTCTTATAAGCGTCCGGGTTAGAGTCCCGCACCTTGAAAGCGGCAGCTCTACCCTTTAGCTCAGTGTGGATGTTGCCTGTAATCCATGGCTTCTGGTTGGGGTATGTACGTACGGTCACTGTGGGGTCGACATCATCGATGCACTTATTGATGAAGCCAGTGACTTATGTGGTGTACTCCTCAATGCTATCTGAAGAATCCCGAAACATGTTCCATTCTGTGCTAGCAAAACAGTCCTGTAGCTTAGCATCTGCGTCATCTGACCACTTTTTTATTAACCGAGTCACTGGTGCTTCCTGCTTTAGTTTTTACTTATAAGCAGGAATCAGGAGGATAAGGGCGAGGGAGAGCTTTGTATGCGTCTCTGTGTGTGGAGTAAAGGTGGTCTAGAGTTTTTTTTCCTCTGGTTGCACATTTAACATGCTGGTAGAAATGAGGTAGAACGGATTTAAAGTTTCCCTGCATTAAAGTCCCCGGCCACTAGGAGCGCTGCCTCTGGATGAGCGTTTTCCTGTTCACTTTTGGCCTTATACAGCTCATTCAGTGCAATCTTAATGCCAGCATTGGTTTGTGGTGGTAAATAGACAGCTATGAAAAATATAGATGAAAACTCTCTTGGTAAATAGTGTGGTCTACAGCTTACCATAAGATACTCTACCTCAAGCGAGCAAAACCTCGAGACTTCCTTAGTATTTGATTTTGTGCACCAGCTGTTGTTTACAAATATACACAGACCGCCACCCCTTGTCTTACCGGAGTCAGCCGTTCTATCCTGCCGATGTAGCGTATAGCCCACTAGCTGTATGTTGTCCATGTCGTCGTTCAGCCATGACTCGGTGAAACATAAGATATTACAGTTTTTAATGTCCCGTTGGTAGGATAACCGTAATCTTAGGTCATCCAATTTATTCTCAAATGATTGATCATTGGCTAATAGGATTGATGGAAGAGGCAGTTTACTCGCTCGCCGTCGGATCCTTACAAGGCACCCCGACCTACGTCCACGATATCTCCGTCTCTTTCTCATGTTAATGACGGGGATTTGGGCCTTGTCGGGTGTCTGTACGATATCCTTCGCGTCCGACTTGTTGAAGAAAAAATCTTCGTCCAATACGAGGTGAGTAATCGCTGTCCTGATATCCAGAAGCTCTTTTTGGTTATAAGAGACGATGGCAGAAACATTATGTACAGAATAAATTACAAATAACGCGTAAAAACACACATAATAGTACAATTGGTTAGAGGGCTGTAAAACGGCAGCCATCTTCTCCGGCACCATTCTCAATCCAAAAAAAAGGCTTAACCTTGCGTGACATTTTGATAACCATGTAAATCTCTCTAGGACAAGGTGACTTTTTCAATATATTCGCCTGTATTTACCCCCCAAAAAATGAAACGCTAATTAGCTGCTAATGTGGCTATCATAAAGAAATACAAATGCCATGATGATATGGACGAGACTGCTGAATCGAGGCAAAGGTAAGAATCTCTGGATTAACTATCTAATGTTAGCTAAATGAATAAATTGCAAAATGTCTTTAAATTGATAATTCAGTGAACTGTTTTATGCAAGTTTTAAATGGACACAATACCTGTTAGCAAAGGTGTCAGCTAGAGATGGCATGCAGGAGCTTGCAGGGATTTGTAGTTTTTCATGATGTCTACTCTGAAGGTTATTAGCATTTTTGAATCTGAGAGTAATTGGAGCCGAATATAATGATACAAGTCACCATGTCCGAGAGAGATTTACATGCTTATCAAACATCACGCCAGGGTAAGCCTACACGAAACACAGCCCTTATTTTAAGTGTTTCTAAATTCCCCTATGGAGAAAGAGAGCGCGCTTGTTTGAAATGGAAAAGCATCGTGGTAGCTATTGATAAAGAAGAACATCAAGACGAAGCAGCTGATTAACAAGTGGGATGCACTGTTGAGCGCTACATCCCGAGGGAATCGTGCTGATTGTACGGAGATTGTGACAGCCGGTTAAATGGCGTCCCTTGACAAGGCAAGAACAAGATGTATCTCAGGAGAAGTGCAGTATTATCATAAGGAGAGTTATACTTGGAATACGGAGGAGGAATGGAGGGGAAAATAGAGGCATAGGAGGTCTAAGAGAGAGCTTGAGCTTGAGTCGGTTAAATATGGCGGGGAGAAGGTTTGTTAAAGAAGAATGGTAGAAAGTGTAAGCAGAGTGAGCTGAAGACAGGAGGAGAAATGGAAGTGAATGAGGGCGAAGTATCGGAGGTGGGAGGTGTGGTGAAGTTCTTGGAGCCCGAGGTTTGTGCCGAGGGTCAGGATAAAGATGAGTCTGTGACAGTAGGAGTGAACTTTTTGGAGAAAGTGGACACTTGCCTTTTGGCTGATCCATTTGTGGTTTCAGGGTGGGTGAAAACAGAGTTGGGTGCTGTGGAATCGGTGAGGGTAACCAGAAGTGGTCTTGTGATATTTGTTTGTGTTTCTGCTGGTCAGAGGGAGCAGGCGCTCCGTGTTATACGAATGGGGCAAGAGATGTGAATTGTTTTGCTCTCAAGAAAAGGGTGCCATTGAAAGGCGAGATTACTGGGGTAGCCGTAAATGTGAAAGCTGACCAACTGAAGGGGAAGATTCCCGGTGTTTGTGATGCTCGTCATTTGGTGTGACGCAGACAGGGTGGCGTGAGTGGAGAAAAAAAAGAGTCATTGTCTCTTTTGAGTTTTGATGTTGAGTCTTTGCCCGACAAAGTGATGTTAGGATATATAAGTTATCCTGTACGAGCTTTTGTGCTGAATATATTACGTTGTTACAGGTGTCAAGCTTATGGGCATGTGGCAGCAGTGTGTAGGAGGGAGGTTCCTAGGTGTGAGAAGTGTGCAGAAGGGCATGAGACAAAGGAATGTGTAGCATTAGGGAATGTAGTGGTATGTGTTAATTGTAGGGTTGGCCATGGGGCTGGGGATCCGAAATGTCCAGTGCGAGAGAGGCAGGTTGAGGTTTCCAGGGTTAGAGTAGTGCAGAAGTTGTCATATGCTGAGGCAGTGAAGAAAGTAAAGGAAGGTGGGTCAAGGGGGAGGGTTCCTGAGAGGAATGGTGTAAGTAGTAGATCTGTACCAGTACAGAGGGATAAACCAACAAGTGATATACTGTATGTTTCAGTAAGATTGGATTTTTGGCATTTATAGCAATGGTTATCAACTGTACTGCAGGGACTGAACATAAGTCGCAGAAAATAGAGGTTGTGGTCGCAGCTGCAGAGAGGTGTTTGGGTGTGCGACCCTTGACATCAGAAGAGTTACAGGGTGTGTTAAGTGGTGGTGTCCCATCCTTTCAGGCTGTTGGCCTGAAGTAGGAATACATAGATTTAAATAGTGGAGTATGGTAGTTATTATTATTATTATTATTATTATTGTTATTATTATTTAAAAATGAAATAAAAGAAAATGTGTGAGTGTAGTATTAGATGGTATGGTATTTTATATTTTTATTATTATTTTTAAAGCAAAGTATAAGGGAGTTATACTCCAGTCTAGTAGGTGGCGGTAATGCAACATTTATTGGATGCCAACCGCCGTTAAACCTCATCGAAGAAGAAGAAGTCGTCACTTGCATACCAGAAGTGACGTTTTTTTGCGCTCCTAGACAAACTTCGGTGCCACGCATACAGTTTGTTGACATGATGATGATGATGCTGCTGCCGAAATCTCTTGTGCTTTACTTCTTTTTATGTCTACAGATTTATAATGTCATTGTTGATGTTACAGTTGCAGTTGCGTCAATCGATGATGTGAAGATAGAGGTGTTATTCACGCCAGAGGACTGCTCAAAAAAGAGCAAAAAGGGAGACCTAATGAATGCACACTACGATGGGTATCTTGCTAAAGACGGTTCTCAGTTCTACTGTAGGTAAGTGTCCCAGATTTACATTAAAAATTGCATCAACAATATAATTATTTTGTTAAAACAAATGGATTTGCACACCATGTGAGTTTTATGAGGGAGCCAGGAAAGGCTCGATTTTGGTACTAAACTATTTGGTAATACAATTTGTACTGATTTTCTACTGATCAGATCCATCAATGAAAACAGACATGAACTGGTAAATGCATAATTCCTCTGTCAAAAGCTTGTAGACAGATATCCAGTGACAGCGTAAAGCCACAATCCTGGATATTTAGACCAAAAGACAACCCTGCCACTTTGGTATAACTGAGGAATGGCCCTGACATGTAACCTCTCAAATTCACAGACAGTTTAGCTCATTAAAGTAAATGAATGTGCCTATTATTTCAGGGCAATACCATGGTAATACAGTGACAAACTTAATATTGTGTTATGTAGCCCTACTGTACCATAAGTTGAGTGCACCTAATGCATCTATCCATTTTCCTTTTGTGTTTCAGCCGCTCAGACAAAGCTGGACATCCTCAGTGGTTTGTGTTGGGAGTCGGACAAATCATCAAGGGCCTGGACATGGCATTGAATGGCATGTGTGCTGGGGAGAAACGCAAAGTCACCGTTCCACCTGAGCTAGCCTTCGGAGAAAAAGGAAAAGGTAAGAAGGGGGCAGAAGAACCGTATGTGGCATATTTTAGCCATTAATGTGATGCTTAAAGAGGCCAAACAGAACCTTTGCCTCTTGAGCCGAAAGGAAGTCCCCTGGCCAACGTGGACAGAAATATGGTCCAAAAATGATCTCATTGGACAGAAAGGGGCACACCTCCCCGCAAAAGCATATAAAAAAGTAAGGATCCATGTGGTTTCATGAGATAAGATATGTAATAATATATCATATTAAAGCCAACATTTTACATAAACAATTCACAACTTTAATACAATTTCAAGGGACATTCATTCAATATTCTTGAACTAACTAACAACACCTATTTCTTTATTTTTGCTTATTGTGTCTTATTTCCACAGCAGTTTTTTGAAGAATTTCCTCCACTGACAGTGTACACTGCACTGCTTCCTCTTGGCATGTAAGCATGTTGGGCATATGGTGCATTCATATACAGCATACAACTGATGCTCAAATAGCAGCTTTGCATGCATGTTTCAAATCTTGAACTGTGGTGGCTTGGAATGGGATTTGGATTACAACTGGTCCACTCTTTGTTGTAGTATTCTTGTAGAGGGAGTAGCTACCATGAATGCATGCCGTGTGTTGGAATATTTGGTATGGCAATGGCATGAAATATTATATTAACATTTATGACTGCTGGAATGATTGTTGGAGAAAGAAACAGATTAATTACTATAGTGAATAAACTAGAAATGTCAAATTGGAAATGAAGGTATTCCATCTGAAAACATCAATAATGTCATTACAGTATTAAATGTTTGCAGTTGGGTTTCTGTGTGTCAGTCCAAGGAGTGTTGCCATTGTGTTTGGGTGTTACTATTTTGTTTTCACTTTGGGGAAAATATTGCTGTAATGTATTTTTCTGGTTTAATAGGTCCTGTCCCACCCAATGCTACACTGATCTTTGAAGTGGAGCTCTACTCTGTCTCCAAAGGGCCACGCAGCCTGGAGTCCTTCAGAGATATAGACCTGGATGATGACAAGGTTCTCACTAGGGATGAGGTATGCTAGTTCATCTATATTCAATTGGATGGAAGTAACATTCTCTAACAAGTCCTGTGTTGTGGGTCAGTTGGTAGAGCATGGTGCTTGCACCGCCAGGGTTGTTGGTTCAATTCCCACAGGGTACCAGTATGAAAATGTATACACTCACTACTGTAAAGTTACTCTGGATAAGAGCGTCTGCTAAATGACTAAGATGTAAATGTATTCTAACATTCTTATTAGATCAAAAACTAGATCTGCACCTCTGGATAAGAAATTGTAGTTAGGAAACTCATGTACATCATTTAAAGTCTGAGCTTAGAAACTGAAGAAGACAGCCTTCTTCTGACCAATTTTAGTCTGGGGTGGTGCACATGCATCATGTCTTCAACTAAATTGTCCATTGTTCAGAGGAGGACTAACCCATGTTTTGTTTGTTGTTTTGTAGATGACATTCTACTTCAAGGTGGAGTATGAGAGAGATGGTAGTAAACCTCGTGAAGACTCCTTCTATGAGAGAATGGTGAATGACGTGTTCCAGAAGAGTGACCACGATAGAGATGGATTGATAACGGTGAAGGAATACAATATCTATGAACATGATGAGCTCTAGGACCCACCAATGGCTGCACTGACTTACAGTATGAGAGTACATTTGTTATTGTTTACACACTATGTAAACATCAGTGGATATTTCACAGATGCTGATTTGGCTACAGAGTTTGACTAATAAAACCACTAAATTGTGCAATTGTCTTTTTAGTTTTTTATTTCAAGCACTAAACACCCACACTATCCCAGCCCCTCCCCCTGCTTTACAACTCTGTTTTCACCACCAAGATGAGGCGTAGTCAAATTCAGCTTGGAGAAGGATCTCTCCACTGTTGCTGTGCACACTGGCAGTTGCAGATATGCAGCATTTCAGAGTGTTGGGACACTATTGTCTTTCAAAATGTGGAGGAATTTAATGTAAACCTTTGCTCAGTAGTACTCCTCCACTGCTGGCTCTAGTGCAACGTGTTAATACCGAGCAGGCACTTTTCTCTGCCTTTCTTGACCAGGGCCCGGTTTCCCGATAGCGATTGAACTTAGGCTTACGAGTGTTTTAACGATGCATCTTTCCTACAACGTTTGCTTAGGCATGTGTCGATACTGATAGGATCTAAAGAAAGGCAACGCTGCTCTCGGATCAGCTTTCTCCATTCAAATCTTACCTTAATATTAGAATTATTCCACAATACTGACAATGGATCAGCTCCTAGAAAGATGGCTGCAAATATTCAGGCGGCTTATTCTAATGCTTACCCTATAATGCACTAAATGAAGATTTGGCAAATCATTGCGCACATTAGGCTACACATCATGAACTATATTGAGACAATATGATTGAAATAGGCCTATAGCCTATTGTATTTATATTTTAATGCAGTCATCCCAGTTTGAATTTGAAGCATGTTTTTATAGTGTACAAAACAAAGAACACCTGCTCTTTCCATGAGATAAGACTGACCAGGTGAAAGCTATGATCCCTTATGTCACTTGTTAAATCCACTTCAATCAATCAGTGTAGATGAAGGGGAGGAGACAGGTTAAAGAAGGATTTTTAAGCCTTGAGAAATGGATTGTGTATGTGTGCCATTCAAAGGGTGAACGGGCAAGACAAAATATTTAAGTGCCTTTGAACGGGGTATGGTAGTAGGTGCCAGGTGCACCGGTTTGTGTCAAGAACGGCAATGCTGCTGGGTTTTTAATGGTCAACAGTTTCTGTGTGTATCTAGAATGGTCCACCGCCTAAAGGACATCCAGCCAACTTGACACAACTGTGGGGAGCATTTGAGTCAACATGGGCCAGCCTCCTTCTGGAACACTTTCGACACCTTGTGGAGTCCATGCACCAACAAATTGAGACTGTTCTGAGGGCAAAAGGGGGGGTGCAACTCAATGTTAGGAAGGTGTTCCTGATGCTTGGTATGCTCAGTGTACATCGCTTGTTTGTATCAATTGCAAAGACATTGGCAACTTTGTATTTGAAGTCAACTTTTTTCTGAAGGTATCGGTGGTCACAGAGAGGCGGATAAACCATGTGATTCTATGTTTAGCAGAGATCTTTTGTGTATAAAATGATGCGGAAGGGCAAAAAAACCTCTAACGACCCACTTAGCTGTTCTACGGGTGGTCTGAGGCAGGCGTTAGATAACGAGCGTTTTCAAGTGCAATGTTAATAACCATTGTTTTTGGAAACAGCTCGGATACTTAACGATGCTCCTACGAAGGTTCTAACGATGAACTTATTAGCCTTAAGATGCTTTTGGGGAACTGGGCCCAGGAGTTACCTTGTTCTGTCCGCCAACTAGTGGATAATTGTGTACATTATATTATTTACCATAGAGGCTACAGATGTATATGGAGTAAGTGTTACAATTTGATAATACAGAACTGTGTGTAACATACTAACAGGAAATAGTCATATGTAATGTATTTTCTTACATTGTGTGTGTGTGTTTAGGCTGCCCCCCCCCCCCCACTAAGGTTGTCTCCTCCTCTGCTCTGCATGTGTGAGTGCTGTCTGTAGCTCCTCGGGTGTGACCAGGCCGAAGCGCACTAGAGCGTCCTCCAGCTGAGAGCGAGAGTTCCCAATAAAGGAGTGGGACAAAAACGAGGGAAGCCCTCCTCCTCCCTTTATGGTGTAGAGAGGAACTCGGACCATCCCCATCACCTGGAAGAGAGGAGGAGGGGTTGAGAAGGTGGCGAGGAGATAGGATGCAAGGAATCCCGGAAAGACAAATTAAGACATACTGTACAAACATGCTACCTCATGGCCATGGTCTGTTGCTGTGCTAGCAGCTGCCTTTTCCACCTCCCTGATCTCTTTCTCTTCCATTCTCCGGGCGTAGAAGTGAGTGATGAGGTAAGATGAAGAGGAGGAAGGGTTGTGGCAGGAAGACACATGATCCTCCACGGTCACTGACAGTGAGAAGCCCAGCTCCTCCCACAGTTCCCTGCTCAGGCCCTCCTCCAGGGATTCTTCTGACGGGTCAACGAGACTGAGGTTAAAGGTCAGATGTCAGAGCACATATACATTATTCTGAATCCCAATCCGTTCCTTCCCCTAGTCTAGAGTACTATTCTCTGTATGACATCACTCACCCGCCAGGGAAACCCAACAGACCATCGAAACGCATCTGCATCTGTGGAGGGAGATAAATGCAGTAACTAACACTAGTCTCTCATGACAGGCAAAATATAGCTGGCCAGCGACCAGTGTGGAGATTACTACCAAGTGCACGCACACACCCTGCTCTCTCACCAGTACGATGTGTCTGATGGGGATTTCTTCAAACAGCTGAGCTTCTGTGTCTGCATAGAGCAATATGTGACACGCATGTCTGCACCCCACACACGCCAACGCCTCTTCTCTGTACAGCTGTCCACTGGCCATGCTGCTGTCTGTACATTCACACACTGTACACACCACCAAACTCTGTTCCTCCAATTTAGAGATCTATTCCCCCTTCAACTGTCGCACTTTTCACCTCTTGGAGATTCTATCATATATTGTAAATAGACACAGCTACTGTAAAAGTGTGGTTGACCTGCCTGTGCAGTGTGGGCCACCAAAGCCAGCTGCAACTCCTTTCTGTTTACAACCAGAAGCAGGAAGCTTCTACCTCGTTAGGAAATGGGTTAGCTGAAATCAGGATAAGGCATTATATCGCCATCTGGAGGGCTGGAGTTTAGCTCCCACTGCGAGCATACAAGAAGTATTGAGTTGAAAAATGTATAATTGATGGAGTACTGTGAATATCAATATCCCCGTGAGCCTCCCAGGCCCATGTTGCCGGGTTAAGAGCATAACCAGTGTACAATGTTAACTTATTTTTCCCTCACTGGGGCAAAAAATCTACTGATGTAATTTTCACCTGTAATAAAATTATAGTAAAAGATTACAGTTGTGAGAGCAAATATTTTTTGGTGTGAGAGGAGAAATCAATGTGGGGGTGTGGTGTATTTGTGAGAGTATAGTATCTCTGCAAAACAAACCAAAAATCACTGCTCTCAAATTAATATTGAGAGTTTTTTAGTAGAGAACCTAACTAATCAACTATGATTTAAGTATTGAAAGTGAAGTAGGTCGTTATTTGGTCAATATTGTAAAGCGCTAACTGCACACTGAGATAGTCTATTTGAAATACAGATTTGATAACTTTTACTCTGGCAGTTTTTGTGCAGTTACAATAAATGAGAATGACCTCTCTCAATCTTCTCTTTCTCCATCTCTTTCTCCATGCAGGTCCACTTTCACTATGTGGTGGTGAAGTTGGTCTCTGCTTAGCTGACAGAGATAGGAGATACAGGACTCTGTTCTAAGTACCTTGGCTCTCCTCTATGCACAGCACTCTGGGGACTTGCTACAGTTAGAGGAACTGAAAGTTCCTCTAATTGCTTTGACGTTGTATGGAGGCATTGTTATTAGGACATTTGTCATGTAGAGAGGATGACATGTTATTGACTTTGACCAACTGCTGTCTATTCGGTTAGAAAGATGGTTCTATACTGAATGTGTACCAGTAGGTTAGGTAAGGGATTAAGTGAAAACCTATAGTCGTGTTGAGGGTTCTTTGCATAGTGCTGATGTTCTCTTATTCTTAAACAAACTTTAAACTTTAGAAAATGACACAGACAACGGCTTCTGAGTATATGTAAAATATATTTAGTTTTGCAATTGCAGGCAGAAGTTAATACAGAGTCAACAGGATTTGTATAGCTCTTCATAAGTTCTGCAAAGTGTCTAAAACAATCTCTGCTTTTTATACTAGCACTCCCTTCCCATAGCGTGATGTTTACCCCTGACCCTGAACTTGCCCTAGCAACAACAAAGTATTCTTCCTAATCCTGTCTTCCCACAAACTCAGTATCAGGGGGTGAGGTGTCAGACAATAAAATGAGACATGTCTAAAAACAATGTGGCAATTGTGGTTGCAGGTTTCTGAGAACTTTCTGCTGTCAAGGCCTCCATAGTTTTTAATAATGTAAGCAAATGTGCATAATATATAATATATTCCCCATCATTCCCCTCTTTGAGACTTCTAAGTCTCAACAAAATCTAGGAATTTTTAAAACCATCCAGTGAAAACATCATTCCATATAAATATCAGTTGACTTACAACCATTCATCCGAGTCCCCATATAGGTGGGAAGAAGGGACCAAAACAGGCCCAGAGGTCTCAGCATAGTAATTCAACTCAACCTGTTGATCTATGTGGAGGACCATAAGGCCAGGGACTAATTTGTTAATTATACATTTAGCCATACAACACAAAACACAAACACCAATAAGGAGTGAAAACAGGGGCAGAAGGATTGGTAACAGCCAGGTGAGCAGTTTGGTTCCCCATTCCCCAAAGGTGGAAGTCAACCAGGAAGAGAACCAATCATTTTTGCTTGGTATCAGCCAAATTGCTTATTTCATTAATTATTTCAGTCATGTTGTCAGAAGAATCTGGGAGCAGCATTACACACTGTCCACTAACAGTTAGCCCCAATGCTGAGCAATATCCCCCTTGGTACCCCAATAGATAGTCTAAAGCCATTTTTTGACGAGCGACTACGGCTTTTAAGTTTTGTACATCAAGGGAGAGTTGGGTAAAGCCTTTGACAGTCAAATTCATGTGTGCCTGCAGAGAATAGGTAATGTTATACACCTATTTGGACAGGATAGCAACATCAACTCTTGGGAACAGTGCCATTCCCGCAATCTCCCCCGGTTTAAGAACATGGCCATAAGCTTTATCATTCTCAGGAACACTTATTTTAGCTCTGGTCCTTTTAGTCATATTTTCTCTGGCTTCTAGCATGTCATGAAGGGGGATTGAGGTAATAGGGAGCATAGTTTCTCCCAGATAACAACACCCCTGCCAGTTAAGCGGAAGCTGGAGGTATCCATTACCTCCACATATCCACATGTGGCCATGGGGAATCCCCATTCCCATCCTAATGGTAGACATATTAATGCCAGTAATCTGCTGACCAAATTGTAAGATATGCCACTCAGTCATTTTGTGTCTGATTGTCTCATCTAGGAGTCCTGCATAGTTTAAACAATTCTGTGACTTTCCTATAGGGACATTCCCTTGGTTACAGATGCAAAGTGGTGGACTATGTGCTGGTACTATCCCCGTCACCACAGGTTCTATAGTCCCTCTATCCAAATGAGTGGCCCATTGGTGTTTTGGGGGGTAAGGGCACTCTGCTGCCTGAGAGATTGTATATGTGGCTGCTGTCCTACCCCTCCCATTTCCCCTGGTTGGCCGAAATGTAGATTCCTGATACATAGTTTTGTTATCAGCTTTAATGTATGGGACTTGTACATTGTTAGAGAGTCTCCCTAGGATAGTTGCTCTGTTACTATCCGTATCAGTGGCAATACAGTGGCTTGCGAAAGTATTCACCCCCCTTGGCATTTTTCCTATTTTGTTGCCTTACAACCTGGAATTAAAATTGATTTTTTGGGGGTTTGTATCAGTTGATTTATACAACATGCCTACCACTTTGAAGATGCAAAATATTTATTATCGTGAAACAAACAAGAAAGAACAGAAAACTTGAGCGTCCATAACTATTCACCCCCCCTCAAAGTCAATACTTTGTAGAGCCACCTTTTGCAGCAATTACAGCTGCAAGTCTCTTGGGGTATGTCTCTATAAGCTTGGCACATCTAGCCACTGGGATTTTTGTCCATTCTTCAAGGCAAAACTACTCCAGCTCCTTCAAGTTGGATGGGTTCCGCTGGTGTACAGCAATCTTTAAGTCATACCACAGATTCTCAATTGGATTGAGGTCTGGGCTTTGACTAGGCCATTCCAAGACATTTAAATGTTTCCCCTTAAACCACTCGAGTGTTGCTTTAGCAGTATGCTTACGGTCATTGTCCTGCTGGAAGGTGAACCTCCATCCCGGTCTCAAATCTCTGGAAGACTGAAACAGGTTTCCCTCAAGAATTTCCCTGTATTTAGTGCCATCCATCATTCCTTCAATTCTGACCAATGTCCCAGACCCTGCCAATGAAAAAACTCCCCACAGCATGATGCTGCCACCACCATGCTTCACTGTGGTGGATGGTGTTCTCGGGGTGATGAGAGGTGTTGGGTTTGCACCAGACATAGCATTTTCCTTGATGGCCAAAAAGCTCTATTTTTAGTCTCATCTGACCAGAGTACCTTCTTCCATATGTTTGGGGAGTCTCCCACATGGCTTTTGGCGAACACCAAACATGTTTGCTTATTTTTTTCTTTAAACAATGGCTTTTTTTCCGGCCACTCTTCCGTAAAGCCCAGCTCTATGGAGTGTACAGCTTAAAGTGGTCCTATGGAAAGATACTCCAATCTCCACTGTGGAGCTTTGCAGCTCCTTCAGGGTTATCATTGGTCTCTTTGTTGCCTCTGATTAAAGCCCTCCTTGCCTGGTCCGTGAGTTTTGGTGGGAGGCCCTTTCTTGGCAGGTTTGTTGTGGTGCCATATTCTTTCAATTTTTTTTAATAATGGATTTAAAATGGTGCTCCGTGGGATGTTCAAAGTTTTTGATATTTTTTATAACCCAACCCTGATCTGTACTTCTCCACAACTTTGTCCCTGACCTGTTTGGAGAGCTCCTTGGTCTTCATGGTGCCGCTTGCTTGGTTGTGCCCCTTGCTTAGTGGTGTTGCAGACGCTGGGGCCTTTCAGAACAGGTGTATATATACGGAGATCATGTGACAGATCATGTGACACTTAGATTGCACACAGGTGGACTTTATTTAACTAATTATGTGGCCTCTGAAGGTAATTGGTTGCACCAGATCTTATTTAGGGGCTTCATAGCAAAGGGGGTGAATACATATGCAGGCACCACTTTTCCGTTATATATTTCTTTGATTTTTTTTTTAACAAGTTCTTTCTTTCATTTCACTACACCAATTTGGACTATTTTGTGTGTGTCCATTACATGAAACCCAAATAAAAATCAATTTAAATTACAGGTTGTAATGCAACAAATAGGAAAAACGCCAAGGGGGATGAATACTTTTGCAAGGCACTGTATATAAAAATCTGCCTTTTTTTATTTTATTTATTTATTTCACCTTTATTTAACCAGGTAAGCCAGTTGAGAACAAGTTCTCATTTACAACTGCGACCTGGCCAAGATAAAGCAAAGCAGTGCGATAAAAACAACAACACAGAGTTACATATGGGGTAAAACAAAACATAAAGTCAAAAATACAACAGAAAATATATATACAGTGTGTGCAAATGTAGCAAGTTATGGAGGTAAGGCAATAAATAGGCTATAGTGCAAAATAATTACAATTAGTATTAACACTGGAATGATAGATGTGCAAGAGATTATGTGCAAATAGAGATACTGGGGTGCAAAATAGCAAAATAAATAACAATATAGGGATGAGGTAGTTGGGTGGGCTAATTTCAGATGGGCTGTGTACAGGTGCAGTGATCGGTAAGGTGCTCTGACAACTGATGCTTAAAGTTAGTGAGGGAGATAAGAGTCTCCAGCTTCAGAGATTATTGCAATTCGTTCCAGTCATTGGCAGCAGAGAACTGGAAGGAATGGCGGCCAAAGGAGGTGTTGGCTTTGGGGATGACCAGTGAGATATACCTGCTGGAGCGCAGACTACGGGTGGGTGCTGCTATGGTGACCAATGAGCTAAGATAAGGCGGGGATTTGCCTAGCAGTGATTTATAGATGGCCTGGAGCCAGTGGGTTTGACGACGAACATGTAGTGAGGACCAGCCAACAAGAGCGTACAGGTCACAGTGGTGGGTAGTGTATGGGGCTTTGGAGACAAAACGGATGGCACTGTGATAGACTACATCCAATTTGCTGAGTAGAGTGTTGGAGGCTATTTTGTAAATGACATCGCCAAAGTCAAGGATCGGTAGGATAGTCAGTTTTACGAGGGCATGTTTGGCAGCATGAGTGAAGGAGGCTTTGTTGCGAAATAGGAAGCCGATTCTAGATTTAACTTTGGATTGGAGATTCTTAATGTGAGTCTGGAAGGAGAGTTTACAGTCAACCAGACACCTAGGTATTTGTAGTTGTCCACATACTCTAGGTCAGACCCGTCGAGAGTAGTGATTCTAGTCGGGTGGGCGGGTGCCAGCAGCGTTCGATTGAAGAGCATGCATTTAGTTTTACTAGTGTTTAAGAGCAGTTGGAGGCTACTGAAGGAGTGTTGTATGGCATTGAAGATCGTTTGGAGGTTTGTTAACACAGTGTCCAATGAAGGGCCAGATGTATACAAAATGGTGTTGTCTGCGTAGAGGTGGATCTGAGAGTAACCAGCAGCAAGAGCGACATCATTGATATACACAGAGAAAAGAGTCGGCCCAAGAATTGAACCCTGTGGCACCCCCATAGAGACTGCCATAGGTCCAGACAACAAGCCCTCCGATTTGACACATTGAACTCTATCTGAGAAGTAGTTGGTGAACCAGGCGAGGCAGTCATTTGAGAAACCAAGGCTATTTAGTCTGCCAATAAGAATGCGGTGGTTGACAGAGTCGAAAGCCTTGGCCAGGTCGATGAAGACGGCTGCACAGTTTAGGACCTTGAGCGTGGCTGAAGTGCACCCATGACCAGCTCGGAAACCGGATTGCATAGCGGAGAAGGTACGGTGGGATTCGAAATGGTCGGTGATCTGTTTGTTAACTTGGCTTTCAAATACTTTCAAAAGGCAGGGCAGGATGGATATAGGTCTGTAACAGTTTGGATCTAGAGTGTCACCCCCTTTGAAGAGGGGGATGACCGCGGCAGCTTTCCAATCTCTGGGGATCTCAGACGTTATGAAAGAGAGGTTGAACAGGCTAGTAATAGGGGTTGCGACAATTTCGGCGGCTAGTTTTAGAAAGAAAGGGTCCATATTGTCTAGCCCAGCTGATTTGTAGGGGTCCAGATTTTGCAGCTTTAGGTCACCAAGCAGTACGAACTTTGAGGATAAATGGGGGGCAATCAATTCATATATGGTGTCCAGGGCACAGCTGGGGGCTGAGGGGGGTCTGTAGCAAGCGGCAACAGTGAGAGACTTATTTCTGGAAAGGTGGATTTTTAGAAGTAGAAGCTCAAACTGTTTGTGCACAGACCTGGATAGTGTGATATATCTCTACAGTAGATTGCAACTCCACCCCCTTTGGCAGTTCTATCTAGACGGAAAATGTTATAGTTGGGGATGGAAATTTCAGATTTTTTGGTGGCCTTCCTAAACCAGGATTCAGACACTGCTAGAACATCAGGGTTGGCGGAGTGTGCTAACGCAGTGAATAACTCAAACGTAGGAAGGAGACTTCTGATATTAACATGCAAGAAACCAAGGTTTTTACGGTTACAGAAGTCAACAAATGATAGCGCCTGGGGAGTATGAGTGATACTGAGGGCTGCAGGGCCTGGGTTAGCCTCTACATCACCAGAGGAACAGAGGAGGACTAGAATAAGGATACGGCTAAAGGCTTTAAGAACTGGTCTCCTAGTGCGTTGGGTACATAGAATAAAGGGGGCAGATTTCCGGGCGTTGTAGAAAAGATTCAGGGCATTATGTACAGACAAGGATATGGAAGGATATGAGTAAAGTGGAGGTAAACCTAAGCGTTGGGTAACAATGAAAGAGATAGCATCACTGGAGGCACCGATTGAGTCGGTCTCCGCGTGTATGGGGGGTGGGACAAAGGAGCTATCTAAGGCAGGTTTAGCTGGGCTGGGGGATCTACAGTGAAATAGTACAATTAGAAATAACCGAAACAGCAATAAGCAAACCATATTGACATGGGAGAGAGGCATAAAGCAATCACAGGTGTAATTTGAGAGAGCTAAGACAACAGTTGGCAATGGCGACACAGTTTGGGCTGAGGCTAAACATAAACAGGATGCGGTACCGTAAAAAGGAACAGTCCAGCAGGCATCAGCTGTATAGCTGAGTTATCATAAGGTCCGGTGAACAGCAATAGGATAGTTCGGAGGTAGTTCGGGGGCTGTTAAAGTACTAGCGAGCAAGGGGCCACGGCTAGCGTGTGCTAGCAGGCCGGGGCTAGCAGATGGAATCTTCATGGTCAACGTCGTAACGGGAAGCCTGTTGTAACCACATCAGACGATTTCGTCGGCAGACCAGTCGTGTTGGATCGGCGGGGCTCCGTGTCAACACTAGGTGGTCCCGTCCGGTTGACAGAGAGGTAGATAGCCGGGAGATGGGCCTAACTCAGGATGATTAGCCAAACCACAACGTCCATTTTGTTGCAGCTAGCTGGTAGCGATTAATCTGGAGTTAAAGGTCCAGTGATTCAGTGATTCCGGCAGAAAAACTGATATGTCTGGGTCGATAACGCGCTGTGCAGACAGTGCAGACTGTCTGAATAATAGTCCAGGCTAGAGCTGGCTGGTAGGTGGTGCAGGCCACGGACAATGGTGAAAAACCGCTAACGGTAGCTAATAGCAAGTAGCTAGTTAGCTGGCTACTCCCGTCCGGTAGACCGAGAGGTAGATAGCCGGGATATGGGCCTGGCTCTAGGCTAGCTCAAGGCTAACTGGTGCTTGCATCGGGGGCAGTGGTGATTAGCCAAACAGCAACATCCATTCGGTTGCTAGTTGCGATCCAGTGATTAATGTCCAGTGATTAAATTATTCCGGCAGAAAAATCCTATGTTCTGGGTGAAATATACCGCTAACTGTGGCTAATACCGCTAACTGTGGCTAATAACAAGTAGCTAGTTAGCTGGCTAGCTAGCTAGTTTCAACTGGAGATTCTAGATAAAAGGTAAGTCAATAATAGAATCCGTTCCACATTGAGTGAGGCGGGTTGCAGGAAAGTATATTTTGTAGAAGGATGAAAAGTCTGATAGGGAAATATGTACGAAAAATACAAAAAAAACTGGGTATTTACAGGCTATTTACAGACACACGACAAAAACAGGACTGCACTGCTACGCCATCTTGGATGCCGTATCCTTTGTTAACCTTATCTCGTCACATAAAGTGGAGATATCCAAATGTAATATCGTCCTCTGATAGAGGTTTTCCCATAGTACCAAATAGCTCACCCGCTGAAGAAGGTTTTGGGAACATCATTATTCTGGACCCATTTGGCGTTACCCTCCTACCCAGGCCCTGCAGCATATTTACCCAGGAATTGGTTGACTTCAATTGGTTGTTCTGTATTTCCACCCCCGAGACTGAGTAAGCAAGCAGAGCACAGATTATTATACATAACACAGCACATTCATGGCCCAGTGGATGTGGCTCACGGCCTCCCCTCCTTCTGTCTCCATGGAGTCCATGCAGAACTGTTGAGTCTTCATCAGGTGGCAGGTTCTGGTCATTCTTCATTCTTTTGGTGGGTGGTTCTCCATCTTCTGGCAGTGTGACAGGTGGTGCCATCCCTGTCTCTCGGTCACTCTGACAGCCGTCGGGGTGGCCTGGATCACTTGGTATGGTCCCATCCATCTTGGCTGATTCCATTTTCGCTTGTGAACCTTCAGTTTCACCCAGTCATCGATTTGGACAGGGATGTCGTCTTTCTCCTCTCCGTCTGGCACTTCCTGGGCTTTCCTAGAATGAGAATACAGAGACCTAACAGTAGAAGTTAGTTCCTTCATATACTGTATCCTAACAGGTCATCTTCCAGTCCAGTCATGGGCCTATGAGATGGAATATTCATGAGACGGCCTGTTAACATCTCATGAGGGCTATACCCAGTGCCTCTGTTGGGGCTGCTTCGCATTTTCATCAGCACCAGAGGTACGCACTCTACCCAGTTTTACCTGTCGAGTGGCAGGCCTTTGCTAGTCCTCCTTTGAGGGTCTGGTTGGCTCTGTAACCCCATTGCTTTGTGGGTGATAGATACAGACAAACTTCTGATCTATCCACAGCATAAGGGCAATTTGGGCTATAACATCTCCAGTGAAATGGGTGCCATTGTCTGCAAACAAGGTTTCTGGGATTCCGAATATAGGGAATATTTCCCTTACCAGAATTTTAGCTACTGTTTTAGCATCACAGTGGGTAGTAGGAAATGCCTCTACCCATCTTGTGAATCAGTCAATTATTACTAAACAATAGCGCTTTCTCTCCTTTCTTTCAGTCATATCAAAAAAATCCATTGCAATGTGTGTAAATGGGCCACTAGGTGAGGAGAAATTACCAGGTTTATGTGGTGTCCCCTTGGCAATGTTGTATTGTATGCACGTGGCGCATTTAAACATTTGTTGTTTCACATGTTCTGTTAAATTTGGGCAAAACCAATCTTGTGAAATCTTGGTAACCATATCCCCTCTTGATGAATGACACATCACATGTGCCATTCGGCAAACCGACGGGAAAAGCTGTGTTGGCAACACAGGTTTACCTGAAAGGTGTTGTCTCCAGAGGCCATCAGGTCCCCGGGAGCAACCTCTGGCCTCCCAAAGGGAGTGAGACATGTGGTCAGTCGCCTGTTGTTGTTGCAAATCAACAACAAGTGAGGCCACAGCAGAAGCCAGATACACAGCATGGGTGTGACACCTTGCAGCAGCAGCTCTAGTAGCAATGTCAGCAAGGTCATTTCCTTTACTGGCCTCATCTTGGTTACCCGTATGGGCCTGGACTTTAAGAATTGCCAGTTTAGCAGGGAGTTTCATGCATTGGTGAAACCTCTAGCCTTCCAAACACCTGCCCATGATAAACATACACCAATTGCGTAGGCAGAATCTGAGTAAATGTGAGCTGTTTTTCCCTCAGCAGCCCCACAAGCTGTGGTGAGAGGTAGTAACTCTGCTTGTTGTACAGAGAAATGATCAGGGAGGGACTGCTCAATGTGTAGTGATTTATCTATAGTTGTTACAGCAAAACCTGCATGTTTCCTTCCTGTCGTCTGATCAATGTAAGTCGACCCATCTACGGAAAGTGTCATGTCAGCCAACTCAAGAGGTTCATCAAATAGGTCAGGTCTTGCTTTTGCATCAAGTTCGATTAGTTCAGTACACACTTGTGGGGTCCTTAGCCAGTTCCACCTCGGCCTCTTCTGAAGCCTGGCTGTGGTGCCTAACCTCCCTGGTCCACAGCAGTGGGGCACTGATTCCTCATGTGACCCACAATGCCACACCCCCAACAGACTAGAGGATCCTCAGGCCTTCTCTGGTAGGGCTGGTAGGGCTGGAATGGCTGTTGGTTACCGTAGGGCTGTGGGGGAAACTGTACCTGTTGAGCTGGGGCCGCTGCAGGGGGCCATGGTGGTGGGACAGGTGTTGGAGCTGGTGCAGGTGCTGGAGTACTCAGCATCAATGTGTCTGGCTTGCTACTTTTCTCTAGTGCAGCCAGTTGGGCCTTCTGGAGTTGTGTCTGCAGGCCTGTTTTCTTTTATTTTTCTTCAGCCTTTGTCTTCTTCCAGAAGGCGCAGTGGTCTAAGGCACTGCATCGCAGTGCTAGCTGTGCCACTAGAGATCCTGGTTCGAATCCAGGCTCTGTCGTAGCCGGCCGCGACTGGGAGACCCATGGGGCGGCGCACAATTGGCCCAGCGTCGTCCAGGGTAGGGGAGGGAATGGCCGGCAGGGATGTAGCTCAGTTGGTAGAGCATGGCGTTTGCAATGCCAGGGTTGTGGGTTCGATTCCCACGGGGGGCCAGTATGAAAAAATAAAAAAATAATGTATGCACTCATTAACTGTAAGTCGCTCTGGATAAGAGCGTCTGCTAAATGACTAAAATGTAAATATAGTCCTCTTTTTCTGGCTCATCCTTGCGGTCCCAGCCAACTACTTCTTTCAGTTTCTGTTGTACTGACTCTGGCAGGTTCCTGCAGGCTCTATCATAGAACAGCTCTTCAATGGTGAGGGTGTTATCATACCTTTCACCAGTCTCATTTCCCCATTCTGTTTTCATTTTGTCTAGCCAAACTCCAGGCTTTGTACTGGCTATATACTTCTCCATCTTCGTCTGTTCTGTAGACTAGTGGATAAGCCCCTTTAGTTCCACCCGTTGCTCCCCCCTTCTGGCTTCTTGTCTGTATTCTCTGTAGGATGGGTGGGGAAGGGCTACTGGAAGAGGACCTGGTGCTGGAGTGTTGTGGTTTAAATGACCCATCAAGTTCCTCCTGGAGTTTCTGTCTCATTTCTTCTTGTTTCTTCATTCTCTCCACATCATCGTAGTATTTCTGTCGGAGCGCCAGCTCTTCAGCTGCTATTCTGTCTTCCATGTCTTGTCTGGCTCCTGGGGAGAAAGCACCTTCTGTGTCTCCTTCCCATCTTATCTTGTACTCACTTTATTTTTTCCGACTTTCCTCTTCGTACTCCCTTTCTCTTTTCCGTCTTTCCTCTTCATCCTCTCTATCTCTGTGTCTTGCATCCTCTCTCTCGAACATTTCTTTGTCTCTCTGCCACTTTGCTTCACGTTCTCTGTCCGCTCTCCACTGTTCCTCTCTCTCTCTGTCCACTCACCATTGTTTTGCACTTTCCTGATTCATCTCTTCAATCTTTCTCTCTTTCTTTCATTTTGTTGTTCTTCCATCACCGATTGTCCTGGTGTAGGGGTATTTAGGCTTGGATGCAGTGAGTGGCTTGGTTCTTGCGTCCAAGTCCAACTTACCCAGTTCTCTTGTCAGTCTGGTAACCATGGAGGGCCCCGGACCGGGGTTTGTGGAGCCCTCTGTTCTGTTCCTTTTCCGGTCTCTTCCAGGGTGCCTCTGATGATTATATTTTCACCTTGGCTTCTGAGCCAGAGTTGTCCTGCCTCAATGGGAATACATCCCCTTTGTAACCGGAGTGGTCATCTTCATATGGAGGAGATGGTGCTGTTGGGAGTGCTGGGTAGATTTCTTATAGGATGTCACACCAGATTTTTCCTCTGGTTCTTTCTTCTCATCTTCTTCCCTTTTTTCCACTGTCTGCAGATGGGTTATCCTTGAATTGCAGGACAGTTAGGGATACCTGCGTGGATTTCTTTGTTGTCTTCTTTTTATCAGTCTTTCTTTTTTCCACTATGTCATGTACAACTCCCCAGAGGCAATAGTCCAATCATGCCATTTCTTGAATATCCATATAATGTCTTTAATCAAGGCTGGGTACTGTTGTCCCAGGTATTCAACAGGAGTAACACATTTCATAGCTATTGGTCCAGTGGAGGGAGGGAGTTGAGTTGTCTGCCATGGTTGCTATAATTTTTTATTGGGGCCGACCTGTGTATAATATGAACTAGAAATAAAAAAAAATCCTTATGTCAGTACTTATCTAATTATCTTATTTATATAAGGTCAATATAATAGTGACGGGATGGTAAATTATCTTACATTTAATGCAGTCTAGCCGAACAGATTGCTTTACAGTATTACAGCTGTTAATCAACCATGCAACAGTAAAAAGTTCCACAAAAGTTTGGACCAGACTGGTAACAGGTTTAGTCTGTACAACTGTTCTAATCTCCGCATCCAAATTTTCCTCAGGTAAAGGGCTCAAAACAGTTTCAAAAGAGGTTCCACCAAGTAATGGCAGGCACAACCTATTTCTAAAAGCAGGCTCCCTTATAACAGTCGTAGCACATAAATCCTGTTATTAGTAAATGTTCATTCAACCAAGGCAAATGCCCTTCATTCAAACATGTATTGAGATACACCAGAATTATAACTCCACTATCTAGCCATTAATGATTAATCAACAAACAAATACATGCCTAACCATCACCGATAGTCAGTCACTCATAATCATATATTCAATTTATATAACAATCAATAATCAGGATCAAACCTCTAATTTACCAATCCTATAAATAACCGGGACAAACCTCTTGTTTACCGTCCCTCACAACTAGGACAAACATCTCGTTTACTGTCCTATCACTCAGGAGTACACAATTACAGGCCTTCAATCATAACCATTGGCTTTATACTTGGATTTGCCCTAAATCCTATCACCAAGTCAACATGTACATATTCACACCTAGGAATTTCTAACTATCACCTAGGTGGTCTGTGTCAGTTTCCAACAGGTTTATCTATTAAGAGTTTAGTAATAAATCAATATATACACCACAATGTAGGTTTCGTCTCTTAAATGAACAGCATACTGTGAGTGAGGCGCCACTTACGTGTCAGAATGAGTCATCAACCACACAGTGCTTTGTTGAAATTACCGACTTTAGATATAACAGGCGTCTGCTTACCTTTAAGCAATAAGTTGCGTGGCACAGTAGGACGACGCTCACTCCAACGGCGGGTGGTCACTCCTGGCAAGCTCGCCAAAATGTTGAGGGTTTTTTGCACAGTGCTGATATTCTCTTATTCTTAAACAAACTTAAAACTTTAGAAAATGACACAGACAACGGCTTCTGAGTATATGTAAAATATCTTTAGTTTTGCAATTCAGGCAGAAATTAATACAGAGTCAACAGGATTTGTATAGCTCTTCATAAGTTCTGCAAAGTGTCTAAAACAATCTCTGCTTTTTATACTAGCACTCCCTTCCCATAGCATGATGTTTACCCCTGACCCTGAACTTGCCCTAGCATCAACAAAGTATTCTTCCTAATCCTGTCTTCCCACGAACTCAGTATCAGGGGGTGAGTTGTCAGACAATAAAATGTCTAAAAACAATATGGCAATTGTGGTTGCAGGTTTCTGAGAACTTTCTGCTGTCAAGGCCTCCATAGTTTTTAATAATGTAAGCAAATGCGCATAATATATAATATATTCCCCATCAGTAGGATAGCTCTCCACAACGATGGTTGGGCATGAAATGACAGCAGGCTGTTCAATACTGAGCCATACTGACTGACGACTGGCGTGGATTGGTACAGCTCGCCTCAGTCCCACATAGTATGTTATAACTTATAACTTATTTGGCTATATGATTATACAGCAGCCTCTTGAAACAGCAGCAGTCTTAAAATGGACTGTTACCTTGAATCAATAATAAACTTTTCAACTCCAATTGAACTCTGACATTTCCTTACATTTTCTATTTTTACTCTCTCTCACTGCAGTTGTTCTCAGGAGACAGGTCAGTGTGTGTGTAGAAAACATATGGCTGACAAGGTGGAGTCAAGCTTCTACTTCATCGCCCTGGACAACTACACACAACTACGAGGCAAAGGTCGCCAAGTTTGGACCTGTGAGTCACCTTTGACCTTGACGTAACTTACTTCTAAGGCTTTTGGGGTCATGGGTGTTCCCTAACTCATCTTGTGCCTTACACAACTCAGCACATATGTATCCCTCCACCTTCCTCAGGGGAGTCCTGGCCAGGGGTATCAAACTCCAATGTCTATGTACCTGTTGTGTTGGCGTAGTTACCGGACCAGTGGGAGGAGGTGTTGATGACAGTGATGCGTCCCAGTGTGATCTCAACAAACAGCCGCTGTGCCAACACCATGCCTGATGATGACAACCAGATGCTATTCCTCCACCCTGAATCACGGTAAACACACACCTAGTCTATCTCTCTGTGTATGTTTGTTGCGCGTGAGAGAGTGAGTAATGGGTCTGTATATGCAAGTGTGTGTGTAGTGTAGGATAAGTATTACATGCCTGTGTTTTGTTTGCACGCACTTTTCTTGTGTGTGATTTAGTGCAGTGTTTTGTGACATCCCTCTCTTGTTCGTGGTGCTCCCCAGACCAGTGTTTCGAGGCAGGGATGGACTACATTGTTCGTCTGAGCTTGCCCCTCTACTCGTCTCCTGAGTGGTGCAGTGGTCTATGGCGCTGCATCGCAGTGCTAACTGTGCCACTAGAGATCCTGGTTCGAATCCAGGCTCTGTCGCAGCCGGCCGCGACCGGGAGACTCATGGGCGGCGCACAATTGGCCCAGCGTCGTCCAGGGTAGGGGAGGAAATGGCCGGCAGGGATGTAGCTCAGTTGATAGAGCATGGCGTTTGCAACGCCAGGGTTGTGGGTTCAATTCCCACGGGGGGCCAGTATAAAAAAAATTATATACAGTATATGTATTCACTAACTGTAAGTCGCTCTGGATAAGAGCGTCTGCTAAATGACTAAAATGTAAATGTAAAATGTACTCTGCACTCAATGATGTCCAGTCCCCATACACACTCATCGACTCGGTTCGTTCCCACACACACTAAGTTAAACACCTAGTGTAAATCATGCATTGATGTCACTTGCATAAAAATTAGAGCTACAAGGATTTAAAGTTGGGATTCAGCCCTTCTGTATTGTTCTGTCATCTCTATAGATTGTGCTGATGTCCCACTGTAAGAGCCTGGAGATCTTCACTGGTTCTGAGGGAGGTTACATGGCCACCAACAGTGCCTGGGACATGTTCCAGCGTTACCGCTGTCTGGAGAACAGCCGGAGCGTGGTCAAGACCCCCTCAGTAGTTGCAAAGTAGCTAAAAAGTAGTAAGTAGTTAAACTTGCTAATTAGCTAAAATGCTAAAGTTGTCCATGATGAGATTCAAACTCGCAACCTTTGGGTTGATAGACGTTTGTGTTATAGGCCCAGACGTTTGTGTTATAGGCCCACCCCGACCAACCACACACCTTCTGTTTTTGCCTTAAATAACCATCTGTCTTATGTAACCATACCAAACGTAACATATCATACTAAATGGAGTGTCTCAGATTTACATACAGAATAATACTAAATGCTCTGAGATCAGGTTGTCGCTCGGGGTTCTGCACAACTGGACCTCGTGGGCTGACCAATTCAAACTACCCATGTGGGGACCAAATAGTCTGGGTAGCCATTAGATTAGATGTTCAGGAGTCTTATGGCTTGGGGTTAGAAGATGTTTAGAAGCCTCTTGGACCTAGACTTGGCGCTCTGGTACCGCTTGCCGTGCGGTAGCAGAGAGAACAGTCTATGACTAGGGTGGCTGGAGTCTTTGACCATTTTTAGGGCATTCCTCTGACACCGTCTGGTATAGAGGTCCTGAATGGCAGGAAGCTTGGCCCCAGTGATGTACTGGGCCGTACGCACTACCCTCTGGAGTGCGTTGTGGTCGGAGGCCGACCAGTTGCCATACCAGGTAGTGATGCAACCAGTCAGGATGGTCTCGATGGTGCAGCTGTAGAACCTTTTGAGGATCTGAGGACCCATGCCAAATCTTTTCAGTCTCCTTATGGGGAATAGGTTTTGTCGGATCCTCTTCACTACTGTTTTGGTGTGCTTGGACCATGTTAGTTTAGTGGTGATGTGGACACCATAGAACTTGAAGCTCTCAACATTCTCCACTACAGCCCCGTCGATGAGAATGGGGGCGTGCTCGGTCCTCTTCTTTTTCCTGCAGTCCACAATCATCTCCATTGTCTTGATCACATTGAGGGAGAGGTTGTTGTCCTGGCACCACACGGCCAGGTCTCTGACCTCCTCCCTATCGGCTGTCTCGTCGTTGTCGGTGAACAGGCCTACCACTGTTGTGTCATCGGTAAACTTAATGATGGTGTTGGAGTCGTGCCTGGCCATGCAGTCATGAGTGAACAGGGACCCCCGTGTTGAGGATCAGCGTGGCGGATGTGTTGTTACCTACCCTTACCACCTGGGGGCGGCCCGTCAGGAAGTCCAGGATCCAGTTGCAGAGGGAGGTGTTTAGTCCCAGGGTCCTTAGCTTAGTGCACTCAAAGCTCATCACTATGGTGTTGAATGCTGAGCTGTAGTCAATTAATAGGTATTCCTTTTGTCCAGGTGTGAAAGGGCAGTGTGGAGCGCAATAAAGGTTACATCATCTGTGGATCTGTTGGGGCGATATGCAAATTGGAGTGGGTCTAGGGTTTCTGGGATAATGGTGTTGATGTGAGCCATGACCAGCCTTTCAAAGCACTTCATGGCTACAGACGTGAGTGCTATGGGTCGGTAGTAATTTAGGAAGGTTACCTTAGTGTTCTTGGGCACAGGGACTATGGTGGTCTTCTTGAAACATGTTGGTATTACAGACTCAGACAGGGAGAGGTTGAAAATGTCAGTGAAGACACTTGCCTGTTGGTCAGCGCAAGTTCGGAGTACACGTCCTGGAGATCCGTCTGGCCCTGCGGCCTTGTGAATGTTGACCTGTTAAAAGGTCTTAGTCACATCGGCTACGGAGAGCATGATCACACAGTTGTCCGGAACAGCTGATGCTCTCATGCATGTTTCAGTGTTACTTGCCTCAAAGCGAGCATAGAAGTAATTTAGCTCATCTGGTAGGCTCATGTCACTGGGCAGCTCGCGGCTGTGCTTCCCTTTGTAGTCTGTAATAGTTTGCAAGCCCTGCCACATCCGACGAGCGTCGAAGCCGGTGTAGTACGATTCGATCTTAGTCCTGTATTGATGACGCTTTGCCTGTTTGATGGTTCATCGGAGGGCATAGCGGGATTTCTTATAAGCTTCCGGGTTAGAATCCCGCTCCTTGAAAGCGGCATCTCTACCCTTTAGCTCAGTGTGGATGTTGCCTGTAATCCATGGCTTCTGGTTGGGGTATGTACGTAAAGTCACTGTGGGGACGACGTCATCGATGCACTTATTGATGAAGCCAGTCACTGATGTGGTGTACTCCTCAATGCCATCGGTAGAATCCTGGAACATATTCCAGTCTGTGCTAGCAGAACAGTCCTGTAGCTTAGCATCTGCTTCATCTGACCACTTTTTTATTGACCTAGTTTTTGCTTGTAATCAGGAATCAGGAGGATAGAATTATGGTCAGATTTGCCAAATGGATGGCGAGGGAGAGCTTTGTACGTGTCTCTGTGTGTGGAGTAAAGGTGGTGTATAATTTTTTTCCCTCTGGTTGCACATTTAACATGCTGGTAGAAATGAGGTAAAACGGATTTAAGTTTCCCTGCATTAAAGTCCCCGGCCACTAGGAGCGCTGCCTCTGGATGAGCATTTTCCTGTTTGCTTATGGCCGTATACAGTTCATTGAGTGCGGTCTTAGTGCCAGCATCAGTTTGTGGTGGTAATTAGACAGCTACGAAGAATATAGATGAAAACTCTCTTGGTAGATAGTGTGGTCTACAGCTTATCATGAGATACTCTACCTCAGGCGAGCAACCTCGAGACTTCCTTAGATATCGTGCACCAGCTGTTGTTTACAAATATACATAGACCGCCACCCCTTGTCTTACCAGAGTCTGCTGTTCTATCCTGCCGATAAAGTGTATAACCCGACAGCTGTATGTTATTCATGTCTTCGTTCAGCCACGACTCGGTGAAACATAAGATATTACAGTTTTTAATGTCCCATTGGTATGATATACGCGCTTGTAGTTCGTCCACTTTATTATCAAGCGATTGTAAATTGGCCAATAGTATCGATGGCAAAGGCAGATTAGCCACTCGTCGCCGGCTCCTTACCAGGTACCCCGATCTCCTTCCGTGATATCTCATTTTCTTTCTACTGCGAATGACTGGGATGAGGGCCATGTCGGGTGTTGGGAGCAAATCCCTCTCGTCCGACTCATTAAAGAAAAACTATTTGTCCAGTTCAAGGTGAGTAATCGCTGTTCTGATGTCCAGAAGCTATTTTCGGTCATAAGAGATGGTAGCAGCAACATTATGTACAAAATAAGTTACAAACAATGCAAAAAAACAAACAAAATAGCATGGTTGGTTAAGAGTCCATAAACGGCAGCCATCCCCTCCGGCGCCATCCCCGACAGGGCTCTCACCAACTGTACTTACGCCAAGAGATTTGCACAATGCTTCCGCCATTGTTTCCCCCCAACCCCCTCTCCTGCAGGGCTCAACTGAACACAGACAATTCAATCAACCCTTCTTCTATGATATCATGGTGGTCCGCAAACAATCCTTTAAGTACATGCCACCACCTACTGTGCTGGAATGTACGATCAATCATGATCTGCCAATTCTGTACTGCCATGAAAATAAAATTTAAAAACAAATAAATCCCTAACTTCTACCACACCCTCCCCCCTCCCCCCAAACCCCCTCCCCAACCCCATTAAACTTTATTTATATCATGCTGAAACACTCCACCCTTAGGATTGTTCAGCATGTCAACAACCATTTCAACAGTAACATCTGTTACCCCCAATATCTCTTTTGCCGTCTCCACAAAAACCTTCAACCTGGCATTTCTGCTTTCCACAACCTGAGCTGTATTGATAAACGTACCAATAAAAGCTATGAAGTCAACTTTATTCATTATCAATCTGTTTTATGGCCTCTGCATATGATACATCATGACTGATCCTATATCTCTGAGCCTCTCTAGCCTCTCTCTGTACCAGGCATACACCAAATGCTGCACTGTGTCTCTCCCACAATTACAGCACTTAACCTTCACATTGCTTCTACATTCTACATAATGTGCCACTCCACACTTGGCACATCTTTTCTTTCCTTTACACTGAGCAGCTACATGTCCCATTCTTTGGCATTTAAAACACTGCAGTGCATATGTGTCAAATTCTCTAACATTGAAACTAAGGAATCCTATCTGTACTTTTCCCGGCAAGACTTTCTCAAATGTCAGCATGACTGATAAGCGTTCACCTCTTTGACCCTTTTTCCTACTGATCAACCTTTTGGCCTCAATCACTTTGCCTCCCTTCACATTTTCTTTAATATAATCTGTGGACATTATATTGGGACCCCAGTGATGACTCCCCTCAATCTAGCATAAGTACCAGGGACATGGCTTTTAATCTTCTTCCCATTAAGCTTTTCCATTTTCAAAATATTATCCTGCTGAACCTGGCTACCACACAATATTAACAATCTACCATTTCCAATGAACCGATCTAATTTCACTTCACCTACCTCTTTCTCTATGGAATTAGTTAGTCAGATAGGGTGTAAAAGTGAGGCCCTGTGGTCTCATCAAACACTATCACCACTTTCCACTCCAACACATCAATACTCTTGCTTCCTACTTTGGCCCTATTTATGCTTTCTTTACTACACGCTCCACTGCTTTCTGTATCATGATCTCTCTTCTTCCTATGTCTTTCCACTACCGACCATTCCGGCCCTTGACCCTCATCCTCCCGCTCCATACCATCAGAACTGACACCCATATTGATCGCATTCCAGCACAACTGTTGCTTCATCAACTTTTTCTCAATTTCCTCCAATTTGTCCGCACTACTCTCCGCCATTTCCCATTAACCTCTTACCACATTTCTGCAAATTGAAACAAATTTCAACAATATAAAACAACTCTCACTTGTGGTCAAACAATTGTTCTCATTAGTCATTAAATCAACCCTGCGCTGGATAATCAATTCATCCTCATGTGCGGATCAACTGGACTGCGCACGCTGACCAATTAAAATTACCCCGCACGGGGGCCCACCCAACTGTATGGGGGGTGATATGTGCCAGAATTAAGCCTAGGCAACCGTACCACCATGTGGCTGTCGCCTACCATTGAACGGCTGACTGACATAACATGATACCGACGCCTTACTAACGTCTGTGTGACGCCTGCGTGTAACTAACATGTCGTCATACCAACGTCTTACTAATGTCTGCGTGACGCCTGCGTGTTAATGAAAGTCATAAGGTGCAGTTTATATTTATATGAATTAAATCCCAACCATAAATGTTAGAAACTTACAGTTTTTCCTGTGCAAGCCGACATTCCGAAGTAGCCACCATGAGCTATAGTGTAGCCTATCGCTTGTGTATTTCCTGTTATCGCTAATTGCCTAGAAAAGATTATGTCCAATCTATACACAAGTTTACGCGCTGTATCCCGGGTGGCGCCATAACTCTACACAAATGCATTTCATTTCCGCCGGAAGTTGTTTGCACAACGTCTGCCGGTGTAAACACAGCGATGTCGACGCTAGCTTGGGAACACGGTTCTACTACTTTGACTGGAGATGGCGCTACTCTCCTCCACCCGAATTCAGTGCAGAACTGGGAGGATAACATGACGACGTGGCCCAACATAACGTACAGCAATATTTGCTCCTACTTCGTGCAATCCATGGCAATAGATGGAAAAGCAATGGACAATCTGAAAGCCTCCGAGGCATATCAATATCTGCACAGCAACAAAGTCGGTTGTGTCATGTCAAGGGACTATTTGGAAACTCTGGGCAACAGCATTGAAACCAAAGGCTTAGTGGTGTGCGAAAAGGAACCGTGGCTTGCAGCATCTCCCGATGGAGTGATAAACAACGACATTCTTTTGGAGATCAAATCACCTGTGATGGGAAACAAGTCACTTGCAGAATTTTTGGCAACAAAGAACTGCGAAATCACAACTGTGGCAAACGGAGATAGGGTAGATTACCATATTGCCTGCAATGGTCCAAAAGGCTACTACATGCAGGTACAAATTGGGATGCAATGCACAGGGCTTCAGCACTCCAAGTTCGTGATCTGGAACAAAACTGAGCACCTAGAAATCGAAGTACCCTACGACCAAGGCTTTGTCCAGGGGCATATCATAAGGCTGCGCACATTCTACTTTGCCCACATGCTCCCGAAAATTGTTGATGATTTTGTTGAGGGAAGGTTACAGTTCTGCAGTAAATATCTCAGCATTTTAAAACCAAAATAAACTGCCTTATTTAGGTCATGCTCACAGGAGCCAACAGATGTCCATTGTTTACATGATCTCTTTATGCTGTGCAATATATCAGTGTGCCTACTGTTTGAGTGAAAATAAAGTTTGATGTAATTTCAATCCTTAGAGTGCTACAATTTATTTTAACACAGTTCATAATTCATAGTAAGCTCATACTGTACATAAATAACACTGGATTAATTAATTGTTTTGAGGAAACTAAACAAATGGCTTCAACAAGAAAGATGTTTTGTTTAATCTTAACAGGTATTAAAAAGTAAAATACAAAAGCAGCCCACACAATTACATCACTATGAAAATATTCATATATAATATTAAAAAATACAATGCACGCAGTATTTGTTGTGTTTATCTGTATTTAATTAACAACATGGCTGGGTGTTGGTAGACAGGGACACAGGGCAAGATTCTAAACCTCACTGATCAGTGGACTCTTCAGGTTAACTAGGCCAGCACAGATGGTTAAGATGTTGTCCAGTTTCGGTGCCATGCTGATGGGAACATTCTGGGATAAAATCTTAAACACCTTCAGTCTCTGGATTGCTCTTTCCACATGTATGCGGACATTGGCTACTCGCCTGGTGCGTGTCGTCTCCTCATTGGTCAACTGATTGCGCCTGTAGGTGAAAGCAGGGATGTTCAAACTGACCCTTCTCTCATCAAGCAAGTCTCGAATGGTGAACCCACGGTCCGCCATGACCTCATCACCAGCCCTCAGATAGTCTAGGAACCCACTGTCCATGGTGATAAACTTATCGCTGCTTCTGCCAGCATAGGCATCAGATATAAACATGATTAGCCCATTAGGGGCCACAGCGACAAGATATTTCACAGTGTTGCGTGATTTATACTGGCTGAAAGTGTCACTCCTTGAGTCGTGGTTTGTGGCTCTCTGCATGGCACTTTCGGCACAGTCAATGATGCAGGTGGTTCGAGGGTAGTTCCTCTGAAACGACAAGGGCATGGTGGCACGAATGGTCTCTCTTGGAAGCCAGGGGATCAGGACTTTGAACTGTTCACCCATCACGTCAATCCAGTGACTAATCACAATGCTTGCCATGGATGTAGACACATTGAAGCGGTGAGCAATATCTCCTAATATTAGGTTTAGTTTTAGTTTCATCAACGTCATAAGTATTTGGTCAACAACAGGAAGGGTAATTGATGGCTTACTGAAAGGCAACAACACCGTCACCAGGGTGAAGAATTGAACCATAAGCACTCCTGTATACAGCCGAGACCTAGCATCATCAATGACCGTGGTGCTGGTCACAGTAGGACCCATTTCTGCCTCGCACTGTGTGGCCTTGTCTACTTTAACAGACTGTGTTGTTGAACAGTAAATGTGATCAATATGTGACGGATCCTCCCATTGGGTCTGGGCATCTCGAAATGTTGGTGTAGCAGGCTCGGCCTCACAGACAGGCTGACAGGTTTCTGGAGCATCTAAAAAGGGGAAGAGAAAACATGGATGGAGCAAAATTAATGCAGGCATAGAGTCCTCTCACTACAAACATCACAATGGAAAAATGTGTACTACAACATTGCACTCACACGCACACACACAATCATCATCACAACAGCCTGCCACCTTGCATTGTATTTATGATGTAGACTAAGGCACACGCAGGCAGGCAGGCACACACACACACACACACACACACACACACACACACACACACACACACACACACAATTAATGATGTAGCTATCTTGGGCATTGTTTGTCCCATCTCCAAAACAATCAACTGCCTTAGCAAAATACCGGTAGCAATGTTAATGTATGACAACTTCTTCATAATTAACAGTATTGTCAGCTTCATAGCTAAAGTTGCTGAACTTACCCTCAGATTCAAGTCTGCGTTTCTTTATCTGGGGGGAGGCAGTGGTCCGCTGGGTGAGTTGACGCCTCTTTGGCTGGGGAGGGTGATTGTATCCCAACCACAACTCTGGGAAAGGATTATCCTTGGTAGGTTTTTGGTCAACAAAGTGATAGGAACAAACAAAAACGTTGAGGGGTGGTTTCTTTAGATTCAATGCCTTCAGCCAGGTCCTTGATTCCGAGTCGGTATCAGGCTTGCGAAAAAATGTAAACAATGGAGCGCATGGACATTGCCTCTTCGTAGCTGGTTTGTGGTCGTAGCACTCTCTATCTAACCACTCGTTCAGGTGCTTTCTCGAGTTTTTGCAACCAACTACCGCACACGTCGTTCCCGAACCACTTTTCTTCATGTTGTAATTGTAATTTTTATATCCTCTTTGTCACTGCGATATCAGTGTTTTGTCGGCACAACGGAGCTAGCTAGCAAAACAAACCCAGCCCGGCAGAACGGAAGTGGATTGCATCGACGGGAGGAGTTCAGGAAGTAGAGCGGAAACGGCTCAAAAACTTGTGTATAGGTTATCTGTCTTTCCTTCAACACCTCATGGCATGGTATGTTATCTTATCTCGCTGTATACAGATCTAAATGTTGTTAGCCAATCACAGACGGTGTTGTTACCAGTTCCCAGTAACCTACATCAGACAACCAATAAGAGTTGTGTCCATGGCTTTCAGTCGAATAGAGGAGTTCATAGGCTATTTGGGATCCTTGGGATGTTCCTACCTCAATCAAGTATAAATGTAAAATGGTTAAGTTTAGTGTTAGTTAAGGGTTATAGTTTAGGGTAGGGATGTCCCAAGGAATCCGGATAGCAGTGACCGTTCATAGAGTGAGAGATGGGCACGGTATTTGAGAGCTCGGCAGCGACACAGACATTATTTTATTTTTTATATTTTTTTACGAGAGTGTCTGCCCCAGATAGTTTCCTTAGAGAAAATGAAAATAATTACCAAGATGTCCTTGATCCGATTGAGGAGTAAGTAGGCTATATTTAAGTTGTGATATCGTTAGGAAATATTTAGGCCTACTGTGTTGATAAGACAAATTTTGTTTATTTGAAAATAATAACTTTTAGTTGATAACGTATTGTCGAAAGCATGTAGGCAATATTATTTACTTTGTTGATAGGGGAGTACGCTAGTGTACAATAATAACGTAATTTGATGCAATATTATTTATTTCATGGATGAATTAAATTGTAAATGAAAATATACACACGTGGTGCTATAGGATATATACATGTCAGGGCTCCCGAGTGGCGCAGTGGTCTAAGGCACTGCATCTCAGTGCATGAGGCGTCACTACAGACCCCCTGGTTAGATTCCAGGCTGTATCACAACCGGTCGTGATTGGGTCCCATAGGGCGGCGCACAATTGGCCCAGCGTCGTCTGGCCGGTGTAGGCCGTCATTGTAAAAAATAATCTGTTCTTAACCGACTTGCCTAGTTAAATTAAGGTTGAAAAAAAAAAAAGGACAAAATGAAAAATATAAAATACAAAAAGAAAATACAAAATAAAAATTTGAAAAATAAATGGATATATACATATTTTACATTGTAATACACTACCCCTACATGCCCTTGTGTGCTGGAGCTATGGGTTTATTTTTCCACTGTCACTAGGCCTACACATTCACGCTCTAACTGAATTGAATGGGGTACGCATGACTACTTTTCACTGAAGGGAACGAGGTACGACATACAACTTTGATTGAAGACCTAAAATCATGCCTGACAAGACCAATGAAATCATAACGGTATCCTAATATAGTGTGGATACAGGAGTAGCCTATTCTACAATAATGTAACTGTATTTGCTAGTATTATTTATCTATTGATAAATGAAATTGTAAATGTGGATGGGTATGTTACTTCATTCAATGATTACGGTATTGTACAAGGTAGATACAGGAGTAGTCTATAGTCTACAATAATAATGTAATTGAATGTGCTATAGTATAATTTATTTAAATTGTAAATGGGGATGGGAAGGCTACTTCATTCAGTGAATACTGAATGTCTTGCTATCTCTGGGACTATGTTAATTCAGCTGTGAACTATGGCAAGGTCGAACTAATTTCTAAATCTATCTTTCTTTTAGTCAAGAAGTGTGGAGTCAGAGCAATCAATCAGCATCACTGTAGCTGTTCTACACACCACCCACACTGCTCTCCCTCCACAAGCAACCACATCCTCTTCTCCTGTTCAACTCATTTGCTGCCACACTGAAAAGGACTGTACATACATACCTATGTGCCCATCTCATTGCAACATGATCCATCCAAGGCTAAAGCTGGAAGCCTAAAATGTGATAAATGTAAACAAGATGCTACAGTAGTGTGTGTGTGTGTATGGATGGAGTTTGAAGAAAAGACATGAGTAGATGGTAAAGGAGATAGTGATGAGAGTGAGAGCATACAGTATGAAAATAAACACCCCTTGGGATCTAAAATGAGTGTTGTGTGCTGTCTTGTGTCTCCGGTTTGTCTGTTTGAAGATACTACAGTGACCCCTGGTGGAAGTTCTTGGAACACTGCTATTTAAGTCTGAGCAGAGGTTGACGAAAACCTTCAAAGGTGGTGGTGCTATGTTGCGTGTTATCTTGAATACCAGGCAAATGTTTGAGTACAGAATTAAATGGTGTAAACTTAACAGGCTAAACTTGTTGAGTACACTCTTTGAGAAAGGGGTTCCAACAGGGTTCTTTGGCTGTCACCATAGGAGAACCCTTTTTGGTTCCAGGTAGAACCCTCTGTGGAATGGAGCCCAAAAGGGTTCTACCTAGACACAGAAGGGGTTCTACCTGGAACCAAAAAGGGTTCTCCTATGGAGACAGCGGAATAATGTGTAGGTCTATATTGCAGTGGTGGTTCCGTGGTTTTCTGTAAAAAAAATAAAGAATTGTTCATTAGTGGTGGGGAGTTAACATCCCCACTTTTAGCACACATTTGAAAGCAGGCAAAGTAACCTATGTGTGCTGAGGCATGTGTGATCACTCAACATTGACAGGGCCGACAAAAAAATACATGCTCACATGCAAACAAAAGATAACATGTGTCTAACTTGCACCGTTATGCAATTATTAGGAGACTAGATACACATATCTAATCCTGGCTACCAATGTTCTAGCATCAATTTATTGAGGCAAGCAGATTAGAGATGTCAAGGTGTTACCCAAGCATATGCCATGGGTATATGTGACACACACAAATATGTATGGTCATATTTTATGTTTTCTTTTGTTTGTTATTTTATGGAGCCATCCCTTGTATCATTGTCTAGGCCTCCCAGGTATTTACATTTAATGTACACAATTAATGACACACAATTAATCTTCTCCTTTCCCCCTTCTGATAACCAGGTGGTGAATCGCATCTCTGCATGTCTGGCAGACATATCAGTGTGGATGTCGGATCACCACCTCAAGCTGAACCTCGGCAAGACGGAGCTGCTCTTCCTCCCGGGGAAGGACTGCCCGCTCCATGATCTCGCCATCACGGTTGACAACTCCATTGTGTCCTCCTCCCAGAGTGCAAAGAACCTTGGCGTGACCCTGGTCAACACCCTGTCGTTCTCTGCTAACATCAAAGCGGTGACCCGATCCTGTAGGTTCATGGTCTACAACATTCGCAGAGTACGACCCTACCTTACACAGGAAGCGGCACAGGTCCTAATCCAGGCACTTGTCATCTCCCGTCTGGATTACTGCAACTCGCTGTTGGCTGGGCTCCCTGCCTGTGCCATTAAACCCCTACAACTCATACAGAACGCTGCAGCCCGTCTGGTGTTCAACCTTCCCAAGTTCTCTCACGTCACCCCGCTCCTCCGCACACTCCACTGGCTTCCAGTTGAAGCTCGCATCTGCTACAAGACCATGGTGCTTGCCTATGGAGCTGTGAGGGGAACGGCACCTCCTTACCTTCAGGCTCTGATCAGTCCCTACACCCAAACGAGGACATTGCGTTCTTCCACCTCTGGCCTGCTGGTCCCCCTACCTCTGCGGAAGCACAGTTCCCGCTCAGCCCAGTCAAAACTGTTCGCTGCTCTGGCACCCCAATGGTGAAACAAGCTCCCTCACGACGCCAGGACAGCGGAGTCACTGACCACCTTCCGGAAACCCTACCTCTTTAAGGAATACCTGGGATAGTATAAAAGTAATCCTTCTACCCCCACCACCCCACCCCCACAAAATATATAAAATATATAAAATAATAATAGTAATACAACATAATTTTTTTTAAAGTGGTTGTCCCACTGGCTATCATAAGGTGAATGCACCAATTTGTAAGTCGCTCTGGATAAGAGCGTCTGCTAAATTACGTAAATGTAAATGTAATGTAAATGTGATGTATGTATATGATTACTGCCGCTAGGGGAACTGTGACGTCAATGGAGTGAGTTAGTGAGATCTTGGAGGTTTCTTCTTCAATCTTGGAGAATGACTACTACTGAAAACGAAAGTTTCTCCGTCTCATCATTTTACCCTATTAATTCAGGTATGTAATGTGCGACAGTGCAATATGACTCTCAAAATATTGAGGTAACATGGTTAACTACATAGTCCATGAGTTTGGTGATGTTTGAAGGGAGTTTTAACCAAATGAAAAACTGGTAGGTATTTTCCCCATTGTAAGTAATGGAGTTTGGCTAGGTTGCTAATGGTTTACATGTAAGAGAAGGGATTAAGATGGCGTCCAAACTTTCTGTACTTTTTTTTCAAAAAACATTTAATCCTATTTGTTCACAGCTCGGAGTGTGTGTTGGGTCATTGTCCTGTTGAAAAACAAATGATAGTCCCACTAAGCCCAAACCAGATGGGATGGCGTATCGCTGCAGAATGCTATGGTAGCCATGCTGGTTAAGTGTGCCTTGAATTCTAAATAAATCACTGACAGTGTCACCTGCAAAGCACCCCCACACCATCACACCTCCTCCTCCATGCTTCATGGTGGGAACCACACATGAGGAGTTCATCCGTTCACCTACTCTGCATCTCACAAAGACACGGCGGTTGGAACCAAAAATCTCAAATTTAGACTCCAGACCAAAGACTAATTTCCACCGGTCTAATGTCCATTGCTCGTGTTTCTTGGCCCAAGCAGGTCTCTTCTTCTTATTGGTGTCCTTTAGTAGCGGTTTCTTTGCAGCAATTCGACCATGAAGGCCTGATTCATGCAGTCTCCTCTGAACAGTTGATGTTGAGATGTGTCTGTTACTTGAACTGTGAAGCATTTATTTGGGCTGCAATTTCTGAGGCTGGTAACTCTAATGAACTTATCCTCTGCAGCAGAGGTAACTGGCTCTTCCTTTCCTGTGGCCGTACTCATGAGAGTTTCATCATAGCGCTTGATTGTTTTTGCGACTGCACTTGAAGAAACTTTAAAAGTTCTTGACCTTTTCCGTATTGACTGACCTTCATGTCTTAAAGTAATGATGGACTGTCGTTTATCTTTGCTTATTTGATATGTTCTTGCCATAATATGGACGTGGTCTTTTACCAAATAGGGCTATCTTCTGTATACCAACCCTACCTTGTCACAACAGAACTGATTGGCTCAAACGCATTAAGAAGGAAAGAAATTCCACAAATTAACTTTTAACAAGGCACACCTGTTAATTTAAATGCATTCCAGGTGACTACCTCATGAAGCTAGTTGAGAGAATGCCAAGAGTGTGCAAAGCTGTCATCAAGGCAAAGGGTGGCTATTTGAAGAATCTCAAATATAAAATATATTTTGATTTGTTTAACACTTTTTTGGTTAGTACATGATTCCATATGTGTTCATAGTTTTGATGTCTTCACTATTATTCTACAATATAGAAAATAGTAAAAATAAAGAAAAACCCTTGAATGAGTAGGTGTTCTAACATTTTTGACCGGTTGTTTATGTAAACATGTGATGTCATATAAAATGTGTTAGTGTTAATATTTGTACGAAAATAGCGTTTAACAGTTCGCTAGATTGATGCTAACCAAATGTAGCTTGGCTAAACGCTAGTTAGCTCTAGGCTAGTTGGTTTCAGTCAACGTTAGCTTACATGATAGTCGTTAATAATGTAATGGTTGTAGCATTGTTTTGCATAGGCCTGCAGTAATTTATAGTTTTTTCAGAATTGACACTGATAGTACAGTGAGTTATATATAATGTGAATGTGTAGATGTATGGTGACTCTAGGTTTGGATGAACGGACCAACGGGACTGCCATGGGCAAGTCCCTTGACGGGTACCAGGAATGATGGGAGGACAACCTGAAGGTAATTATCTTTGCACACAACAGCAGCGTCCAGGCCTCCAGAGTACTTACCCTATCACCTGCTGTACGGACGGGAGCTGCAGCTGTTTACTGAGGTAAACAATGCAATTTTATATAAAATTGTTGCATATACTGTAGTATAAAAAATGTGTGATTGACTTAGTGTTTGTCTATTGCTATTTTTGTATAATGTACTTTGAGATCACTGAAACTCCACCTGATGTGGTGGAAGTTGTCGAACCAGATGAGAAGGATGTGGAGGTTTTTGACCAGGTAAAAATGATTGTCCGCTGTTAATTTATTTTCTGGCCCTCCAAGAGATATGTAAGAGATGTATTTGTAATAATATGAAATATAATTGCATTTATTTCTATTATCAATCAAGGTGAGACTGAACATGTACAAGGCGCAGGAGAAACAGAAGGAGAGCCACCAGAGGAGAATCAAGGGGACCAAGTGCTTCGACATCCGGGCGAATGACTTGGCTTGAAAGAAGGACGAAAGGAAGGCGAGACCTGGGAAACCTTGCTGCTCTCACGCTCATAGCTGGGGTCACCATCCGTTAAGGTGAATATAAACATCTAACTGTTTGCATTTGCCTCAACGTGGTGGGCGGCATCGCCATGCTGTCAGCAGTACCAACACTGGCCCAGAGGTATCTCCAAATAGTCAATCTCAAGGCTAACCACTGGGTCATGTTAAGTAACCTCCGCTTCCAGGTAGGTACTGTTAAGGAGTATGACTCCAGTGGTCATGACACCACCCTGGAGTTTCTCTCAACTCATCTCTCTCATCTTTTCCAGGGACCATCCCTTACCTCCCTCATCAACCCCAATGACATAAAAAATTACAGACAGGTATCCTTTCTTTTCTGTCTACCATAAACATTATTGCATGTCTAATCAAACATTTAAATTAAGTCATTCAATAACTGTATTTTTACATACCTGATCAACCTGTAACGTGTGATTTGCTTGTTTACGTCTCTGTCTCCTACCATGTTCCCTTTACTCTGCTTTACTAGGTCCTGGAGAACCCCTAGGTCTCCAGGACCTAGGGGTTCTGCCTAACACCCAGACATGGATCCACCTGATGTCCTCCATTACCAACCACCCTCCAACTTTTCATTACATCAGCTACTGTTATTGTCATGTTGTCATTATCTGCTAAGAAAGAACAAAAAAACTATCATACTGGGCACATATTGTGAGATACACAGATTAGCTAAAAACACTAGCACTGCAAACACTCAGAACACAGAGAGCAGCAGTCTCCCTCTTCGAGTCCCCCTTCCGAGACTGACTGCCTGTTGACAGGCAGAACCTCACATCCACACAACACCCACCTCCTCTCTATTCCACACCCCACAATTAAGTATTTCAATGTGATTGCCATCAAATGTATTTGCATATGAATGGAGTGGAAATTAGCTGACTTTGTGATCTGTAAGGTAAGTAACATTAATGTGTGGGGGGGGGGGCTTCAAAATCATATTATTTTTTAACCCGATGCCTGTTTATTCATAAAAAGCAGAAGATGGTAAATAACATTAATTGCAATGGTTAGCCTATGCAAATTAATAGGAAAACAAAAGCTTATTAATAGGAATACATTTTGCCTAATTGGTAACAAATATCATGTGGGGAAAAGTCTGGATCCTAGTCAGGCTATTGTTTGTCAAATCTAGATTAAATATAGGTCTTCATGTGTATCAAATCTGTAGGCGATTATGGGATAAATCAATGACAAATAGCTGAAATGTTTTCGGTTCCGTTTAGGCTAAGGTTATGCGAAAGAACGCAACTGCACTGAAATGAATAGCCTGAATCAGTGTGATTCTCCTGAATAAAAAAGTATCTGTTAAGCTGTTTGGTCTATGCATAGACCCATACCGATTCTATCTTTTTGGTCTTTTGTGGTAGGCATAGCCTACCACTAACATTCTAAATTGCGGAGCATTTAATAAACCAAACACATTTTCCTGTGATGTTGAGGCTAAGAAAGACCTTCGATAGGCTAGTAGACTATTCGGAAATAGTCGTGGAGTTAATCATTGTTATAGCCTAGATCTCTTTATATAATCTGGACCGTTGTTTTTTCTAAGGCTAAGCAAACAAGGGGTAGCATATGCTTTTTGCCCGTCTCTATAACAAGGGTTAGGCCTAGATCCTCACATACCCCCTCAATTCGAGCCCTGCTTTTAACCATAAGACATCTCCACAGAAATGTATAGCCTAATGATTTCATGGTACCGAGTTTGTTTCTAGTAATCTCTGCTCCTTCAGGCTTGTTCTTCTTCTTTGGACTTTATATTGCGTTGGGCAACCAATTTTCAAAGGTGCATTACCACCACCAACTGGACTGGAGTGTTTGTGATTGAGATGGCGCCAGAGGAGATAGCTGCTGTTTTACGGCCCTCTAACCTATTATGTGTGTTTTTTCGCGTTATTTGTAATTTATTCTGTACATAATGTTTCTGCCACCATCTCTTATGACCAAAAAGAGCTTCTGGATATCAGGACAGCGATTACTCACCTCGTATTGGACAAAGATTTTTTCTTCAACGAGTCGGACACAAAGTATATTCTACTGACACCCGACAAGGCCCAAATCTCCGTCATTTGCACGAGATATCGTGGACGTAGGTCGGGGTGCCTTGTAAGGATCTGACGGCGAGCGAGTAATCTGCCTCTTCCATCAGTCCTATTAGCCAACGTACAATCATTGGAAAACAAAATGGATGACCTAAGATCAAGGATGATCCTACCAACGGGACATTAAAAACGAAAAAATCTTATGTTTCACCAAGTCGTGGCTGAACAACGACATGGATAACATACAGCTGGCGGGATATACGCTACATCGGCAGGATAGAACGGCTGACTCCAGTAAGACAAGGGGTGGTGGTCTGTGTATATTTGTAAACAACAGCTGGTGCACGAAATCTAATACTAAGGAAGTCTCGAGGTTTTGCTCGCCTGAGGTAGAGTATCTCATGATAAGCTGTAGACCACACTATTTACCAAGAGTTTTCTATATTTTTCGTAGCTGTCTATTTACCACAACAAACCGATGCTGGCACTAAGATTGCACTCAATGAGCTGTATAAGGCCATAAGCAAACAGGAAAACGCTCATCCAGAGGCAGCGCTCCTAGTGGCCGGGGACTTTAATGCAGGGAAACTTACATCCGTTCTACCTAATTTCTACCAGCATGTTAAATGTGCAACCAGAGGAAAAATACTTTAGACCACCTTTACTCCACACAGAGAGACACGTACAAAGCTCTCCCTCGCCCTCCATTTGGCAAATCTGACCATAATTCTATCCTCCTGATTCCTGGTTATAATCAAAAACTAAAGCAGGAAGCACCAGTGACTCGGTTAATAAGGAAGTGGTCAGATGACGCAGATGCTAAGATACAGGACTGTTTTGCTAGCACAGACTGGAATATGTTCCGGGCTTCTTCCGATGGCATTGAGGAGTACACCATATCAGTCCGCACTGAGCTAAAGGGTAGAGCTGCCGCTTTCAAGAAGCGGGACTCTAACCCGGACGCTTATAAGAAATCCCGCTATGCCCTCCGAAGAACCATCAAAAAGGCAAAGAGTCAATACAGGACTAAGATTTAATCGTACTACTCCGACGCTCGTCGGATGTGGCAAGGCTTGCACACTATTACAGACTACAAAGGGAAGCACAGCCGCCCAGTGACACGAGCCTACCAGACGAGCTAAATCTTCTATGCTCGCTTTGAGGCAAGCAACACTGAAGCATGCATGAGAGCATCAGCTGTTCAGGATGACTATGTGATCACGATCTCCGTAGCCGATGTGAGTAAGACTTTTAAGCAGGTCAACATTCACAAGGCCAAACGGATTACCAGGACGTGTACTCCGAGCATGCGCTGACCAACTAGCAAGTGTCTTCAATGACATTTTCAACATGTCCCTGTCTGAGTCTGTAATACCAACATGTTTCAAGCAGACCACCATAGTCCCTGTGCCCAAGAACACTAAGACAACCTGCCTAAATGACTACCGACCCGTAGCACTCACATCTGTAGCCATGAAGTGCTTTGAAAGGCTGATCATGGCTCACGTCAACACAATTATCCCAGAATCCCTAGACCCACTCTAATTTGCATACAGCCCCAACAGATCCACAGATGATACAATCTCTATTGCACTCTATACTGCCCTTTCCCACCTAGACAAGAGGAACACCTACGTGAGAATGCTATTCATTGACTACAGCTCAGTGTTCAACACCATAGTGCCCTCAAAGCTCATCACTAAGCTAAGGACCTGAGACTAAACACCCTTCCTCTGCAACTGGATCCTGGACTTCCTGACGGGCCGCCCCCAGGTGGTAAGGGTAGGTAACAACACATCCGCCACGCTGATCCTCAACACGCGGGCCCCTCAGGGGTGCGTGCTCAGCCCCCTCCTGTACTCCCTGTTCACCCATGACTGCATGGCCAGGCATGACTCCAACACCATCATTAAGTTTGCCAATGACACAACAGTGGTAGGCCTAATCACTGACAAGATAGCCTATAGGGAGGATGCCAGAGACCTGGCCGTGTGGTGCCAGGATAACAATCTCTCCCTTAACGTGATCAAGACAAAGGAGATGATTGTGGACTACAGGAAATAAAAGAGGACTGAGCGCGCCCCCATTCTCATCGACGGGGCTGTAGTGGAACAGGTTGAGAGCTTCAAGTTCCTTGGTGTCCACATCCCCAACAAACTATCATGGTCCAAACACACCAATACAGTCATGAAGAGTGCACGACAAAGCTTATTCCCCCTCAGGAGACTGAAAAGATTTGGCATGGTCCTCAAAAGGTTCTACAGCTGCACCATCGAGAGCATCCTGACTGGTTGCATCACTGCCTGGTATGGCAACTGCTCGGCCTCCGACCGCAAGGCACTACAGAGGGTAGTGCGTACGGCCCAGTATATCACTGGGGCCAAGCTTCCTGCCATCCAGGACCTCTATACCAGGCGGTGTCAGAGGAAGGCCCTAAAAATTGTCAAAGACTCCAGCCACCCTAGTCATAGACTACTCTCTCTGCTACCGCACGGCAAGCGGTACCGGAGTGCCAAGTCTAGGTCCAAAAGGCTTCTTAACAGCTTCTACCCCCAAGCCATAAGACTCCTGAACAGCTAATCATGGTTACCCGGACTATTTGCATTGTCCCCCCCACCCCACCCCCTCTTTTTACGCTGCTGCTACTCTGTTTATTATCTATGCATAGTCACTTTAACTCTACCCACATGTACATATTACCACAATTACCTCGACTAACCGGTGTCCCCGCACATTGACTCTGTACCGGTACCCCCTGTATATAGCCTCCCTACTGTTATTTTACTGCTGCTCTTTAATAATTTGTTATTTGTATTTTTTACTTAACACTTTTTTTCTTAACTGCATTGTTGGTTAAGGGCTTGTAAGTAAGCATTTCACTGTAAGGTTTACATCTGTTGTATTCGGCGCATGAGGCAAATCAAATTTGATTTGAGTGTGGACCTCCGTTCATCTTTCGATCGCCCACGTGGGTATATACTCCTAAAATTTTAGCGCCTGGCCACGCAGACTCTTTTGGGACTTTTTTGCCACTTGACTGTCTACTCATGGTAAGTAATTTTGTAAATAGTTTAGTTATTATTATTTTTGCTCCTGGTTAGTCAGTTCTTGCCACTGTAGGGCCCTAAGTGTCAATGCGTGTTAGTTTTGTTTTACCCTACCAACGAGTACTGACTACTCCCTATACATTTTCTACAATAAAGATTGTGTATCTAACTGCTACCTTTTGTGATGTATTGTGTGTTCTGGGAATCCAAAAGAAAATATACTTTCTCTACTTTTGACATTCGTTCCTTCTAATTTGGATGTCTCTCGCATGACATTGGGCCAACTTTTGTCATAATCGGCGCCAAATACAACTGGATGTCGCTAGCCTGATAGGCCTCATGCAGGACACAACTGAACACAGACAATTCAATCAACCCTGCACTGGATAATCAGTTCATCCTCATGCATGGTCAACTGGACCGTGCTCGCTGACTAATTCAAACTACTCCGAGTGGTGCGAGCGGACCAATTGAACACGCCTCGCGCAGGGCTACCGCGCTTGTTCCTTGGATCTCCCTTGAGTGGCAATTCGAGCGCTCTCGTGCAAAATTGTCTGATCATTCCTTCTCAATTGTCATTTGGATTTCTCTCGCACAAAATTCGACCAGGTTTTGTCCACATCGGCTCTGAAGCGCATCTGTTTGACGTCATGCACCCAAGAAGACTCAACCAATCACACGACACAACGCTGGACTGGCTAAGGGAAAGCGTTTGTTAGTTTGGCCATCACGCCCCCCCACCAGCCCAAAATCCACTCAAGGAAAAACTTGAGAAATTAAGGTGAACATTTGACAAAGACGTGGTTACTGTTGGTGGACAATTTGATCCTTTCAAATATGTTATTTTTTACACATTTCAACCATGTTTCTTTGCTTACGGTTCTATATATTTTTTAATCAGACATTTTTCTTTTTTGATCTGCGGCGATTATGTTATGCTTGCCCAAAGTCACACTTGCACACTATCAAGTTTGGCCTGTCTTCTAAAGTGACGCATCCTCTGCTCTCTCGACCAAATTTCTGCGCTCGTGACTCAGTGTTTGCTTGCTCAATGATGTTTCATCTTGCTCGCTCGACAGCGCCATCTTGTGCACAACGGAATTTAGGCTGATTTGACGTAATATAAATAGCATGACGTTTGGTGGATCGCAACAGAGCAGGTAAATGTTGAACTGGAACGCAAAAATGCTCGGAGAAGTTACTGGTCGGGCCAGTGACTGGCGAGATCCACCGGGCCATCGTGTCAGAGTCGGACCCTGATTACATTGTATTGCATTACACCACAGATTAATCCACAGATCCCTTGGCCAGAAATTGTTTTATCTCATGTTAGTAATATTATTTTAAAAAGTTAAAAATAAATTATAATAATAAGTGAGACCCCCTGCAGTACCTCCGCAGACCCCCAGGGTCCCACTTTGAGCACCCCTGCAGTAGAGCACAATGTTGAAGTATATCAGATAGAAGTGTATTGTGTAGAACATACAGTGCATTTTGAAAATTTTCAGACCCCTTTACTTTTTCCAAATGTTCTTACATTACAGCCTTATTCTAAAATGGATGAAATAAAATGTTTCCCTCATCAATCTACACACAATACCCCATAATGACAAAGTGTAAACAGGTTTTTAGAAAACAGAAATATCTTATTTACATAAGTATTCAGACCCTTATGAGACTCGAAATTGAGCTCAGGTGCATCCTGTTTCCATTGATCATCCTTGAGATATTTTTACAACTCGATTGGAATCCACCTGTGGTAAATTCAATTGATTGGACATTATTTGAAAAGGCACACACCTGTCTATATAAGGTCCCACAGTTGACAGTGCAGTTGACAGTGCCATGAGGTCGAAGGAATTGTCCGTAGAGCTCCGAGACAGGATTGTGTCTAGGCACAGATCCGGGGAAGGGTACCAACACATTTCTGCAGCATTGAAGGTCCCTAAGAACACAGTGGCCTCCATCATTCTTAAATGGAAGAAGTTTGGAACCACCAAGACTCTTCCTAGAGCTGGTCGCCCGGCAAAACTGAGCAATCGGGGGAGAAGGGCCTTGGTCAGGGAGGTGACCAAGAACCCGATGGTCACTCTGACAGAGCTCCAGAGTTCCTCTGTGGAGATGGGGGAACTTTCCAGAAAGACAACCATCTATGCAGAACTCCACCAATCAGGCCTTTATGGTAGAGTGGCCAGACGGAAGCCGCTCCTCCAGAGCGCTCAGGACCTCAGACTGGGGTGAAGGTTCACCTTCCAACAGGACAACGACCCTAAGCACACAGCCAAGACAACGCAGGAGTGGCTTCGGGACAAGTCTCTGAATGTCCTTGAGTGGCCCAGCCAGAGCCCGGACTTGAACCCGATTGAATATCTCTGGAGAGACCTGAAAATAGCTGTGCAGCGACGCCCCCCATCCAACCTGACAGAGCTTGAGAGGATCTGCAGAGAAGAATGGGATAAACTCTGCAAATATAGGTGTGCCAAGCGTCATACCCAAGAAGACTCGAGGCTGTAATCGCTGCCAAAGGTGCTTCAACAAAGTACTGAGTAAAGGGTCTGAATACTTATGTAAATGTAATTTTTTTAAATATATATTTTAAATATATACATTTAAAAAAATTAAACATAAAAACGGTTTCCTTTTTGTCATTATGGGGTGTTGTGTGTAGATTGATGAGGGGGGGAAAAAATTAATTTTAGTATAAGGCTGTAACGTAACAAAATGTGGAAAAAGGAAGGGGTCTGAATACTTTCCGAATGCACTGTACAGTATGTGCATCTCTATGTAAAGTGAGGAATCATGTCAGCTCTTATATCACACGTTTTATGTTACTTTGTGTAACTTTTTTAGATTTAATCACCAGAGAGGTGAACATATTAGACACTGCATTATGAAATCTGCATTGAAATTAATTGAGTGATTGAAATTGAAAGTGACAGAATGATGGAAAAAAAATAAAAAAGGCTGTCCCTTACTCAACCTCCTTGGTACACTATTATTGTCTCTGTAGCTTCTCTAAACCTTATGTGGTTCAGTCTGCTTCCCTTGTGCCATGGCATTGGGTGACGTAGCATACAGTATGACATTTCACTGCTGTTCGAGGGCCACTGACCTTTTGTGAAGCAAAACAGTTTCTCTGGTGTAGTAGGTGTAGATCTGTCAAATTGTGGGTTGAGGTAGACACGATAGGAACTCAGTCTAGTGTGAGAGTAACAGACTGGAAAAGGCTTTAGTTTCAGAGAAAGAAGTGCTGAGACTCTGAGACAGACACTGCTTGCTAATAGTTTTTTCTGCTGCTTTTCTGACCTGTCAAGAGGACAGGTATAGCCAGGTAAGGATTTTACTTAATTAGCTATTGAACTGAGTCAGACTAATTTCATTTCAACCTGAAATGCGTTCCAATTAAATAATGTTTTTCATTACAGGCATTTTACAGATATCTTTCATTATGATAAGTAGACAAGAGAAATCTGAAGCTTGAAATGAAATAAGCTTGCAAATATGGGTGATTGTTAATGGGACAATTGATGGGTACAACCATCAAACTAGTAGTAGTTATATGATAATAAATTAATAAAAATGTGGTGCACTTAAATAACATGAAATAATTAATGTTATACACTTATTGTTCTATTTATCCATATTGCATCAATTCAGGCAATTTATCGCGATGTGGATTTTTGTCCATATCGGCCAGCTCTAGTTCATTGCACAATTAGTCGTTCTAAAAAGACATGCAACACTAACTACATAGCTAAACACAAAATGTAATACACAGGGATGTTTGGTGGGGTTTACAATGTACTGTATATGTACAGTTGAAGACGGAAGTTTACATACACATAGGTTGGAGTCATTAAAACACGTTTTTCAACCACTCCACAAATTTCTTGTTAACAAACTATAGTTTTGGCAAGTCGATTAGGACATCTACTTTGTGCATGACACAAGTAATTTTTCCAGCAATTGTTTACAGAGAGATTATTTTACTTATAATTCACTGTTACACTATTCCAATGGGCCAGAAGTTTACATACACTATGTTGACTGTGCCTTTAAAGAAAATGATGTCATGGCTTTAGAAGCTTCTGATAGGCTAATTGACATCATTTGAGTCAATTGGAGGTGTACCTGTGGATGTATTTCAAGGCCTACCTTCAAACTCAGTGCCTCATTGCTTGACATCATGGGAAAATCTAAATAAATCAGCCAAGACCTCAGAAAATAAATATGTAGACCTCCACAAGTCTGGTTCATCCTTGGGAGCAATTTCCAAACGCCTGAAGGTACCACGTTCATCTGTACAAACAATAGTACGCAAGTATAAACACCATGGGACCACGCAGCCGTCATACCGCTCAGGAAGGAGACGCGTTCTGTCTCCTTGAGATGAACATACTTTGGTGCAAAAAGTGCAAATCAATCCCAGAACAACAGCAAATGACCTTGTGAAGATGCTGGAGGAAACAGGTACAAAAGTATTTATATCCACAGTAAAACAAGTCCTATATCAACATAAGCTGAAAGGCCGCTCAGCAAGGAAGAAGCCACTGCTCCAAAACCACCATAAAAAAGCCAGACTACGGTTTGCAACTGCACATGGGGACAAAGATCGTATTTTTTGGAGAAATGTCCTCTGGTCTGATGAAACAAAAATAGAACTGTTTGGCCATAATGACCATCGTTATGTTTGGAGGAAAAAGGTAGTAGCTTGCAAGCTGAAGAACACCATCCCAACCATGAAGCACGGGGGTGGCAGCATCATGCTGTGGGGGTGCTTTCCTGCAGGAGGGACTGGTGCACTTCACGAAATAGATGGCATCATGAGGAAGGAAAATTATGTGGATATATTGAAGCAACATCTCAAGACATCAGTCAGGAAGTTAAAACTTGGTCGCAAATGGGTCTTCCAAATGGACAATGACCCCAAGCATACTTCCAAAGTTGTGGCAAAATGGCTTAAGGACAACAAAGTCAAGGTATTGGAGTGGCCATCACAAAGCCCTGACCTCAATCCTATAGAAAATGTGTGGGCAGAACTGAAAAAGCGTGTGCGAGCAAGGAGGCCTACAAACCTGACTCAGTTACACCAGCTCTGTCAGGAGGAATGGGCCAAAATTCACCCAACTTATTGTGGGAAGCTTGTGGAAGGCTACCCGAACCGTTTGACCCAAGTTAAACAATTTAAAGGCAATGCTACCAAATACTAATTGAGTGTATGTAAACTTCTGACCCACTGGGAATGTGATGAAATAAATAAAAGCTGAAATAAATCATTCTCTCTACTATTATTACTATTACCTGGGGTGGCAGGTAGCTTAGTGGTTAAGAGCGTTGTGCCAGTAACCGAAAGGTCGCTGGTTCTAATCCCTAGCCGACTAGGTGAAAAATCTGTCGATGTGCCCTTGAGCAAGGCACTTAACCCTAATTGCTCTTGTAGGTCGCTCTGGATAAGAGCGTCTGCTAAATGACTAAAATGTAAATTATTCTGACATTTCACATTCTTAAAATTCCCTGACCTAAGACAGGGAATTTTTACTAGGATTAAATGTCAGGAATTGTGAAAAACTGAGGTTAAATATATTTGGCTAAGGTGTATGTAAACTTCCGACTTCAGCTGTATGATAGGTACAGCTCAGAATGATGGTAGAATGAATGTTGCACAACTGATACCCTTAAGGGAGTTGAGTTCCCATATCAAAACACTGTTGTTTTTCTTTCCATGCAGCCCATGGAAATGCCAGAAACGGATTTTGACTATACTCTCTATCCTGACATCAACATCACTTATCCTACCATAGACGAGTTCACGGCGGTCCCTTGTAGCATCTCTATCTTGGGCTTGAGCAGTGTTGGTCTAATGATCACCTACATCACTGTGTTCATCCTCAGTGTGCTGGGTAACAGTGTGGTCATCTACGTAGTGTGCTGCATGGCCAGGGGCCGTACCACCACAGACGTCTATCTGATGCACCTAGCCATGGCTGACCTCCTCTTCTCCTCTACCCTCCCCTTCTGGGCCATCTACATCTACTCCCACTGGATCTTTGGTACCTTCCTCTGCAAGTTCCTGTCTGGCCTCCAGGATGCTGCGTTTTATTGTGGGGTTTTCCTGTTAGCGTGCATTAGTGTGGACCGCTACCTGGCTATCGTGAAGGCCACGCGGGCACTGGCCCAGCGCCGCCACCTGGTGGGGTTGGTGTGCGGAGGCGTGTGGATGGTGGCAGGGCTTCTCTCATTGCCCGTGGTGCTCCAACGGGAGGCTATCCAACCCGAGGATCTTGAAGGCCAGACCATCTGCTTTGAGAACCTGACTGTGGCGAGCAGCGACCAGTGGCGGGTGGGTGTGCGGGTGATTCGCCACGTGCTGGGCTTCTTCCTGCCACTGGTGGTCATCATCGTCTGCTACAGCTGCACTGCAGCGACGCTGTTCCATGGCGTGCGCAACGGCGGCCAGAAGCACAAGGCCATGCGCGTCATCCTGGCCGTGGTGCTGGCGTTCGTGGCGTGCTGGCTTCCGCGCAACGTCAGTGTGCTGGTGGACACGTTGATGCGGAGCGGCTCACTCGGCGAGGAGACGTGTGAATTCCGGAACAAGGTGAGCGTGGCGCTGTATGTGACCGAGGTGATGGCGTTCACGCACTGCGCCGTCAACCCTGTGCTGTATGCCTTCATCGGGCAGAAGTTCCGGAACCAGCTCTTGGTGGTGCTCCACAAGCATGGGCTGATCAGCAAGAGGGTGATGGTGGCTTACCGCAGGGGCTCTGCCAACAGCATGGCCAGTCAAAGGTCTAGGAACACCTCCGTTACCCTGTAAGGTTTTAGTAATCTGGGTGGTGTGGAAGGGGTGGGTTTCACTGGTTCCTCACACAGTATGGTCAGGGGTGCGGGCATGGCGAGAAACTTGTTCTTCATATTCTAGGGGTGTGTGTGTGTGTGTGTGTAGGGCGGGTGGTCTGGGGTAGAGGGTGGGGGGATGGATTGTATTGCAGCAACTACTCTTCCTGGGATCCATCAAAATTAAGGCAGTTATAAATTTTTTTAAACATTACAATACATTCACAAAATATTTCACAACATATTAAGTGTGTGCCCTCAGGCCCCTACTCTACTACCACATATCTACAACACAAAATCCATGTGTACGTGTGTGTATAGTGAGTATGTTATCGTGTGTTTGTATGCATGTGTCTGTGCCTATGTTCGTGTTGCTTCACAGTCCCTGCTGTTTCATAAGGTGTATTTTTATCTGTTTTTTTTAAATCAAATTTTACTGCTTGCATGAGTTACTTGATGTGGAATAGAGTTCCATGTAGTCATGGCTCTATGTAGTACTGTGCGCCTCCCATAGTCTGTTCTGGACTTGGGGACTGTGAAGAGACCTCTGGTGGCATGTCTTGTGGGGTATGCATGGGTGTCCGAGCTGTGTGCCAATGGTTCAAAAAGACAGCTCGGTGCATTCAACATGTCAATACCTCTCACAAATACAAGTAGTGATGAAGTCAATCTCTCCTCCACTTTGAGCCAGGATAATTTACTCTATTGTATAGGTCCAATCCAATGTTTTTCATGTGATGCTTCAATGCTTGCTAAGTATAAACAACACACATGTCAAGGCCTAATGTGTATTAAATAAATCTTCATCTTCCAATTTTTACTTGTCAATGTCCAAAAAACTATTTGAGAAGAGCCAGAAAATTGTGATATTTGTAAAGTGATCTGATAATGAAAGTCTTATCTATCGATCTGTATGATCTGTATTGCAAAAGGACACCAACACGACTACAACTGTGTTCCATTGAATCATGGCCATATTTTCACCCTGTTTACTTGCATCCTCATTCCTCAATGACCACTGCATCTCTCACTTACTGCCTCAAATGCACAATTGGATCAATCTGCTGTAAAGGTCTATGGGTCGTTCCACGAACAGAGTGCCGTTTATGTCCCTCAGACATTATGTGTTTACATTTAGATAAAACACTAAATTTAACAATTGGATCACATACATCTACGCTCTAACTAAACCATTTTGAAATGTCCAATAGTACCCTTACGGAAAAAAACATGAATTTCACATGAACGCATGTGATATGATGTGATGATCACACGATTTAATGTGAAGTTAATGTGATAACAAACATGTGAAGCAACGTGATAGCATAAAACTACACGTGACAACAATATGAGGGCATGATCTCATGTGAAGAAAATGTTAACTGTAACATCTCTTGGGTAGAGGGTGGGGGGATGGATGATTCTATTGTATAGGTCCAATCCAATGTTTTTCATGTGATGCTTCAATGCTTACTAAGTATAAACAACACATATGTCAAGGCCTAATGTGAATTAAATAAATCTTCATCTTCCAACTTTTATTGGTCAACAGACGTGTGATGTATTTCCGTTCCCCTTACAACAATAGAGAAAATGCTATTGTACTCATAAATAACATGCACACATTAAAAAACATAGATTAACTTAAATTAGGATCCACCAGCTCAAATAAGGGTGTTCTGAACTTTGTAAAAGTCTAGAAAAACAAGTTGAGATGAGCTTGAATATTGTGATATTTGTGAAGTGATGATCTGATAATGAATGTCTTATCTATCAAAGCAGAGGGAAGTGGTTATGTGAGCGAAATGACTCCATTTATGACTGCGATCTGTATTGCAAAAGCACACCAACACGACTCCAACTGTGTTCCATTGAAACGTTGCCATATTTTCACCCTGTTTACTTGCATCCTCATTCCTCAATGGCCACTGCATCTCTCACTTACTGCCTCAAATGCAAAATTGGATCAATCTGCTGTATAGGTCTATGGGTCGTTCCACGAACAGAGTGCCGTTTATGTCCCTCAGACATAAACCAGACTAACCTGTGCCCCCGCACATTGACTCTGTATCGGTACCCCCTGTATATAGCCTCCCTACTGTTATTTTATTTTACTGCTGCTCTTTAATATATATATATATATATTTTTTTTACTTATCTATTTTTTACTTAACACTTATTTTTCTTAAAACTGCATTGTTGGTTAAGGGCTTGTAAGTAAGCATTTCACTGTAAGGTCTACACCTGTTGTATTCGGCGCATGTGGCAAATAAAATGTGATTTCATTTCATTTGACATTGTGTTCACATTTAGATAAAACACTCAATTTAACAGTTGGATCACATACACTCAACTCCTGAAACTGACCCCACTCCGCTTTCCCAAATATCCATCTCCTCAATCCATTTCCTACTGAATCTTCCACCCTCATTCCTACAGTACACATGATAGGATAGTGATCACTACCCCCTGTAGATTCCTACAAAACCTCCCAACTACAGCTGCCTGCCCTTGAACTTGAGATCATTGTAAGATCCAGAGCAGATTCATTCAAATCAAATCAAATTTTATTTGTCACATAGACGTGTTTAGCAGATGTTATAGCGGGTGTAGCGAAATGCTTGTGCTTCTAGCTCCGACAGTGCAGTAATATCTAACGAGTAATTTCTAACAATTTCACAACATATACCTAATACACACAAAACTAGTAAGGAATGGAATTTAAGAAAATATACATATATGGACAAGCAATGACAGAGCGGCATGGACTAAGATACAGTAGAATATTATAGAATATAATGCAGTATATACATACAGTGGGGAAAAAAAGTATTTACTCAGCCAACAATTGTGCAAGTTCTCCCACTTAAAAAGATGAGAGAGGCCTGTAATTTTCATCATAGGTACACGTCAACTATGACAGACAAAATGAGAAAATAAAATCCAGAAAATCACATTGTAGGATTTTGTATGAATTTATTTGCAAATTATGGTGGAAAATAAGTATTTGGTCAATAACAAAAGTTTCTCAATACTTTGTTATATACCCTTTGTTGGCAATGACACAGATCAAACGTTTTCTGTAAGTCTTCACAAGATTTACACACACTGTTGCTGGTATTTTGTCCCATTCCTCCATGCAGATCTCCTCTAGAGCAGTGATGTTTTGGGGCTGTCGCTGGGCAACACAGACTTTCAACTCCCTCCAAAGATTTTCTATGGGGTTGAGATCTGGAGACTGGCTAGGCCACTCCAGCGTTGCCCGGGCGGTGTGTTTGGGATCATTGTCATGCTGAAAGACCCAGCCACGTTTCATCTTCAATGCCCTTGCTGATGGAAGGAGGTTTTCACACAAAATCTCACGATACATGGCCCCATTCCTTCTTTCCTTAACACGGATCAGTCGTCCTGGTCCCTTTGCAGAAAAACAGCCCCAAAGCATGATGTTTCCACCCCCATGCTTCAAAGTAGGTATGGTGTTCTTTGGATGCAACTCAGCATTATTTGTCCTCCAAACACGATGAGTTGAGTTTCTACCAAAAAGTTATATTTTGGTTTCATCTGACCATATGACATTCTCCCAATCCTCTTCTGGATCATCCAAATGCACTCTAGCAAACTTCAGACGGGCCTGGACATGTACTGGCTTAAGCAGGGGGACACGTCTGGCACTGCAGGATTTGAGTCCCTGGCGGCGTAGTGTGTTGCTGATGGTAGGCTTTGTTACTTTGGTCCCAGCTCTCTGCAGGTCATTCACTAGGTCCCCCCGTGTGGTTCTGGGATTTTTGCTCACCGTTCTTGTGATCATTTTGACCCCACGAGGTGAGATCTTGGGTGGAGCCCCAGATCGAGGGAGATTATCAGTGGTCTTGTATGTCTTCCATTTCCTAATAATTGCTCCCACTGTTGATTTCTTCAAACCAAGCTGCTTACCTATTGCAGATTCAGTCTTCCCAGCCTGGTGCAGGTCTACAATTTTGTTTCTGGTGTCCTTTGACAGCTCTTTGGTCTTGGCCATAGTGGAGTGTGACTGTTTGAGGTTGGGGACAGGTGTCTTTTATACTGATAACAAGTTCAAACAGGTGCCATTAATACAGGTAACGAGTGGAGGAGAGAGGAGCCTCTTAAAGAAGAAAATACATGTCACGATCGTCGTAGGGAATAGACCAAGGCGCAGCGTGATGAACGAACATGGTTAACTTTATTATCTTTAGTGATAATAGACACCAATAAACAAAACAAGAAACGACTTGTGAAGTCCACGGTAACAATGACCGACACGGAACAAAAACCCACAAACACAAAGGGAAAACAGACAGTTTAAATATGGCTCCCAATCAGAGACAACCAACGACAGCTGACACTCGTTGCCTCTGATTGGGAGTCACTCTAGCCAACATAGAAATAAACACAACAGAATGAACACACCCTGGCTCAACATATAGAGTCCCAGAGCCAGGGTGTGACAGTACCCCCCCCCAAAGGCGCGGACTGCGACCGCGCCGCAACTTGAACAAAACAGGGGAGGGCTGGGTGGGCATACCTCCTCGGCGGCGGTTCTGGCTCCGGCCTTGCCACCCACCCTCCAATAAACCCCCCATAGCGCCCCTGGTCCAGTCTGGCCCCGCTGGCTGGAGCTGAACTGGACTTACCAGGAGCGGTTAGCTTCAGCTCCATAGTGGAGCAGTTGACCGGTACCTTCCCAGGCACCGGTGGCCCAGGCACGGGTTGTGCTGGACTGACGACGCGCACCCCGGGCTTAGTGCGTGGAGGAGGAACGGGCCTTACCAGGCTGACGACGCGCACCCCTGGCCTGGTGCGTGGAGGAGGAACGTGCCTTACCAGGCTGACGACTCGCACCCCTGGCTTGGTGCGTGGAGGAGGAACGGGCCTTACCAGGCTGACGACTCGCACCCCTGGCCTGGTGCGTGGAGGAGGAACGGGCCTTACCAGGCTGACGACTCGCACCCCTGGCTTGGTGCGTGGAGGAGGAACGGGCCTTACCAGGCTGACGACTCGCACCCCTGGCTTAGTGCGAGTGGCAGGAACAGGCCGGGCCGGGCTGGCGACGCGCACCGTAGACTTGGTGCGAGTGGCAGGAACAGGCCGGGCCGGGCTGGCGACGCGCACCGTAGACTTGGTGCGAGTGGCAGGAACAGGCCGGGCCGGGCTGGCGACGCGCACCGTAGACTTGGTGCGAGTGGCAGGAACAGGCCGGGCCGGGCTGGCGACGCGCACCGTAGACTTGGTGCGAGTGGCAGGAACAGGCCGGGCCGGGCTGGCGACGCGCACCGTAGGCTTGGTGTGAGGAGCAGGGACAGGCCGGACCGGGCTGGCGACGCACACCGTAGGCTTGGTGCGAGGAGCAGGGACAGGCCGGACCGGGCTGGCGACGCACACCCTAGGCTTGGTGCGTGGAGCAGGGACAGGCCGGACCGGGCTGGCGACGCACACCGTATGCTTGGTGCGTGGAGCAGGGACAGGCCGAACCGGGCTGTGGAGACGGATAGGAGACCTGGAGTGAAGAGCGGCCACAACCCGTCCTGGCTGAATGCCTACCCTCACACACTCTGTGTGAGGCATCCGCACAGGACGTACAGGGCGGTGTACCCGTAACCTGGTGGCCTTCTGAATCCGCCCCTTTTCTGCCTCCGTCAGCCCCGTCGTCCATGCCGTGTGCCCCCCCTAAAAATTTTCTGGGGTTGCCTCTCGCCTGTCCGACGTTGACACTGCTGACGCCGCTGCTCCTCTTTCGCCAGGGCCTCTCCCGGCGCTTCCTCCCATGTCCAGTCCAAGTTCTTCCCCGGGACACGCTGCTTGGTCCTTACTTGGTGGGTTTTTCTGTCACGATCGTCGTAGGGAATAGACCAAGGCGCAGCGTGATGAACGAACATGGTTAACTTTATTATCTTTAGTGATAATAGACACCAATAAACAAAACAAGAAACGACTCGTGAAGTCCACGGTAACAATGACCGACACGGAACAAAAACCCACAAACACAAAGGGAAAACAGACAGTTTAAATATGGCTCCCAATCAGAGACAACCAACGACAGCTGACACTCGTTGCCTCTGATTGGGAGTCACTCTAGCCAACATAGAAATAAACACAACAGAATGAACACACCCTGGCTCAACATATAGAGTCCCAGAGCCAGAGTGTGACAATACAGGTCTGTGAGAGCCAGAAATCTTGCTTTTTTGTAGGTGACCAAATACTTATTTTCCACCATAATTTGCAAATAAATTCATTAAAAATCCTACAATGTGATTTTCTGGAATTTCTTTTCTCAATTTGTCTGTCATAGTTGACATGTACCTATGATGAAAATTACAGGCCTCTCTCATCTTTTTAAGTGGGAGAACTTGCACAATTGGTGGCTGACTAAATACTTTTTTCCCACACTGTATGAGATGAGTAGTGCAAGATATGTAAACATTATTAAAGTGACTAGTGTTCCATTTCTTAAAGTGGCCAGTGATTTCAATAGGCAGCAGCAGCCTCTAATGTGCTAGTGATGGCTATTTAACAGTCTGATGGCCTTGAGATAGAAGCTGTTTTCATTCTCTCGGTCCCAGCTTTGATGCACCTGTACTGACCTCGCCTTCTGGATGATAGCGGGGTGAACAGGCAGTGGCTCGGGTGGTTGATGTCCTTGATGATCTTTTTGGCCTTCCTGTGACATCGGGTGCTTTAAGTGTCTTGGAGGGCGGGTAGTTTGCCCCCGATAATGCGTTCAGCAGATCGCACCACCCTCTGGAGAGCCCTGCGGTTGCAGGCGGTGCAGTTGCCATACCAGGTGGTGATACAGCCTGACAGGATGCTCTCAATTGTGCATCTGTAAAAGTTTCTGAGGGTTTTAGGTGCCAAGCCGAATTTCTTCAGCCTCCTGAGTTTGAAGAGGCTCTGTTGCGCCTTCTTCACCACACCGTCTGCGTGAGTGGACCATTTCAGTTTGTCGGTGATGTGTATGCCAAGGAACTTGAATCTTTCCACCTTCTCCACTGCAGTCCCGTCGATGTGGATAGGGGGATGCACCCTCTGCTGTTTCCTGAAGTCCACAATCATCTCCTTTGTTTTGTTGACGTTGAGTGAGAGGTTATTTTCCTGGCACCACACTCCCAGAGCCCTCACCTCCTTCCTTTAGGCAGTCTTGTCATTGTTTGTAATCAAGCCTACTACTGTTGTGTCGTCTGCAAACTTGATGATGGAGTTGGAGGCGTGGCCACGCAGTCATGGGTGAACAGGGAGTACAGGAGGGGGCTGAGCACGCACCCTTGTGGGGCCCCAGTGTTGAGGATCAGCGAAGTGGAGAACTTGTTCCTACCTTCACCACCTGGGGCGGCCCGTCAGTTGATGATGAGCTTGGAGGGTACTATGGTGTTGAATGCTAAGCTATAGTCAATGAACAGCATTCTTACATAGGTATTCCTCTTGTCCAGATGGGATAGGGCAGTGTGCAGTGTGATGGCGATTGCATCGTCTGTGGATCTATTGGGGCGGTAAGCAAATTGAAGTGGGTCTAGGGTGACAGGTAAGGTAGAGGTGATATGATCCTTGACTAGTCTCTCAAAGCACTTCATGATGACAGAGGTGAGTGCTACAGGGCGATAGTCATTTAGTGCAGTTACTTTTGCTTTCTTGAGTACAGGAACAATGGTGGCCATCTTGAAGCATGTGGGAACAGCAGACTGGGAAAGGGAGAGATTGAATATGTCCATAAACACACCAGCCAGCTGGTCTGCGCATGCTCTGAGGACGCGGCTAGGGGTTAACATGCTTAAATGTCTTAATCACGTCGGCCACGGAGAAGGAGAGCCCACAGTCCTTGGTAGTGGGCCTCGTCAGTGGCACTGTGTTATCCTCAAAGCGGGCGAAGAAGGTGTTTAGCTTGTCTGGAAGCGAGACGTCGGTGTCAGCGACGTGGCTGGTTTTCCTTTTGTAGTCCGTGATTGTCTGTAGACCCTACCACATACGTCTCGTGTCTGAGCCGTTGAATTGCGACTCCACTTTGTCTCTATACTGATGTTTTGCCAGTTTAATTGCCTTGCGGAGTGAGTAGCTACACTGTTTGTATTCTGCCATATTCCCAGTCACCTTGCCATGGTTGAATGCGGTGGTTCACGCGAATTCTGCCATCTATCCACGGTTTCTGGTTAGGGTAGGTTTTAATAGTCACAGTGCGTACGACATTTCCTATACACTTCCTGATATACTCATTTACCGCATCGGTGTATTCGTCAAAATTATTTTTCGCAAGCTACCCGGAACATATCCCAGTCCGCGTGATCAAAACAATCCTGAAGAGTGGATTCCGATTGGTCAGACCAGTGTTGAATAGTCCTTAGCATGGGTACTTCCTGTTTGAGTTTCTGCCTATAGGAACGAAGAAGCAAAATGGAGTCGTGGTCAGATTTGCCGAAAGGAGGCCGGGGGAGGACCTTGTAAGCATCGTTGAAGTTTGAATAACAATGATCCAGTGTTTTAGCAGCGCGAGTACAACAGTCGATATGTTGATAGAACTTCCGCAGCCTAGTCCTCAAATTTGCTTTGTTAAAATCCCCAGCTACAATAAATGCAGCCTCATGAAATGTGGTTTCCAGTTTGCATAAAGACCAGTGAAGTTCTTTGAGGGCCGTCGTGGTATCGGTTTGAGTGGGGATATAAACGGGCGTGGCTATAATGGAGGAAAATTCTCTTGGGAGATAATACGGTCGGCATTTGATTGTGAGGTATTCTAGGTCGGGTGAACAAAAGGACTTGAGTTCCTGTATGTTACTACAATTACATCATAGGTTGTTAATCATGAAACACACACCTCCGCCCTTCTGCTTCCCGGAGAGATATTTATTCCTATCTGTGCGATGAACTGAGAATCCCTCTGGCTGGACCGCTTCCGACAGAGTATCCCGAGAGAGCCTTGTTTCTGTGAAACAAAGTATGTTACAGGCCCTGATGTCTCTCTGGAAAGAAATCCTTGCCTTGAGCTCATCAACTTTGTTCTCCAAAGACTGAACATTAGCGAGTAATATACTCGGAAGCAGTGGGTTGTGTGCGCGCCTCCTAAGTCGAATCAGCAGGCCACCTCTCCTCAGCCGGTGATGTTTGGGGTCGGCCACTGGAATCAATTCAATTGCTCTGGGGAGAGTGAACAAAGGATCTGCTTCCGGGAAATACCGCAAAGTTTCCTAAGAGCTAGTCATGAGGCCGCCATCTCCGTCAGCGCCATCACATTCCATCGCAACCTCCTCAACTCCTAACCCCCCTACCATTGCATCCATCTCTGCTCCAGTCACATCTCAGTGTTGCTCAACCACCTCCACCGGATTTCATGCTCCAAAACAAAAACAGACAAAACCTCAACCTCTCTTGACAAATAATTAGCTAGTTAACACACTATAATTTAGCAAATTAGTCACCACTTAATTTAACACTTTGTTTCTTTAGTGGCAATCACTCATATATGCATTTTCTTCTTTAAATTTGTATTGGTGGATTGCATCCACCTGAAAGGTGCATACACCGCCACCTACTGTGCTTAAGTTTGAGGCCGTTATTCATCTATATACTCTTATCTAGCTACTGTGTGGAGTGAAAAACTGGGGAACTTTTACGCAGAAAACCCAGGGAAATAGGGAAAGGGTGAAAAAACACTCATATTATTCCCCCAAAAAGTACTAACAAAAATCAATAAAATCAATATACCCCTTTAGTCAGATTCAAATGACAGTGTACTCAGATTCCTACAGGCTCTGGGACCTGAGAGGGAAGAGCATCTTCAGAGAGAAGGGGCTAGCTGCATCCTAATATGGCGACCGTAGTATGGGCGAGTGGGTGTGTTGAAAGGGTAGTAGTGGGCATGTGGAAAGGAGTGGGTGTGTCGAAGGCGCTCTTAAATGGTTTTGATTGAAGTTTTTTTCTTCTTCCATTTCTTACCACACAACTACAGTACATTGAGCTACCATACCGCGAGAGTTTGGACTTCTGTTTTAAAGCTAGAGGATGAGTCTGAGTCGTATTTCACTGTTAGTGTTCCACAAATAATTGTAAATGTTCAGTTATAAAACTGACAATTCGTAATTTTTTATTAATAGTACTGATGATGGGTGTATTGTTGCATCTTGCGTTGTATGCGTGTGCTTACTGTGACTGTCACCCATATTGCTTATTGACTACTACTAGTTAGCTACTTCCCACACAGTTGCCGGATAGTAGTGCTTGTCAAGCGGGAGCGAAGGGCACTGTGTCCCGGTGTTGTTGCCCTCCCTGTTGAGTAGTAGACTGTATGTATGTACAGTGGGGAGAACAAGTATTTGATACACTGCCGATTTTGCAGGTTTTCCTACTTACAAAGCATGTAGAGGTATGTAATTTTTATCATAGGTACACTTCAACTGTGAGAGACGGAATCTAAAACAAAAATCCAGAAAATCACATTGTATGATTTTTAAGTAATTAATTAGCATTTTATTGCATGACATAAGTATTTGATACATCAGAAAAGCAGAACTTAATATTTGGTACAGAAACCTTTGTTTGCAATTACAGAGATCATACGTTTCCTGTAGGTCTTGACCAGGTTTGCACACACTGCAGCAGGGATTTTGGCCCACTCCTCCATACAGACCTTCTCCAGATCCTTCAGGTTTCGGGGTTGTCGCTGGGCAATACTGACTTTCAGCTCCCTCCAAAAATGTTATATTGGGTTCACGTCTGGAGACTGGCTAGGCCACTCCAGGACCTTGAGATGCTTCTTACGGAGCCACTCCTTAGTTGCCCTGGCTGTGTGTTTCGGGTCATTGTCATGCTGGAAGACCCAGCCACAACCGATCTTCAATGCTCTTACTGAGGGAAGGAGGTTCTTGGCCAAGATCTCGCGAAACATGGCCCCATCCATCCTCCCCTCAATACGGTGCAGTCGTCCTGTCCCCTTTGCAGAAAAGCATCCCCAAAGAATGATGTTTCCACCTCCATGATTCACGGTTGGGATGGTGTTCTTGGGGTTGTACTCATCCTTCTTCTTCCTCCAAACACAGCGAGTGGAGTTTAGACCAAAAAGCTCTATATTTGTCTCATCAGACCACATGACCTTCTCCCATTCCTCCTCTGGATCATCCAGATGGTCATTGGCAAACTTCAGATGGGCCTGGACATGCGCTGGCATGAGCAGGGGGACCTTGCGTGCGCTGCAGGATTTTAATCCATGACGGCGTAGTGTGTTACTAATGGTTTTCTTTGAGACTGTGGTCCCAGCTCTCTTCAGGTCATTGACCAGGTCCTGCCGTGTAGTTCTGGGCTGATCCCTCACCTTCCTCATGATCATTGATGCCCCATGAGGTGAGATCTTGCATGGAGCCCCAGACCGAGGGTGATTGACCGTCATCTTGAACTTCTTCCATTTTCTAATAATTGCGCCAACAGTTGTTGCCTTCTCACCAAGCTGCTAGCCTATTGTCCTGTAGCCCATCCCAGCCTTGTGCAGGTCTACAATTTTATCCCTGATGTCCTTACACAGCTCTCTGGTCTTGGCCATTGTGGAGAGGTTGGAGTCTGTTTGATTGAGTGTGTGTACAGGTGTCTTTTATACAGGTAATGAGTTCAAACAGGTGCAGTTAATACAGGTAATAGGTGGAGAACAGGAGGGTTTCTTAAAGAAAAACTAACAGGTCTGTGAGAGCCGGAATTCTTACTGGTTGGTAGGTGATCAAATACTTTTGTCATGCAATAAAATGCAAATTAATTACTTAAAAATCATACAATGTGATTTTCTGGATTTTTGTCTCTCACAGTTTTTGTCTCTGGATTCCGTCTCTCACAGTTGAAGTGTACCTATGATAAAAATTACAGACCTCTACATGCTTTGTAAGTAGGAAAACCTGCAAAATCGGCAGTGTATCAAATACTTGTTCTCGCCACTGTATGTATGTACAGTGGGGAAAAAAAGTATTTAGTCAGCCACCAATTGTGCAAGTTCTCCCACTTAAAAAGATGAGGTGAGATCTTGCATGGAGCCCCAGACCGAGGGTGATTGACCGTCATCTTGAACTTCTTCCATTTTCTAATAATTGCGCCAACAGTTGTTGCCTTCTCACCAAGCTGCTAGCCTATTGTCCTGTAGCCCATCCCAGCCTTGTGCAGGTCTACAATTTTATCCCTGATGTCCTTACACAGCTCTCTGGTCTTGGCCATTGTGGAGAGGTTGGAGTCTGTTTGATTGAGTGTGTGTACAGGTGTCTTTTATACAGGTAATGAGTTCAAACAGGTGCAGTTAATACAGGTAATAGGTGGAGAACAGGAGGGTTTCTTAAAGAAAAACTAACAGGTCTGTGAGAGCCGGAATTCTTACTGGTTGGTAGGTGATCAAATACTTTTGTCATGCAATAAAATGCAAATTAATTACTTAAAAATCATACAATGTGATTTTCTGGATTTTTGTCTCTCACAGTTTTTGTCTCTGGATTCCGTCTCTCACAGTTGAAGTGTACCTATGATAAAAATTACAGACCTCTACATGCTTTGTAAGTAGGAAAACCTGCAAAATCGGCAGTGTATCAAATACTTGTTCTCGCCACTGTATGTATGTACAGTGGGGAAAAAAAGTATTTAGTCAGCCACCAATTGTGCAAGTTCTCCCACTTAAAAAGATGAGAGAGGCCTGTAATTTTCATCATAGGTACACATCAACTATGACAGACAAATTGAGAAAAGAAAATCCAGAAAATCACATTGTAGGATTTTTAATGAATTTATTTGCAAATTATGGTGGAAAATAAGTATTTGGTCACCTACAAACAAGCAAGATTTCTGGCTCTCACAGACCTGTAATTCTTCTTTAAGAGGCTCCTCTCTCCTCCACTCGTTACCTGTATTAATGGCACCTGTTTGAACTTGTTATCAGTATAAAAGACACCTGTCCACAACCTCAAACAGTCACACTCCAAACTCCACTATGTCCAAGACCAAAGAGCTGTCAAAGGACACCAGAAACAAAATTGTAGAACTGCACCAGGCTGGGAAGACTGAATCTGCAATAGGTAAGCAGCTTGGTTTGAAGAAATCAACTGTGGGAGCAATTATTAGGAAATGGAAGACATACAAGACCACTGATAATCTCCCTCGATCTGGGGCTCCACGCAAGATCTCACCCCGTGGGGTCAAAAATGATCACAACAACGGTGAGCAAAAATCCCAGAACCACACGGGGGGACCTAGTGAATGACCTGCAGAGAGCTGGGACCAAAGTAACAAAGCCTACCATCAGTAACACACTACGCTGCCAGGGACTCAAATCCTGCAGTGCCAGATGTGTTCCCCTGCTTAAGCCAGTACATGTCCAGGCCCGTCTGAAGTTTGCTAGAATGCATTTGGATGATCCAGAAGAGGATTGGGAGAATGTCATATGGTCAGATGAAACCAAAATATAACTTTTTGGTAAAAACTCAACTTGTCGTGTTTGGAGGACAAAGAATGCTGAGTTGCATCCAAAGAACACCATACCTACTGTGAAGCATGGGGGTGGAAACATCATGCTTGGGGCTATTTTTCTGCAAAGGGACCAGGACGACTGATCCGTGTAAAGGAAAGAATGAATGGGGCCATGTATCGTGAGATTTTGAGTGAAAACCTCCTTCCATTAGCAAGGGCATTGAAGATGAAACGTGGCTGGGTCTTTCAGCATGACAATGATCCCAAACACACCGCCTGGGCAACGAAGGAGTGGCTTCGTAAGAAGCATTTCAAGGTCCTGGAGTGGCCTAGCCAGATCTCAACCCCATAGAAAATCTTTAGAGGGAGTTGAAAGTCCGTGTTGCCGAGCGACAGCCCCAAAACATCACTGCTCTAGAGGAGATCTGCATGGAGGAATGGGCCAAAATACCATTAACAGTGTGTGAAAACCTTGTGAAGACTTACAGAAAACGTTTGACCTGTGTCATTGCCAACAAAGGGTATATAACAAAGTATTGAGAAACTTTTGTTATTGACCAAATACTTATTTTCCACCATAATTTGCAAATGAATTCATTAAAAATCCTACAATGTGATTTTCTGGATTTCTTTTTCTCATTTTGTCTGTCATAGTTGACGTGTACCTATGATGAAAATTACAGGCCTCTCTCATCTTTTTAAGTGGGAGAACTTGCACAATTGATGGCTGACTAAATACTTTTTTCCCCACTGTATGTACATATGAGGGAAAAAAGTATTTTATCCCCTGCTGATTTTGTAAATTTGCCCACTGACAAAGAAATGATCAGTCTATAATTTTAATGGTAGGTTTATTTGAACAGTGAGAGACAGAATAACAACAAAAAAATCCAGAAAAACGCATCAATGTTAATGTTATAAATTGATTTGCATTTTAATGAGGGAAATAAGCATTTCACCCCCTCTCAATCAGAAAGATTTCTGGCTCCCAGGTGTCTTTTATACAAGTAACGAGCTGAGATTAGGAGCACACTCTTAAAGGGAGTGCTCCTAATCTCAGCCTGTTACCTGTATAAAAGACACCTGTCCACAGAAGCAATAAATCAATCAGATTCCAAACTCTCCACCATGGCCAAGACCAAAGAGCTCTCCAAGGATGTCAGGGACAAGATTGTAGACCTACACAAGGCTGGAATGGGCTACAAGACCATCGGCAAGCAGCTTGGTGAGAAGGTGACAACAGTTGGTGCGATTATTTGCAAATGGAAGAAACACAAAATAACTGTCAATCTCCCTCGGCCTAGGGCTCCATGCAAGATCTCACCTCGTGGAGTTGCAATGATCATGAGAATGGTGAGGAATCAGCCCAGAACTACACGGGAGGATCTTGTCAATGATCTCAAGGCAGCTGGGACCATAGTCACCAAGAAAACAATTGGTAACACACTACGCCGTGAAGGACTGAAATCCTGCAGTGCCCGCAAGGTCCCCCTGCTCAAGAAAGCACATATACAGGCCCATCTGAAGTTTGCCAATGAACATCTGAATGATTCAGAGGAGAACTGGGTGAAAGTGTTGTGGTCAGATGAGACCAAAATCGAGCTCTTTGGTATCAACTCAACTCGCCGTGTTTGGAGGAGGAGGAATGCTGCCTATGACCCCAAGAACACCATCCCCACCATCAAACATGGAGGTGGAAACATTATGCTTTGGGGGTGTTTTTCTGCTAAGGGGACAGGACAACTTCACCGCATTAAAGGGATGATGGACGGGGCCATGTACCATCAAATCTTGGGTGAGAACCTCCTTCCCTCAGCCAGGGCATTAAAAATGGGTCGTGGATGGGTATTCCAGCATGACAATGACCCAAAACACACGGCCAAGGCAACAAAGGAGTGGCTCAAGAAGAAGCACATTAAGGTCCTGGTGTGGCCTAGCCAGTCTCCAGACCTAAATCCCATAGAAAATCTGTGGAGGGAGCTGAAGGTTCGAGTTGCCAAACGTCAGCCTCGAAACCTTAATGACTTGGAGAAGATCTGCAAAGAGGAGTGGGACAAAATCCCTCCTGAGATTTGTGCAAACCTGGTAGCCAACTACAAGAAACGTCTGACCTCTGTGATTGCCAACATGGGTTTTGCCACCAAGTACTAAGTCATGTTTTGCAGAGGGGTCAAATACTTATTTCCCTCATTAAAATGCAAATCAATTAATAACATTTTTGACATGCGTTTTTCTGGATTTTTTTGTTGTTATTCTGTCTCTCACTGTTCAAATAAACCTACCTATAGACTGATCATGTCTTTGTCAGTGGGCAAACGTACATGTCACGTTCGTTGAGTACAGGATTGGACCAAGGTGCAGCGTGGAATGCATACATGTTTATTCACTAAGTTAACACACGACAAAACAACAAAAGCAACGTAATGTGAAGCTCACAATGGCTACACACAAACAAGCCAAACAAGAGTCAAGATCCCACAACATATGTAGGCAAAATGGCTACCTAAGTATGATCCCCAATCAAAGACAACGATCGACAGCTGCCTCTGATTGGGAACCACACCCGGCCAACATAGATCTACAAACATAGAATGTACACATAGAAATGCACACCCTCACCAAACCAACTAAAGAAAACCAGGCTCTCAAGGCCAGGGCGTGACAGTACCCCCCCCAAAGGTGCGTACTCCGGTCGCACCAACCTGACTCATTAGGGGAGGGTCCGGGTGGGCATTCAGCTTCGGTGGCGGCTCCGGCTCCGGGCGTGACGTCCTCTCCCTTACTGCCCCCTGTTGCACCCCTGGTCCGGTCTGGACCTCGGCACGATGCTTCCCCTCTCAGTCCTCCCAAGATGCACCAAGCCCTGTCTGGACCCTGGTGTGGGAGGCCCCGACCCTGGAGAGGGGTTGACGTCTGGTTCTGGAGTGGAGCCGCTGACCGGAGCTGAACTGGACCCCGGTGTAGCGGACTGCTCTGGCTCTGGACAGGAGCAGCTGACCGTGGCTGGACTAGGCACCGGTAGAGCGGACTGCTCTGGCTCTGGAGTGGAGCCGCTGACCGGAGCTGAACTGGACCCCGGTGGAGCGGACTGCTCTGGCTCTGGACTGGAGCAGCTGACCAGAGCTGGACTGGGCACCGGTGGAGGGGACAGCTCTGGCACTGGAGTGGAGCAGCTGACCGGAGCTGGACTGGACACCGGTGGAGCGGACTTCTCTGGCACCAGCCGTACCGGGCTGGGAACACGCACCACTGGTCTGGTGCGAGGAGCAGTTACGGGCCATGCCGGACTGGAGACACGCACCACTGATTTGGTGCGAGGAGCAGGCACGGGCCGTGCCGGACTGGAGACACGCACCACTGGTTTGGTGCGAGGAGCAGGCACGGGCTGTGCCGGACTGGGAACATGCACCACTGGTCTGGTGCGAGGAGCAGGCATGGGCCGTGCTGGACTGGAGACACGCACCACTGGTTTGGTGCGAGGTGCAGGCACGGGGCGTTCCGGGCTGGCGACACGCACCACTGGTTTGGTGCGAGGATAAGGTACGGGCCGTACCGGACTGGATACACGCACCACTAGTTTGTTGCGGGGAGCAGGTACGGGCCGTACTGGACTGGATACACGCACCACTGGTTTGGTGCGAGGAGCAGGCACGGGCCGTGCCGGACTGGAGACACGCACCACCGGTTTGGTGCGAGAAGCAGGCACGGCCGGGACACACTCTCCTCAAAGCGAGTGCGGGAAGTTGGCTCTGCTAAACCTGGCTCCGCCAGCCTCTGCTCTAAGGCCTGAGCTCTCTGCTGCTGGAGGGTTAACTCCTCTCTCAGCTCCCCCTGTTGCCTGGCCAGCTCCTCTCTCAGTGCATCCACTAATTCCTTCTCCCTTTGGGCCTCCTGCAGCGCCTCCTTCTGAAGTGAGAGCTCCTGCTCCCTCTTCTCTAACAGCCCCCGTAATTTGGTGGCCTCCTCTCTCATACTGCTGATCTGCAGGTCTTGGAGGACCTCTACAACAGCGGCCTCCTCCTCCACAGTCAGCCCTTTCACGGCCTCCTGCTGCTTTGTCGACCACCCCGTGTGCCCCCCCAAAATGTTTTCTTGGGGTTGCCTCTCGGGTCTCCTTTGTCGTTTCGCATTTTGGAGTCGCCGTCGATCCTCTCCTACCTGGGCTTCTACCTTCGCCCAGGGTCCTTTCCCAGCAAATATCTCCTCCCAAGACCACATCTTCCCCACCTGTGTCCAGGGTGTTTGCTCCTCCTGGGCACGCTGCTTGGTCTGTTGAGTACAGGATTGGACCAAGGTGAAGCGTGGAATGCATACATGTTTATTCACTAAGTTAACACACGACAAAACAACAAAAGCAATGTAACGTGAAGCTCACAATGGCTACACACAAACAAGCCAAACAAGAGTCAAGATCCCACAACATAGGTAGGCAAAATGGCTACCTAAGTATGATCCCCAATCAGAGACAATGATCGACGGCTGCCTCTGATTGGGAACCACACCCGGCCAACATAGATCTACAAACATAGAATGTACACATAGAAATTCACACCCTGACCAAACCAACTAAAGAAAACCAGGCTCTCAAGGCCAGGGCGTGACAGTACAAAATCAGCAGGGGATCAAATACTTTTTTCCCTCACTGTATGTATGTACAGTGCATTCGGAAAGTATTCAGACCCCTTGACTTTTTACAGCCTTATTCTAAAATTGATTTAAAAAAAATGTATTCTCATCAATCTACACACAATACTCCATAATGACAAAGCGAAAAAAGGTTTTTATACATTTTTGCAAATGTATTAAATGTAAAAAACTGAAATATCTTATTTACATAAGTATTCAGACCCTTTGCTATGAGACTCGAAATGTAGCTCAGGTGCATCCTTTTCCATTGATCATCCTTGAGCTGTTTCTACAACTTCATTGGAGTCCACCTGTGGTAAATTCAATTGATTGGACATGATTTGGAAAGGCACACACCTGTCTATATATGATCCCACAGTTGACAGTGCATGTCAGAGCAAAACCAAGCCATGACTTCAGGGATTTGTCCGTAGAGCTCCAAGACAGGATTGTGTCGAGACACAGATCTGGAGATGGGTACCAAAACATTTCTGCAGCATTGAAGGTCCCCAAGAACACAGTGGCCTCCATCATTCTTAAATGGAAGAAGTTTGGAACAACCAAGACTCTTCCTAGAGCTGGCTGCCCGGCCAACCTGAGCAATCGGGGGAGAAGGGCCTTGGTCAGGGAGATGACCAAGAACCCAATGGTTTATTAAAGAACCCAAGGGTTTATTAAACGAATAAACACACAACAAAACAACAAACAAACGATATGTGAAGTCTTAAGGTACACACAACAAACCTATACGGAACATACACACCCTGACTCAACAAACAAACGTCCCCTGAGTCAGGGCGTGACAACCAGTCAAAAGTTTGGACACATTTTTACTATTTTTTACATTGTAGAATAATAGTGAAGACATCAAAACTATGAAATAACACATATGGAATCATGTAGTAACCCAAAAAGTGTTAAACAAATCAAAATATATTTTATATTTGAGATTCTTCAAATAGCCACCCTTTGCCTTGATGACAGCTTTGCACAATAATTTACTTATTTCAGCAATTTTAGGGTTTTCTATATAGTTGTCTAATGTTGGTGGGGTATATTATTCTGTTTTAATGTTTCTCCTGAATCACTCTGATAAATATAATATTTTTTCTTGAGTGTATTTTTGAACAAAGCTGAGATTTACTTTGATGTCCAATTTTAGGAATACTGGTGAAATCCGTTACTAATACAGACATGGTGGCATAGCAGGAAAATCAGAATGCAGTGAACCAAGAGGTTGTGGGGGGGATGGGGCTGCCCAGCATAGGGCAACTTGTGCATAGGGCAACTTGTCATCAGCAACTGGCTCTGAAGAGCATTCCTGAGAGAAGAGGCCTACCCCAAACTATTCAATAAAATTCCATTTTGTATTCTGTCTTTGTTGTCATTCAGTTAAGCCTTTACTTGATTGAACTGGAGTTATTCATGACTCTAAACATAAACATGTGTTTTTAAAAGTGAGGAAAAGGGAAGGGTGGCTTACACCATGACTGTAAACATTTCAGTTTCTGTGGTCAGATAAGAATCTTCTTAGCTGTTTCTCAGAAACAGAGAGCATAGCACATGTTCCGCAAGGGGTTCTCCCTGTAGATAAAACTGTAGACAGATAATAAACAGTTTTTTCAATAAACCAGGTTCACAGAGTTTAGGGTCTGTGAACAATGCATGATGTGTTGTGACATATGTCAGATGAGAAGTTGTTGTACACTACACGTTGGATTGGTTGCCAGTTCCTCCTCTTGCGACAGTTCTTGTGCCAGAAACAATAACTTCTTATCAGTGTTTTGAATCTTTGGTCATGTTTTTTTTTTTACTTAAGTAAGAAGCCCAGTCAAATACAGTGGGGAAAAAAGTATTTAGTCAGCCACCAATTGTGCAAATTCTCCCACTTAAAAAGATGAGAGAGGCCTGTAATTTTCATCATAGGTACACGTCAACTATGACACACAAATTGAGGGAAAAAAATCCAGAAAATCACATTGTAGGATTTTTAATGAATTTATTTGCAAATTATGGTGGAAAATAAGTATTTGGTCACCTACAAACAAGCAAGATTTCTGGCTCTCACCGACCTGTAACTTCTTCTTTAAGAGGCTCCTCTGTCCTCCACTCGTTACCTGTATTAATGGCACCTGTTTGAACTTGTTATCAGTATAAAAGACACCTGTCCACAACCTCAAACAGTCACACTCCAAACTCCACTATGGCCAAGACCAAAGAGCTGTCAAAGGACACCAGAAACAAAATTGTAGACCTGCACCAGGCTGGGAAGACTGAATCTGCAATAGGTAAGCAGCTTGGTTTGAAGAAATCAACTGTGGGAGCAATTATTAGGAAATGGAAGACATAAAAAGACCACTGATAATCTCCCTCGATCTGGGGTTCCACGCAAGATCTCACCCCTTGGGGTCAAAATGATCACAACAACGGTGAGCAAAAATCCCAGAACCACACGGGGGGACCTAGTGAATGACATGCAGAGAGCTGGGACCAAAGTAACAAAGCCTACCATCAGTAACACACTACGCCGCCAGGGACTCAAATCCTGCAGTGCCAGACGTGTCCCCCTGCTTAAGCCAGTACATGTCCAGGCCCGTCTGAAGTTTGCTAGAGTGCATTTGGATGATCCAGAAGAGGATTGGGAGAATGTCCGTGTTGCCCAGCGACAGCCCCAAAACATCACTGCTCTAGAGGAGATCTGCATGGAGGAATGGGCCAAAATACCAGCAACAGTGTGTGAAAACCTTGTGAAGACTTACAGAAAACGTTTGACCTGTGTCATTGCCAACAATGGGTATATAACAAAGTATTGAGAAACTTTTGTTATTGACCAAATACTTATTTTCCACCATAATTTGCAAATAAATTCATTAAAAATCCTACAATGTGATTTTCTGGATTTTTTTTCCTCATTTTGTCTGTCATAGTTGACGTGTACCTATGATGATAATTACAGGCCTCTCTCATCTTTTTAAGGTGGAGAACTTGCACAATTGGTGGCTGACTAAATACTTTTTTTCCCCACTGTACAACAATTTGGTCATGATACCACAGTTCAGTTCACTTATTCAGGTCTAGCATCTTGAGCACTGAATTAAAAAGACAGATCAACATTTATAATCAAAATTTACAGATAACATTGACATAGATGACAAAACCAGGTCACACAAACAGACAGAGCCATATGCAATACATGTAGGCCTAACAGTAGTATTACAGGTTGCAACTGTTAGCAAGTGAAACAGCATGCGGCTCTGCACAATACTTTTATTTGTACATTGTCATTTTCTACCATAAGATGACAAGCTATATTAACCCGGTGGGGGTTGGTGTGCAGAGCTGTGTGGCTGGGGGCGGGGCTTCTCTCATTGACCGTGGCGCTCCAACGGGAGGCTATCCAACCGGAGGATCTCAACGGCCAGACCATCTGCTTTGAGAACCTGACCACGGTGAGCAGCGACCGGTGGCAGGTGGGTGTGCATGTGATTCACCACGTACTGGGCTTCTTCCTGCCGCTGGCACTCATGGTTGTCTGCTACAGCTGCACGGCAGCAAACGCTGTTCCGTGGCATGTGCAACGGCAACCAGAAGCACAAGGCAATGCACGTCATCCTGGGCGTGGTGCTGCCGTTCATTGCGTGCTAGCTGCCGCGCAACATCAGCGTGCTGGTGGAGTTCCGGAACAGTGTGAGCTTGCCGCTGTACGTCACCAAGGTGATCAAATCAAATCAAATCAAATTTTATTGGTCACATGCGCCGAATACAACAGGTGCAGACATTACAGTGAAATGCTTACTTACAGCCCTTAACCAACAGTGCATTTATTTTAAACAAAAAAAGTAAAAATAAACCAACAACAAAAAAAGTGTTGAGAAAAAAAAGAGCAGAAGAAAAATAAAGTGACAGTAGGGAGGCTATATATACAGGGGGGTACCGTTGCAGAGTCAATGTGCGGGGGCACCGGCTAGTTGAGGTAGTTGAGGTAATATATGTACATGTGGGTAGAGTTAAAGTGACTATGCATAAATACTTAACAGAGTAGCAGCAGCGTAAAAAGGATGGGGTGGGGGGGCAGTGCAAATAGTCCGGGTAGCCATGATTAGCTGTTCAGAGTCTTATGGCTTGGGGGTAGAAGCTGTTGAGAAGTCTTTTGGACCTAGACTTGGCACTCCGGTACCGCTTGCCGTGCGGTAGCAGAGAGAACAGTCTATGACTAGGGTGGCTGGAGTCTTTGACAATTTTGAGGGCCTTCCTCTGACACCGCCTGGTATAGAGGTCCTGGATGGCAGGAAGCTTTGCCCCAGTGATGTACTGGGCCGTACGCACTACCCTCTGTAGTGCCTTGCGGTCGGAGGCCAAGCAGTTGCCATACCAGGCGGTGATGCAACCAGTCAGGATGCTCTCAATGGTGCAGCTGTATAATTTTTTGAGGATCTGAGGACCCATGCCAAATCTTTTTAGTCTCCTGAGGGGAAATAGGCTTTGTCGTGCCCTCTTCACGACTATCTTGGTGTGTTTGGACCATGATAGGTCGTTGGTGATGTGGACACCAAGGAACTTGAAGCTCTCAACCTGTTCCACTACAGCCCCATCGATGAGAATGGGGGCGTGCTCAGTCCTCTTTTTTTTCCTGTAGTCCACAATCATCTTCTTTGTCTTGGTCACATTGAGGGAGAGGTTGTTGTCCTGGCACCACACGGCCAGATCTCTGACCTCCTCCCTATAGGCTGTCTCATCGTTGTCGGTGATCAGGCCTACCACTGTTGTGTCATCGGCAAACTTAATGATGGTGTTGGAGTCGTGCCTGGCCATGCAGTCATGGGTGAACAGAGAGTACAGGAGGGGACTGAGCACGCACCCCTGAGGGGCCCCCGTGTTGAGGATCAGTGTGGCAGATGTGTTGTTACCTACCCTTACCACCTGGGGGCGGCCCGTCAGGAAGTCCAGGATCCAGTTGCAGAGGGAGGTGTTTAGTCCCAGGATCCTTAGCTTAGTGATGAGCTTAGAGGGCACTATGGTGTTGAATGCTGAGCTGTAGTCAATGAATAGCATTCTCACGTAGGTGTTCCTCTTGTACAGGTGGGAAAGGGCAGTGTGGAGTGCAATAGAGATTGCATCATCTGTGGATCTGTTGGGGCGGTATGCAAATTGGAGTGGGTCTAGGGTTTCTGGGATAATGCTGTTGATGTGAGCCATGACCAGCCTTTCAAAGCACTTCATGGCTACAGACGTCAGTGCTACGGGTCGGTAGTCATTTAGGCAGGTTATCTTAGAGTCCTTGGGCACGGGGACTATGGTGGTCTGCTTGAAACATGTTGGTATTACAGACTCAGTCAGGGACATGTTGAAAATGTCAGTGAAGACACTTGCCAGTTGGTCAGCACATGCTCGGAGTACACGTCCTGGTAATCCGTCTGGCCCTGCGGCCTTGTGAATGTTGACCTGCTTAAAAGTCTTACTCACATCGGCTACGGAGAGCGTGATCACATAGTCATCCGGGAACAGCTGGTGCTCTCATGCATGCTTCAGTGTTGCTTGCCTCGAAGCGAGCATAGAAGTGGTTTAGCTCGTCTGGTAGGCTTGTGTCACTGGGCAGCTCGCGGCTGTGCTTCCCTTTGTAGTCTGTAATAGTTTTCAAGCCCTGCCACATCCGACGAGCGTCAGAGCCAGTGTAGTACGATTCAATCTTAGACCTGTATTGACTCTTTGCCTGTTTGATGGTTCGTCTTATAAGCGTCCGGGTTAGAGTCCCGTTCCTTGAAAGCGGCAGCTCTACCCTTTAGCTCAGTGCGGATGTTTCCTGTAATCCATGGCTTCTGGTTGGGGTATGTACGTACGGTCACTGTGGGGACGACATCATCGATGCACTTATTGATGAAGCCAGTGACTGATGTGGTGTACTCCTCAATGCTGTCTGAAGAATCCCGGAACATGTTCCAGTCTGTGCTAGCAAAACAGTCCTGTAGCTTAGCATCTGCGTCATCTGATGACTTTTTTATTAACCGAGTCACTGGTGCTTCCTGCTTTAGTTTTTGCTTATAAGCAGGAATCAGGAGGATAGAGTTATGGTCAGATTTGCCAAATGGAGGGCGAGGGAGAGCTTTGTATGCGTCTCTGTGTGTGGAGTAAAGGTGGTCTAGAGTTGTTTTCCCTCTGGTTGCACATTTAACATGCTGGTAGAAATTAGGTAGAACGGATTTAAGTTTCCCTGCATTAAAGTCTCCGGCCACTAGGAGCGCTGCATCTGGATGAGCGTTTTCCTGTTGATTAATGGCCTTGTACAACTCATTCAGTGCAATCTTAATGCCAGCATTGGTTTGTGGTGGTAAATAGACAGCTATGAAAAATGATGGCATTCACGCACTGCGCTGTCAACCCTGTGCTGTACGCCTTCATCAGGCAGAAGTTCCGGAACCATCTCTTGGTGGCGCTCCATAAGCATGGGCTGATAAGCAAGAGGTTGATGGTGGCTTACCACAGGGGCTCAGCCAACAGCACGGCCAGTCAAAGGTCTAGGAACACCTCCATTACCCTGTAAGGTTTCAGTAATCAGGGGGTGGTGTGGAAGGGGTGGGTTTCACTGGTTCCTCACACTGTATGGTCAGGGGTCAGGGCATGACGAGAAACTTGTTTTTCATGTTCTAGGAGTGTGTGTGTGTGTGCGTATGTGTGTGTGTGTGTGTGTGTGTGTGTGTGTGTGTGTGTGTGTGTATGTATATAGGGCGGGTGGTCTGAGGTAGAGGGTGGGGGGGTTGGATGATTCTATTGTATAGGTCCAATCCAATGTTTTTCAACTGATACTTCAATGCTTGCTAAGTATAAACAACATACATGTCAAGGCCTAATGTGTATTAAATAAATCTTCATCTTCTAACTTTTATTGGTCAGCAGACGTGTGATGAATTTGCGTTCCCCTTACAACAGTAGAGAAAATGCTATTGTACTCATAAATAAAATGAACACATTTAAAAACATAGATTAACTTACATTAGGATCTACCAGCTCAAATAATGGTGTTCTGAACAAGTTGAGACGAGCTGAAAAATTGTGATATTTGTGAAGTGATGATCTGATAATGAATGTCTTATCTATCAAACAGGGGGAAGTGGTTAAATGAGCAAAATGACTCCATTTATGACCGTGATCTGTATTGTATACTAATTAATAAGTAAGTATTAAAGTATTCAACCCCTTTGTTATGGCAAGCCTAAATAAGTTCAGGAGTAAAAAGTAGCTTAACAAGTCACATAATAAGTTGCATGGACTCACTCTGTGTGCAATCATAGTGTTTAACATGATTTTTGAATGACTACCTCTTCTCTGTACCCCACACATACAATTATTTGTAAGGTCCCTCAGTCGAGCAGTGATTTTCCAATGCCTTGCAAAGAAGGGCACCTATTGGTAGATGGGTAAAAAAAGAAAAGCAGACATTGAATATCCATTTGAGCATGGTGAAGTTATTAATCACACTTTGGATGGTGTATCAATACACCCACTCATTACAAAGATACAGGCGTCCTTCCTAACTCAGTTGCCCGAGAGGAAGGATACCGCTCAGGAATTTCACCATGATGCTTGGTGACTTTAAAACAGTTACAGAGTTTAATGGCTGTGATAGGAGAAAACAGAGGATGGATCAAAAACATTGTAGTTACTCCACAAAACGAACCTAAATGACAGAGTGAAAAGAAGGAAGCCTGTACAGAATAAAAATATTCAAAAAAATGCATCCTGTTTGCAATAAGGCACTAAAGTAAAACTGCAAAAGATGTGGCAAAGAAATGCACTTTATGTCCTGAATACAAAGTGTTATTTTAAGTGCAACTCCAACACAACACATCACTGAGTACCACTCTTCATATTTTCAAGCATGGTGGTGGCTGCATCATGTTATGGGCATGCTTGTCATCGGCAAGGACAAGGGAGGTATTTTTTGGGATAAAAAGAAACAGAATAAAGCTAAGCACAGGCAAAATCCTAGAGGAAAACCTGGTTAAGTCTGCTATCCAACAGACACTGGCAGACAAATTCACCTTTCAGCAGGACAATAACCTAAAACACAAGGCCAAATATACAATGGAGTTGCTTATCAAGACATTGAATGTTCCTGAGTGGCCTAGTTACAGTTTTGACTTAAATCGGCTTGAAAATCTATGGCAATACTTTAAAATGGCTGTTTAGCAATGATCAACAACAAACTTGACAGCGCTTGAAGAATTTAAAAAGGAATAATGTGCGAATATTGTACAATCCAGCCCTTCTTAGAGACTTACCCAAAAAGACTCACAGCTGTAATTGCTGCCAAAGGTGATTCTAACTCAGGGGGTGAATACGTATGTAAATTAGATATTTCTGTATTTCATTTTCAATAAATGTGGAAAATTTTCTAAAAACAGGTTTTCACTTTGTCACTATGGGGTATTGTGTGTGGATGGGTAAGGATTTTGTTTTGAATTCAGGCTGTAACATAAGAAAATGTGGAATAAGTCAAGGGGTATGAATACATTCTGAAGGCACTGTACGCTCTAACTAAATGTCGCGATCGTTAACGGAAGATATGGACCAAGGCGCAGCGTGATAAGCGTACATTTTATTAAGTACTTAACACGACACAAAACAACAAACAAACGATACGTGAAGTCCTAGGTTACACAAAACAAACCTTTACGGAACAAGATCCCACACCGACTAGTGCCAAACAGGCTGCCTAAGTATGGTCCCCAATCATAGACAACGAGATACAGCTGCCTCTGATTAGGAACCACCCTGGCCAACATAGATCTAAACGATCTAGAACTAAACATAGAAAAACACAACATAACACGGAATATACACACCCTGACTCAACAAATCAACGTCCCCTGAGTCAGGGCTTGACAGTACCCCCCCAAAGGTGCGGACTCCGACCGCGCCACAAAAACATAACAGGGTAGGGGCCGGGTGGGCATTCCGCCTTGGAGGCGGATCCGGCTCCGGGCGTGACCACCACTTTCTCTCCACCTCCCTGTTGCGCCCCTGGTCTGGTCTGGACCTCGGCACGCTGCTTCCCCTCTCCTTCCTCCCACGAAGTACCAAGCCCTGTCTGGACCCTGGTGTGGGAGACCCCGAACCTGGAGAGGGGCTGACGTCTGGGTCTGGACTGGCACCGCTGACTGGAGCTGGACACGACGACGGTGGATCGGATTGCTCTGGCTCCGGAGTGGATCCGCTGACAGGAGTTGGACCGGACCCCGGTGGAGCGGATTGCTCTGGCTCCGGAGTGGAGCAGCTGACCGGAGCTGGACTGGACCCCGGTGGAGCGGATTGCTCTGGCTCCGGAGTGGATCCGCTGACTGGAGTTGGACTGGACCCCGATGGAGCGGATTGCTCTGGCTCCAGAGTGGAGCAGCTGACCGGTGCCGGACCAGGCACCGGTGGAACAGGCACGGGCCGTGCCGGACTGGACACACGCACCACTGGCTTGGTGCGGGGAGCAGGAACGGGCCGGACCGGGCTGACGACGCGCACCACTGGCTTGGTGCGGGAGCAGGAACGGGCCGGACCGGGCTGACGACGCGCACCACTGGCTTGGTGCGGGGAGCAGGAACGGGCCGGACCGGGCTGGCGACGCGCACCACTGGCTTGGTGCGGGGAGCAGGAATGGGCCGGACCAGGCTGGCGACGCGCACCACTGGCTTGGTGCGGGGAGCAGGAACGGGCCGGACCGGGCTGGCGACGCGCACTACTGGCTTGGTGCGAGGGACAGGAACAGGCCGGACCGGGCTGGCGACGCGCACCACTGGCTTGGCGCGAGGGACAGGAACAGGCAGGGCCGGACTGGGAACACACACCACTGGCTTGGTGCGGGGAGCAGGAACGGGCCGGGCCGGACTGGGAACACGCACCACTGGCTTGGTGCGGGGAGCAGGAACGGGCCGGGCCGGACTGGGAACACGCACCACTGTCTTTGTGCGGGGAGCAGGAACGGGCCGTACCGGACTGTGGAGGCGGACTGGATGTCTGGAGCGGAGAGCTGACACAACCTGTCCTGGCTGAATGGCTACTTCCACACAATATGTGTGAGGCATTAGCACAGGACGTACGGGGCTGTGCACTCGTACTGGCGATACAACACGTAGCACCGGCGCAGGATATACGGGACCGAGGAGGCGTACTGGAGACCACGAGCGTTGAGCCGGCACACCCCGTCCTGGCTGAATGCCCATCTTCGCACGACACGTGCGTGGTGCTCGCACAGGACGTACAGGACTGTGCCGGAACACTCGCGGCACAGTACGTGGCTCCGCATAACACGGAGCCTGCCCAGTCACACGCTTCCTAGCATGAGTACGGGGAGTTGGCTCTGCTCTAACACTAGGCTCCGCCAACCACCCTTTTAGCCCCCCCAAAAAAAATTATTGGGGCTGTCTCTCGGGCTTCCTCCTCGGCCGGCACCTTCTGCGTTGCCGCTGCTCCTCTCTATAGCGCGCCTCCACAGTCTCCTCCCAGGGACGGCTATCCATTCCTGCCTGAATCTCCTCCCAAGTCCAGGATCCCTTCCCATCCAGGATCTCCTCCCAGGTCCAGGCTGTCTGTTCCTGGACACGCTACTTGGTCCTCATTTGGTGGGATCTTCTGTCACGATCGTTAACGGAAGATACGGACCAAGGCGCAGCGTGATAAGCGTACATTTTATTAAGTACTTAACACGACACAAAACAACAAACAAACGATACGTGAAGTCCTAGGTTACACAAAACAAACCTTTACGGAACAAGATCTGCCTAAGTATGGTCCCCAATCAGAGACAACGAGATACAGCTGCCTCTGATTGGGAACCACCCTGGCCAACATAGATCTAAACGATCTAGAACTAAACATAGAAAAACACAACATAACACGGAATATACACACCCTGACTCAACAAATCAACGTCCCCTGAGTCAGGGCGTGACACAAAATCTTGTTGAAATTTCCAATAGTACCCTTACGGAAAAAACATTAAAATTTCACATATGAACACATGATCACATTATTTAATGTGAAGTTTATGTGATAACAAACATGTGAAGCAACGTGATAACATAAAACTACACTTGACAACATGTGAGAGCATGATATCATGTGAAAAAAAGGTTAACTGTAACAACTCATAGTTAGTGTAATAACATGTAACTGGTAGTAATTGTGGTCTGTAATTACAGAAGTGTAACAATGAATGCTTCTTACCATGCTTGTTACAAATGGGCAGGTTTCCACTAAATTCACCAACTTAGTGTTTGGTTCTTCTCAGCTGCATCCGATTCATTAACAACTGTGACAAAGGTTGTGATCCCTTGTGGATGCGCTGGGTGTCTGAGAGATTATAGCCTATGCTCTAATTGCTTAACCATGAATGTTCCCCGTTCAAAATATATCTCCAGTTAACGTTGTTGCTAGCACTTGCCCCTAAAATAAAGTGTACCATCTGTGTTAACTTGGTTGAGTTTACGAAAACAGATCGGTCGGTCAACCTCACTGACTGGGAACTAATACGAGTGTCATCCCAGATGAGGAATAAGACACTCTTTCGAAGCATAGTACATGTAATGTTTGCCTATGTACAATGTAATTGCTAGGTGTTACACAGGCTTTCGCTAGTTAAAATGAAGTGTATCTTGAGGGGTACTTACGTGTAATGAATGTGTATATATACAGTACCTTACCCATCCTGACAACCTGGCCCTCATTTTAAAGCTTCTGGAAGCGCGATCCAAGTTGGAGACTAAACACACTAGTACACCACAGAGTACATTTAATAGACCTTTTGCACAACGTAGCAACGCCCACTTCCGCTACTTCCGTGCCCTGTCAGCCTGATTGTAGCCATACAGTGCCTTGCAAAAGTATTAATCCCCCTGTGTGCAATCTAAGTGTCACATGATCTGTCACATGATCGCAGTATATATACACCTGTTCTGAAAGGCCCCAGAGTCTGCAACACCACCAAGCAAGGGGCACCATGAAGACCAAGGAGCTCTCCAATCAGGTCAGGGACAAGTTGTGGAGAAGTACAGATCAGGATTGGGTTATAAAAAAATATCAGAAACTTTGAACATCCCACGGAGCACCATTAAATCCATTATTAAAAAATGGAAAGAATATGGCACCACAACAAACCTGCCAAGAGAGGGCCGCTCACAAAAACTCACGGACCAGGCAAGGAGGGCATTAATCAGAGAGGCAACAAAGAGACCAAAGATAACCCTGAAGGAGCTGCAAACTCCACAGCGGAGATTGGAGTATCTGTCCATAGGACCACTTTAAGCCGTACACTCCACAGAGCTGGGCTTTACGGAAGAGTGGCCAGAAAAAAGCCATTGCTTATTGAAAAAAATAAGCAAACACGTTTGGTGTTCGCCAAAAGGCATGTGGGAGACTCCCCAAACATATGGAAGAAGGTACTCTGGTCAGATGAGACTAAAATTGAGCTTTTTGGCCATCAAGGAAAACGCTATGTCTGGCGCAAATCCAACACCTCTCATCACCCCGAGAACACCATCCCCACAGTGAAGCATGGTGGTGGCAGCATCATGCTGTGGGGATGTTTTTCCATCGGCAGGGACTGGGAAACTGGTCAGAATTGAAGGAATGATGGATGTCACTGAATACAGGGAAATTCTTGAGGGAAACCTGTTTCAGTCTTCCAGAGATTTGAGACTGGGACGGAGGTTCACCTTCCAGCAGGACAATGACCCTAAGCATACTGCTAAAGCAACACTCGAGTGGTTTAAGGGGAAACATTTAAATGTCTTGGAATGGCCTAGTCAAAGCCCAAACCTCAATCCAATTGAGAATCTGTGGAATGTCTTAAAGATTGCTGTACACCAGCGGAACCCATCCAACTTGAAGGAGCTGGAGCAGTTTTGCCTTGAAGAATGGGCAAAAATCCCAGTTGCTAGATATACCAAGCTTACAGAGACATACCCCAAGAGACTTGCAGCTGTAATTGCTGCAAAAGGTGGCTCTACAAAGTATTGACTTTGGGGAGGTGAATAGTTATGCACGCCAAGTTTTTATTTATTGTTTGTTTCACAGTAAAACATATTTTGCATCTTCAAAGTGGTAGGCATGTTGTGTAAATCAAATGATACAAACCCCCCAAAAAATCAATTTTAATTCCAGGTTGTAAGGCAAAAAATAAGGAAAAATGCCAAGGGGGTGAATAATTTTGAAAGCTACTGTACTCCTATAATCTCCACCATGCACAGCCAGATGAGGACTGGCCACCCTTCAGGCCCTGGTTCCTCTCTTGGTTTCTTCCTAGGTTCCTGCCTTTCCAGGGAGTTTTTCCTAGCCAGTAATATCACATATGAAGTGTTTAAAAAACACATTGGCAAACTTTGGTTGTGGCGCTGTGCATACATAACAACACAGAATCGAAGATAGACAAAGGACTATACACACAATACATACCGGTAGAAAAAGTGGAATTCATCGATGGCTAATCTGTACACTATACACAACAGAACGCTCTATCAACGTTTGTGCCCTGGTGCCCTGTAAAGTCGCCCTGAGGGGAGTAGCTCAAACTCCTGGTAAAGAGGATGTCTGGGGTCCATTAGTACCTTGTGGGCTTTTGTGAATGCTCTTATATCATGAATGACCTCCAGACCTGTCTGCTCGACCCCTAGCACCTTACTAGCAGAGCTAACAATTTTTCTTAACATATTTCTCTGAATGACATTAGCATTTCCGTACCAGCAAATGATACAATATGTTAAGATACTTTCAATGAATTACTTGTAAAAGAGTGATCAACATTAACCAATCAACATTAAAAGAGCTTAGTTTCCTTAAAAAGTACAGCCTTTGCTGTCCTTTCTTATAAATCTGCTCAGTACACTTTCCCCATTGTAGCTTGTGGTCATGTACAAAACCCAGGTATTTATACTCCTCCATTAAATCAATGTCTTGTCCTTAACAACAGTCGGTGGGGAAGTTGTTACATCTTTCCTAAAATCAATGTGCATCTCTTTGGTCTTTTTTGTATTGAGCACTAAGTGAGAGTTGTCACACCATGTCAAAAAGTCCTCCAAGACTGGCCCGTGCTCCTCCTTATCATCCTGGAGTAAACTGACCAGTGCTGTGTCGTCTGCTAACTTTACCAGGTGTCTACTAGGGTAGGAGCTTTTACAGTCATTAGTGTACAAGATGTACAACATCTTATCTTTATCTATCTGGATCTGTCTTTTAACTTCTCTCTGTATGTCCTTCATTACCTTTTGATTTCCCTCTGCATGTACTAACTTTTTCTTATTTAGCACCACTTTCAGTTTCTTAGATACCCATGGTTTATTTTTAGGAAATATTTTGCTAGTCTTGGTGGGCACTACTAAATCCACATAAAAGTTGATATACTGTAGCTTGAAACGACATCTGTCAATTCATTTATACATTGTACAGTCAAAACAACCCTGTAAAAGGGTGATGCTATCCTCGTCCCAAACTCACACAGTTTTAACAACAGGTTTCTCTCTTTCAAGGAGTCTTTGGTAAGTTGGTTGTACAGTGGGGAGAACAAGTATTTGATACACTGTCGATTTTGCAGGTTTTCCTACTTACAAAGCATGTAGAGGTCTGTAATATTTATCATAGGTACACTTCAACTGTGATAGACATAATCTAAAACAAAAATCCAGAAAATCACAATGTATGATTTTTAAGTAATTCATTTGCATTTTATTGCATGACATAAGTATTTGATCACCTACCAACCAGTAAGAATTCCGGCTCTCACAGACCTGTTAGTTTTTCTTTAAGAAGCCCCCCTGTTCTCCACTCATTACCTGTATTAACTGCACCTGTTTGAACTCTTTACCTGTATAAAAGACACCTGTCCACACACTCAATCAAACAGACTCCAACCTCTCCACAATGGCCAAGACCAGAGAGCTGTGTCAGGGTATCAGGGATAAAATTGTAGACCTGCACAAGGCTGGGATGGGCTACTGGACAATAGGCAAGCAGCTTGGTGAGAAGGCAACAACTGTTGGCGCAATTATTAGAAAATAGAAGAAGTTCAAGATGATGGTCAATCACCCTCGGTCTGGGGCTCCATGCAAGATCTCACCTCGTGGGGCATCAATGATCATGAGGAAGGTGAAGGATCAGCCCAGAACTACACGGCAGGACCTGGTCAATGACCTGAAGAGAGCTGGGACCACAGTCTCAAAGAAAACCATTAGTAACACACTACGCCGTCATAGATTAAAATCCTGCAGCGCACGCAAGGTCCCCCTGCTCAAGCCAGCGCATGTCCAGGCCCGTCTGAAGTTTGCCAATGACCATCTGGATGATCCAGAGGAGGAATGGGAAAAGGTCATGTGGTCTGATGAGACAAAAATAGAGCTTTTTGGTCTAAACTCCACTTGCCGTGTTTGGAGGAAGAAGAAGGATGAGTACAACCCCAAGAACACCATCCCAACCATGAAGCATGGAGGTGGAAACATCATTCTTTGGGGATGCTTTCCTGCAAAGGGGACAGGACGACTGCACCGTATTGAGGGGAGGATGGATGGGGCCATGTTTCGCGAGATCTTGGCCAACAACCTCCTTCCCTCAGTAAGAGCATTGAAGATGGGTCGTGGCTGGGTCTTCCAGCATGACAACGACCTGAAACACACAGCCAGGGCAACTAAGGAGTGGCTCTGTAAGAGGCATCTCAAGGTCCTAAAGTGGCCTAGCCAGTCTCCAGACCTGAACCCAATAGAACATCTTTGGAGGGAGCTGATAGTCCGTATTGCCCAGCGACAGCCCCGAAACCTGAAGGATCTGGAGAAGGTCTGTATGGAGGAGTGGGCCAAAATCCCTGCTGCAGTGTGTGCAAACCTGGTCAAGACCTACAGGAAACGTATGATCTCTGTAATTGCAAGCAAAGGTTTCTGTACCAAATATTAAGTTCTGCTTTTCTGATGTATCAAATACTTATGTCATGCAATAAAATGCAAATTAATTACTTAAAAATCGTACAATGTGATTTTCTGGATTTTGATGATAACAAGACCTCTACATGCTTTGTAAGTAGGAAAACCTGCAAAATCGGCAGTGTATCAAATACTTGTTCTCCCCACTGTAGATACGCAACGTTATGGTCCGAGCCTCCCAGCGGGGGCTTTGTAGTGGCAGAGTATGCATTCGATATAGTTCCATAACAAAGGTCTAGTGATGTTTTTTTCTTGTGGGGCATTTCACGTACTGATGGTACGTACATAAAGTACTGCGTAATGAGCAACTGTTAAAGTCCAAGAGGATTAGTTTGGGAGCGTCAGGAGAGATAGAGCCTAGTTTTTGAGATGTATAAAAATATATATTCGAAGCTTTGGCTGTGTTTGCTTTAGGATGTATATAAACAACAGTCATGTATATAAACAACAGGGCTGGTAAAAGTATGGTAGGGACACCCACAACAGTTCAACGTCTGGTGCAAAGGCGCTCTCTTACCATGATGGATTTGCACCACTGGTCCCTGATAAGTAAACAGACACCACCATCGTGATGTTTCCCAGTAGTAGCAGGGTCTCGATCCTGTCTGATCTTAGTTAAAACAAGCCGGCTCCACTTCGCTGTTAGGCACACGATCATCCAGCCAGCTCTCAGTGATTGCCAGGATGCAGGAGTCCTGGTACTTATGCAGGATGGCCATCAGCTCGTCCGCTTTCCCCTTCAAGGATTGAGCGTTGATTAGCAGAGTAGTCGGTAAGGGAAGTTTATTGCAGGAACTCTCTGCTATAATACTGGATACCGCTGCCCACCGCGTTTCCATAGCTGAGTCCATTTGTGCTTGCAAATATGCTTACAAGTATCAGGATCAGTCCATAGCTCCACAACTTAGTTGCCATGATTAAACACTGACGATCAAGTAGAGTTAATAAAACATCACATGAAAACAAACATTAAAAACAATAAAAAGACGGCAAACACAAGCACAAGCCGTGTAGCACACCCAACTTTGTCACAAGCGGAGTAATGGCTGCACAGCAAAGGGCAACCTGTCATCAGCATCTGGCTCTGAGGAGCATTCCCGAGAGACGAGGCTTACCTCAAACTATTCAATAAAATTCCATAGTGCATTCTGTCTTTGTTGTCATTCAGTTAAGCCTTTACTCGATTGAACTGGAGTTATTCATGACTCTAAACATAAACATGTGTTTTTAAAAGTGAGGAAAAGGGAAGGATGGTGAGTGTGACTTACTTTGATACACAAACCCATCTTGTCATATCATTACCATAACAGTAAATATTTCAGTTTCAGATAAGAATCTTCTTAGCTTTTTCTCAGAACCAGAGATCATAGGAGATATTCAGCAAAGGCTTCTCCCTGTAGATACAATTGTAGACAGATAATAAACTGTTTTTAAAATAAACCAGGTTCACAGAGTTTAGGGTCTGAACAGTGTATGATGTGTTTTACATTTTTGTCATTTAGCAGACACTCTTATCCAGAGCGACTTACAGTTAGTGAGCGCATACATTTTTCATACTGCCCCCCCTTGGGAATCGAACCCACAACCCTGGTGTTGCAAACACCATGCTCTACCAACTGAGCTACAACCACCAGGCCATCAGACTACTGGACAGCTAACCCTAGCTGTCTCCCTGCACCTTAGAGACTATTTGCACCTCAGAGACTATGTGCACCTTAGAGATTATTTGCACTGACTACCCCACAAACCGTGTTGTGACATATGTCAGATGAGAAGTTGTTGTACACTACACTTTGGATTGGTTGCCAGTTCCTCCTCTTGAGACAGTTCTCGTGCCAGAAACAATAACTTCTTATTATTGTTTTGAATCTTTGGTCATGTTTTGGGTTTTTTGACTTGAGTAAGAAGCCCAGTCAAATACAACAATTTGGTCATGATACCACAGTTCAGTTCAGTTCACTTATTCAGGTCTAGCATCTTGAGCACTGAATTAAAAAGACAAATCAACATTTATAATAAACATTTCCTGACAACATTGACATAGAAGACAAAACCAGGTCAGAAACAGACAGAGCCATGTAGGCCTAACAGTAGTATTACAGGTTGCAACTGTTAGCAAGTGAAACATCATGTGGCTCTGTGCAATACTTTTATTTGTACATTGTCATTTTCTGCCACAAGATGGCGAGCTGTATTAACCTGCACCAGAGTTTCCAAGTTACAGACAGTCTTGTGCCCCCTAGTCATGTAGCCAGTAAGTAAAACCTCCCATAGAGTAGATATGAGCCTAATATGATTGTGTCAGTGTAGATCATAGAAATAGAAATACCATGTCAACCATATTGAGAGTACCCATGAGGGTGCCGCCTAATTGGCATGGTCTGAGAGGCTTTGTATATTCCAACTATTCTATTTCTATGGTGTAGACATAGTGGAACCAGCCCTTTAATTAACAAACATTTGCCTTGAAAACAAATATATAGATGCTATGTCAGTCAAGACCATTGTATGCAAACACACAACCGCAGCTACAGTAAATCTGGATTACAACTATAAATGATAGAGGCACTCGCATACACACATGCCTTGCATTGACATACTAGCGATGGTGGCGTGGTGCCAGGCTGTGTTCTGCGGTGTGGTATCGCTGTCACTCGCCACCTGCCCCTAAACCGTGCTGGGAGGCTGTTGGCATGTTGGAATGGCGTTAGTGAGGGCAGATTCCTCTGGCACCCTCCAACCCCAGTAATAATCCCTACTCATTACTCCACGCCAGAGTCTGGTATGCCAGACAGGTGCTCAGTGACAGGGATGAGTAGAACATTTGCCAGCTAGTTGCATGTTCTTATCTTGTTTGCTATGTGATTATCTCTACTGTATGTATTCTTACGTGTTTTTTCGACCTCTTTTTATTATTTATGTATTTTTTTGTTCTCTTCACAGCTCTCGTCACAGAGAAATTCCTATTTTAGTGGGAGAAAGAGAGATCTGCATTGGGGACTTGAACTGTGGCGTCTAATGTGCAGAGGCAGAGGTGAGTCTGTTGTTGTCACCCAAACATAAAAATACATCTATCCATAACCTAACAAGGCGGCGTTTCTTTCTTTCTGGTCCTGACGAGAATAAAAAACTGTCAGGGGAGGTTCTCATCTGCAATGTTCAATCAATCCAGTAAATGTGGATGAGGAGTTAAGATGGAGTGTCGCTTTGCTAACATCCCAAAGAGGAAGTTGCGTCGAAGGCTATCTTTCCATTTCCCCTTAAAACCAGATGCATCCGGTTGTTACGAACCCGCTGAGGGTGATCTATCCATAACTGTTAACAGTTAGGGGGATGGACATGTCAGACCTTGAAGGCACTTAGAGCCAACATCTACAACATCTTAATGACATCTCAAATAAAAATGTATTCGTCACATACACAGTTTACAGAAGGTATAAAAGGTGCCGAAAAATGCTTATGTGCTAGATCCCCCAACAATGCAGTACATCAGTCAATAACAATAATAACAATAAAAAGAGTCAAGTAAAAAATAACAAGTAATAGAAATAATAAGACTGTATTACACTGTATTTACAAATATAAAGTGGGTAGTGACTTGGTCACGCAGTGAAATAAATAGTATATAATAGAACAGCAGCGTTGACTGTGTGTGTGTGTGTGTGTGTGTGTGTGTGTGTGTACATTTGTGTGTACATTTGTGTGTAACGGTTTGATGTGTGGGGTAGTCAGTGCAAATCATTTCTAAAGTGCAGATAGTCTCTAAGGTGCAGCTCTGTGCAGGGAGACAGCTAGGGTTAGCTGTTCTGCAGTCTGATGGCCTGGTGGTAGTAGCTGTCTCGGAGCCTGTTGGTCCGAGACCCGATGATCCGATACCGCTTGCCAGAGGGTAACAGAGTGAACAGTCCATGGCTCAAGTGACTGGAGTCCTTGACGATCTTTCGGCCTCTCTCAGACACCTCCTGGAGAAGATGTCCTTGAGGGAAGAGAGCTCGCCCCGAGTGATGTATTGGGCCATCCGCACCACCCTCTGTAGAGTCTTCCGGTTAAGGGCAGTGCAGTTGCCGTACCAGGCGGTGATGCAGCCGGTCAAGATGCTCTCAATTGTGCAGCTGTAGAACTTCTTGAAGACTCGAGAGGCCATGTCAAATTTCTTCAGTCGCCTGAGGTAGAAGAGGCGCTGTTGCGCTTTCTTCACCACAGAGGTGTGATTGGAGCATGTCAAGTCATCTGTGATGTGCACGCCGAGGAACTTGAAGCTTTTGACCCTCTCCACTGCAGCCCCGTTGATGACAATAGTGGCGTACTCCCCTCCTTGTTTCCTGTAGTCCATGATCAGCTCCTTGGTTTTGCTGATGTTGAGGGAGAGGCTGTTTTCCTGGCACAACTCTGCCAGGGCTTTAACCTCCTCCCTGTAGGCTGTCTCGTCACCATCAGCGATGGTGTTGCAGCCGTGCGTGGGTGTACAGGGAGTACAGGAGGGGGCTGAGCACGCACCCCTGGGGGGCCCCCGTGCTAAGGGTCAGCGTGGTGGAGGTGTTGTTGCCTACCCTCACCACCTGGGGTCTGCTGCCTGTCAGGAAGTCCTGGATCCAATTGCAGAGGGAGGTGTTCATACTCAGAGCCTTGAGCTTAGTGTCAAGCTTGGAAGGGACTATGGTGTTGACCGCTGAGCTGTAATCGATGACCAGCATTCTCACATAGGTGCTCCTCTTGTCCAGGTGGGATAAGGCAGTGTGTAAAGCAATGGCGATTGCGTCATCCATGGATCTATTGGGTCGGTATGCAAATTAAGGTGGGTCCAGGGTGTCAGGTAAGTGGAGCTGATGTGGTCCTTGACCAGCCTCTCGAATCACTTCATGATGACAGAAGTGAGTGCTACAGGGCGATAGTCATTTAGGCAGGTTACCTCAGTTTGCTTGGGTACAGGGACAATGGTGGACATCTTGAAGCATGTGGGGATCACAGACTGGGACAGGGAGAGGTTGAATATGTCTGTGAACACTCCAGCCAGCTGGTTTGAATATGCTCTGAGGACATGGCCGGGGATACCGCCTGGGCTGGTTGCTTCGCAAGTATTCACACGCTTGAAGGTCTTACTCACGTCGGCCAAAGAGATTCAGAGCTCACAGTCCTCTCCAGCAGCAGGGGCCCTCGTAGGAGGATCGATGTTGATTACCTCGAAGTGAGCATAGAAAGTGTTTTGCTCGTCTGGGAAAGAGGCATCGGTGTTCGTCGTGCAGCTGGTTTTCCCTTCGTAGTCCGTGATGGTTTGTAATCCTTGCCACATGCATCTCACGTTGTAGCTGGTCTTTTTGTATTCATCCATGTCCCCAGAAATCCGACCGGAACTAATTACATTGGTCCGTGCTCTCAGTTTTGTGCGGATGTTAATATTTACCCACGGTTTCTGGTTGGGATATGTGCGAATAGACATTGTTGAGACAACATCTTCTATGCATTTCCTGATGAACCCCGTGACTGAGTCTGTATACTCGTTGATGTTATTGTCAGAGGCAACCTCAATCAACATACTTTAACGACCCTCCACAACATGGGATTAGGTAGCCCAGCTCTCTCTGTAATACATGCATGTTGATTTGACAGAGATAGGGGTGCATAATGATCGGAGTGGATGTTTAAGGCAGGCTGAGGACCATCAATATTCTATGTCAGAGAGATATAGTGTGTGGAGTCCATTGTATAGCCTTCACATGCAAGTTTAGAGTTCAACAGCTTGCTCACCATCATGCCACAACATGCAGCAACACTATGCCTGACAAACCACATTGCCTCAGCTTGTGTCACTGTGACTCAGTGACCCCAGATGACCCCAAATACACCTATCATCATCAGTCAAACTGATTTCACCTCAGGGCTATATTTCTATAGCCATCATTCAAAGTAAAATGACATACCTTCAGTTGTACTGGTAGTCTTTGTTCTATATAATCATTGTGTAGACCAAAGGTCATTGCAACAAACTGGAGAAAGCAGGCTTATCCCTGCACACATTCAGTCATGCTCCTGACATTGTAATGGGAGACGTGAAGGAACCATTAGAAAATATGAAGCTTGACTTCTCACGCGTACGCTACATCAAAACTGGTTTATTTTCCTCCAAGACAAAGAGATACGATCAAAGATCTAATATGAACAGACTGCCTTGCTTAGCTCTTTGGGGATGCAACTCGACATTCTGTGATTGTCAGATTAGGGTTCATTCCATTTCGCAAAGAGGGGCTCAATCAAAGAGAAATGGGAAGTTCCCATTAATGTCTATGATTATAGTAAGCGTTGTTATGTTTTAAATCGGATCCCCAAAGAGTGAAATGTAGGTATGCTTTTTTCTAGGTCTTCTGTCTAGTTTTTTTGAGTGTGTTGTTTTTATAACATCAAATTGATGTACATGGGTATACTTGGGGACTTCCCAGAGATATCACTGGTCTATACAAGGGGAGTCTATGACGAAATAATTATTTAACTAAGGTTCCCTTTTCCAAACAGGGAAATGGAAGAGAGGGCACCCATAAAACACCTGGAGGCAGGAGCTTGAAGCAGACACCAAAAGTTTCGACACCCGGTACAAGAATGAGAAGATATCCCAGAACAGAGTGCAATGGAGAGAAGTCGTTGAGTAAGTTCGTTTCCCAAATTCATCTCCCAAGATGTACAGTACCAGTCAAAGGTTTGGAGATGCCTATTTATTCAAGGGTTTTTCTTTATTTTTACTATTTTAGAATAATAGTGAAGACATCAAAACTATGAAATAACACATATGGATTCATGTAGTAACCAAAAAAAGAGTTAAACAAATCAAAATATATTTTAAATTTGAGATTCTTCAAATAGCCACCCCTTTGCCTTGATGACAGCTTTGCACACTCTTGGCATTCTCTCAATCAGCTTCATGAGGTAGTCACCTGGAATGCATTTCAATTAACAGGTGTGCCTTCTAAAAAGTTAATTTGTGGAATTTCTTTCCTTCTTATTGTATTTGAGCCAATCAGTTGTGTTGTGACAAGGTTGGGGGGTATACAGAACATAGCCCTATTTGGTAAAAGACCATGTCCATATTATGGCAAGAACAGCTCATATAAGAAAAGAGAAAGGACAGTCCATCATTACTTTAAGACATGAAGGTCAGTCAATACTGAACATTTCAAGAACTTTGAATGTTTCTTCAAGTGCAGTCGTAAAAACCATCAAGTGCTATGATGAAACTGGCTCTCATGAGGACCGCAACAGGAATGGAATACCCAGAGTTACCTCTGCTGCAGAGGATACGTTTATTAGAGTTACCAGCCTCAGAAATTGCAGCCCAAATAAATGCTTCACAGAGTTCAAGTCACAGACACATCTCAACATCAACTGTTCAGGGGGGACTGTGTGAATCAGGCCTTCATGGTCGAATTGCTGCAAAGAAACCACTACTAAAGGACACCAATAATAAGAAGAGACCTGCTTGGGCCAAGAAACACGAGCAATGGACATTAGACCGGTGGAGTCCAAATTGGCGATTTTTGGTTCCAACCGCCGTGGTGTGGGTGAACGGATGATCTCTGCATGTGTAGTTCCCACCGTAAAGCATGGAAGAGGAGATGTTATGGTGTGGGGGTGCTTTGTTGGTGACACTGTCTGTGATTTATTTAGAATTCAAGGCACACTTAACCAGCATGGCTACCACAGCATACTGCAGCAATACGCCATTCCATCTGGTTTGGGCTTAGTGGGACTATCATTTGTTTTTCAACAGGACAATGACCCAACACACCTCCAGTGATGGAGTGTTGCATCAGATGACCTGGCCTCCACAATCCCCCGACCTCAACCCAATTGAGATGGTTTGGGATGAGTCAGACCGCAGAGTGAAGGAAAAGCAGCCAACAAGTGCTAAGCATATGTGGGAACTCCTTCAAGGCTGTTGGAAAAGCATTCCAGGTGAATCTGGTTGAGAGAATGCCAAGAGTGTGCAAAGCTGTCATCAAGGCAAAGGGTGGCTATTTGAAGAATCTCAAATATGTTGATTTGTTTAACACTTTTTGGGTTTACTACATGATTCCATATGTGTTATTTCATAGATTTGATGTCTTCACTATTATTCTACAATGTAGAAAATAGTAAAAATAAAGAAAAACCCTTGAATGAGTAGGTGTCCAAACATTTGACTGGTACTGTACCTCTGAACAAGGTCAAGGTTAAGCTCAATGTAATCAGAATTGCTTTTTATTACCTGAATAGCCATAGGTATTTCCGAGCTGCCACAGGGAAGCTTCAGTACACCCTGGTCCTAAAAAACACATGAAGGGATTACCGTAGCCTTCAGAGTTTTGGGGAGAGTGAGAAGTTTAGTGTTTGGGCACCACAGCACTTGAAAGATGTTTCAAGGGCCTGGCTATGGCTGACTTTAAGAGGGAAGGGATTGCAACTTACCTTTTCAGTTGGCAACAGATCCCAGGCCTATAAGCGCTGGCAAGACGATTTTAGTTTTGGAATCAGGTGGTAGAGGAAAGAGTCATTGTAGCCTACTGTATACTAGCAACTGAAAGTACTCTTACTCAAATTCTGACATTGGACTATTCACAAAACATAAACGTGACACTTACATTGAAGTTTTGCCTTGTAAATGTGTCTAGTCCTATCTATATCTTCCCCTCAAACCCTTCATAAAAATCCTTCATAAATCAAAATGAAAGGAGTTTAGGAAGTATGCAGCTTTTATCCTCACTCTCCATCTCACCATCTGTATAAACAGCTAGAGGATATAGGCCAAGACTGCAGGAGCTCCAGAAGGTTGATTGAGCATCAATAGCAATCAGAAGACCAGCACTTTGGTCCAGGTAAGACGACTGCAGAGTGCTCCTCAATCAAGTTGATAGTTCACACAAACATATGGAACTGATGCTCATTTATAAGTATGTTGGCTACTATACTAGAATTGTTGGAAAAGTTGTAAATGGGCGAGTCCTTGTCCTGTTTTTCCTTAGAGAATATGAGCATTGTAAAAAAATATTGAAGACTACTCTATGTTGGTTTATGGCATGCTGTTCACTGACAGATATGCTGCACGTTCCAGACTGTAGGCTATGCATTGTTATTGGGCTACACACAATCCACAGCTAGGCAATAAAATAAAATAAAAGCTATTGATCCACTGTGGCTAAATTATAGGCCTTCTCGTGGTGTAGTAGGCTACTTTCAATTATTTCATTTATTTCTGAACAGCAGTAATTCTATAACTTTGCCAAATCGATTTCAATTAATCAGGGGTGCTGCAGCTACTCCAGAACCCTTCCCGCGGCTATGATTCTATAAGGAAATAAATGATAAAGTGCAATGCTGGTGATATGAGAGTTGCTGGCTCATGTCTATCAGAGCAGGGAGGAGAGAGATCATAGAAAGTGAATCTCATTCTAGTTCTGTGAGAGATACAGGCGCGCTTCTCACACAGCCACGGCCCTGCGTTGGTCTCAAACATAGGCCTAGGTTGCAATGTTGTGCAAACCATTATCCCGGGCCGGCCCAACCCGACTCAACTCTTAGAATATCAGGCCCTGGCTGAAAATCACATTTTTCACATTACGTGTTCTTTTGGATGGGACAGGAAAATTAACGAAGAAGAAACTCAAATTAACTTTGATCACTTTTATTATAATTTTGACATTGCAAAAAGAGAATTTTCATGCCATGAGAGGTACCGGATCCGGCCAAATAGGTTCCGGAACGAAACAGGCCAACACAGGGAGGTGCCGGATCCTGTTCCGGCAGGATCCGGCTCAAATTAAGCACTGAAAATATCCATTGTGCTATTAGCTGTGAAAATAGGGCGGCAGAACATCTGGAGTCTCAGTCATTCGTAACATTTCAAAAACATTTCTGACATCTAATACTAAGGGCAACTCTTACTGAGCTAGCCATATCAATCCCCTAGTGCCAGAGGTGAAGGGAAAATCCACCAGGTAGATAAGTCAGACTCCACGATGACACCGTCAGGAGCCAAAGTACGGTTTTATAAAGGACTGCAACAACAGAGGAGAAAACCCTATTCATCTGGCCTACAAACAGCTCAGGTTTACTGACATAACAGCCACCATTTAGTCCAATGCCCATTAATCAGGAATCTATGCTCTAGATAAGTGATAGGGATAAAAAAAAAATGCTGATATGATTTCAACACTGCGCCTAGTCTGGTGTGACAAACAAGGGGGTTGTTTACAGACAGATTTGCAGGAAAACAAGACACGCCCATCCACCTTTCACTTGACTGGCTGTCGATTCAAGATCGAGATAAGAGGGGTTGTGGAATGCTGTTGATTGTTGATACCCAGGTTTCCATGGTAACCCATAAACACATGGCTGGGTCATTTACTGTGAGCTGTAAATGATGTCGTTGGGGGCGACTGCTGGGGTGTTTCTAACCAGGATCATTCTTTTCCAGTATTTTCCTTTATTTGAAACTTCACTTCAAGATTGGGAGAGAGGCTTACAGGGGCTTGCGAAAGTATTCACCCCCCTTGGCATTTATCCTATTTTGTTGCCTTACAACCTGGAATTAAAATGGATTTTTGGGGGTTTGTATCATTTGATTTACACAACATGCCTACCACTTTGAAGATGCAAAATATTTTTTATTGTGAAACAAACAGGAAATAAGACAAAAAAACAGAAAACTTGAGCGTGCATAACTATTCACCCCCCCAAAGTCAATACTTTGTAGAGCCACCTTTTGCAGCAATTACAGCTGCAAGTCTCTTGGGGTATGTCTCTATAAGCTTGGCACATCTAGCCACTGGGATTTTTGCCCATTCTTCAAGGCAAAACTGCTCCAGCTCCTTCAAGTTGGATGGGTTCTGCTGGTGCACAGCAATCTTTAAGTCATACCACAGATTCTCAATTGGATTGAGGTCTGGGCTTTGACTAGGCCATTCCAAGACATTTAAATGTTTCCCCTTAAACCACTCAAGTGTTGCTTTAGCAGTATGCTTAGGGTCATTGTCCTGCTGGAAGGTGAACCTCCATCCCAGTCTCAAATCTCTGGAAGACTGAAACAGGTTCCCCTCAAGAATTTCCCTGTATTTAGCGCCATCCATCATTCCTTCAATTTTGACCAGTTTCCCAGTCCCTGCCGATGAAAAACATCCCCACAGCATGATGCTGCCACCATCATGCTTCACTGTGGGGATGGTGATCTCGGGGTGATGAGAGGTATTGGGTTTGCGCCAGACATAACGTTTTCCTTGATGGCCAAAAAGCTCAATTTTAGTCTCATCTGACCAGAGTACCTTCCTCCATATGTTTGGGGAGTCTCCCACATGGCTTTTGGCGAACACCAAACGTATTTGCTTATTTCTTTCTTTAAGCAATGGCTTTTTTCTGGCCACTCTTCCGTAAAGCCCAGCTCTGTGGAGTGTACGGCTTAAAGTTGTTCTATGGACAGATACTCCAATCTCCGCTGTGGAGCTTTGCAGCTCCTTCAGGGTTATCTTTGGTCTCTTTGTTGCGTCTCTGATTAATGCCCTTCTTGCCTGGTCCATGAGTTTTGGTGGGCGGCCCTCTCTTGGCAGGTTTGTTGTGGTGCCGTATTCTTTCTATTTTTTTATAATGGATTTAATGGTGCTCCGTGGGATGTTCAAAGTTTCGGCAATTTTTTTATAACCCAACCCTGATCTGAACTTCTCCACAACTTTGTCCCTGACCTGTTTGGAGAGCTCCTTGGTCTTCATGGTGCCGCTTGCTTGGTGGTGCCCCTTGCTTAGTGGTGTTGCAGAATCTGGGGCCTTTCAGAACAGGTGTATATATAGTGAGATCATGTGACAGATCATGTGACACTTAGATTGCACACAGGTGGACTTTATTTAACTAATTATGTGACTTCTGAAGGTAATTGGTTGCACCAGATCTTATTTAGGGGCTTCATAGCGAAGGGGGTGAATACATATGCACGCACCACTTTTCTGTTATTCATCTTTTAGAATTTTTTGATTAAGTTATTTTTATCATTCCACTTCACCAATTTGGACTATTTTGTGTATGTCCATTACATGAAATCCAAATAAAAATCAATTTAAATTACAGGTTGTAATGCAACAAAATAGGAAAAATGCCAAGGTGGATGAATACTTTTGCAAGGCACTGTATATACATGGCAAAATAGCGAGCAAAGTAATGGTAAATAACTCTACACAGACAGGGTCAGTGACACCCTTTTGTACTGAAGTGTGTGTTGACTCCAGACTCCGCGAGGCCTGATAGGCAGCCAGCTTGATAAAAGCCTCCGTTTCCAGGAACAGGCTGCTGCCAATGTGATAGACCCCATGAGCAGCAGTTATCCACAAGCTAGACTGTAAGCGGGTGCATATCTGTCAGCCGCAGTTAAAACAAACCCACTGCCATTGATTTTGGTAGTTGCAATTGTGCCACCGTCAATGAAGTAGCAGTGTTGTGGGCTAAAATCCTCCAAGACAACCCCTCCGCTGAAGGCATCTTTAGCAGAGGAGGAATTAATTCAATAAAAGGAAAGGACTTTTGCATAGTGGAGGATATTAGCCAACCATTCTAAACTTTAATATTATGCACAGGAGGTTGTTGGCACCTTAATTGGGGAGGATGGGCTTGTGGTAATGGCTGGAGCGGAATTGGTGGAATAATAATAAAAATAATAATAATATGCCATTTAGCAGACGCTTTTATCCAAAGCGACTTACAGTCATGTGTGGTATCAAATAAATCAAACACATAGTTTCCATGTGTTTGATGCCTTTCCATTTGTTCCGTTCCAGCCATTATTATGAGCCGTCCTCCCCTCAGCAGCCTCCACTGATATTAAGATACCGGTAATCCTCATGCAGGCACTGGTGTGTTTTCTCTTGAAACATCCCCGTAACTCAACCATCCACAAATTCCCTGCCATGTGGGAATGTGCAGAATATTGTGTTGGATATTCCTGGAAAGCTGGTTTGAATCAGGTGGAGGGATCTGCTCTGCTGGCCTCTGCAGGAGGATTGGGACGCATAAATGTAATGAATTCTGGGTAGTGATCAGTAGGACACACTGTAGCAAAAATGTTTTGCAACAGAAAATGAAAATATGTGTTCTTATTGGTCAAGTTCTGGTAGTACCTCCCTGTTTCACAACGTTTGAAAAAGATGTCCACATACTGAACAGGACCCAAGCCCTGAGCAGAGAGAGCGAAAGAGAGATGATGATGAGAGAAGGAGGGCTCGTAAAGCTGTGCAGGCCAAGTCCAAAAACAACACCCTCTCAAATAGCCCCCATCTGGCTGTGCAGTTCTCCAGCTCCACAGCAACTGTGTCCATGTCCCATTACACATTTGCCTCTTTTGTAAAATTTTAATTAAAATACATGTATTAAGTGTTTTCTAATACAAATATATACTTGCAAGTAGCCCACTTAACTACAACATTCTCAGCAACGGTAACATAATAATTTTACTTGCTATGACTGTGGTATATTCTTTTTCACCTTAGTTTAATACACTGACTGTAAAACGCTCTGGATAAGAGTGTCTGCTAAATGACCAAAATGTAAATTTGAAAATGAACACTTGCAGAGCACACTGCTAGGTATTATTCTAATGACCTCCGCCACCAAACGAGGCCAAATTTGATACAAAATTAAATAGTTTGAGGGTGGAAGTCATTAGAATAATATCCAGCAGTGTGTGTGGCAAATGTTAATTTTTAACATTAACATTTCGGTCATTTAGCAGATGCTCTTGTTCAGAGCGATTTAGTCAGTCCTTTCATCTAAGGTCGATAAAAAACCACATCAAATCAATTCATCAATTTTATTTATCACATGCGCCGAATACAACTGATGTAGATTTTACAGTGAAATGCTTGCTTACGAACCTTTCCCAGATATTCAAAGTTGAAAAAAAAAAATATTGTAAAAATAAAATAGTAACTAACACAAGAGGAATAAAATAAAATACACACCAATGGAGCTATATACAGGGAGTACCAGTACCAGATCAATGTGCAGAGGTACGAGGTACTTGAGGTAGATATGTACAGTACATGAAGGCAGGGTAAAGTGACTAGCCATCAGGATAGATAATAGTAACAGTAAAATAAAGAACAGAGCAAATAATGAGTGTAAAAGTGTATGTATGAGTGTGCGTATGTACAGTGGGGAGAACAAGTATTTGATACACTGCCGATTTTGCAGGTTTTCCTACTTCCAAAGCATGTAGAGGTCTATAATTTGTATCATAGGTACACTTCAACTGTGAGAGACGGAATCTAAAACAAAAATCCAGAAAATCACATTGTATGATTTTTAAGTAATTAATTTGCATTTTATTGCATGACATAAGTATTTGATACATCAGAAAAGCAGAACTTTATATTTAGTACAGAAACCTTTGTTTGCAATTACAGAGATCATACGTTTCCTGTAGGTCTTGACCAGGTTTGCACACACTGCAGCAGGGATTTTGGCCCACTCCTCCATACAGACCTTCTCCAGATCCTTCAGGTTTCGGGGCTGTCGCTGGGCAATACGGACTTTCAGCTCCCTCCAAAGATTTTCTATTGGGTTCAGGTCTGGAGACTGGCTAGGCCACTCCAGGACCTTGAGATGCTTCTTACGGAGCCACTCCTTAGTTGCCCTGGCTGTGTGTTTCGGGTTGTCATGCTGGAAGACCCAGCCACAACCCATCTTCAATGCTCTTACTGAGGGAAGGAGGTTGTTGGCCAAGATCTCGCGATACATGGCCCCATCCATCCTCCCCCTCAATACGGTGCAGTCGTCCTGTCCCCTTTGCAGAAAAGCATCCCCAAAGAATGATGTTTCCACCTCCATGCTTCACGGTTGGGATGGTGTTCTTGGGGTTGTACTCATCCTTCTTCTTCCTCCAAACACAGTGAGTGGAGTTTAGACCAAAAGCTCTATTTTTGTCTCATCAGACCACATGACCTTCTCCCATTCCTCCTCTGGATCATCCAGATGGTCATTGGCAAACTTCAGACGAGCCTGGACATGCGCTGGCTTGAGCAGGGGGACCTTGCGTGCGCTGCAGGATTTTAATCCATGACGGCGTAGTGTGTTACTAATGGTTTTCTTTGAGACTGTGGTCCCAGCTCTCTTCAGGTCATTGACCAGGTCCTGCCGTGTAGTTCTGGGCTGATCCCTCACCTTCCTCATGATCATTGATGCCCCACGAGGTGAGATCTTGCATGGAGCCTCAGACCGAGGGTGATTGACCGTCATCTTGAACTTCTTCCATTTTCTAATAATTACGCCAACAGTTGTTGCCTTCTCACCAAGCTGCTTGCCTATTGTCCTGTAGCCCATCCCAGCCTTGTGCAGGTCTACAATTTTATCCCTGATGTCCTTACACAGCTCTCTGGTCTTGGCCATTGTGGAGAGGTTGGAGTCTGTTTGATTGAGTGTGTGGACAGGTGTCTTTTATAAAGGTAACGAGTTCAAACAGGTGCAGTTAATACAGGTAATGAGTGGAGAACAGGAGGGCTTCTTAAAGAAAAACTAACAGGTCTGTGAGAGCCGGAATTCTTACTGGTTGGTAGGTGATCAAATACTTATGTCACGCAATAAAATGCAAATTAATTACTTAAAAATCAAGTTTGTTTTAGATTCCGTCTCTCACAGTTGAAGTGTACCTATGATAACAATTACAGACCTCTACATGCTTTGTAAGTAGGAAAACCTGCAAAATTGGCAGTGTATCAAATACTTGTTCTCCCCACTGTATGTGTGCTTGTGTTGTGTCGGTATGTGTGTGTGTGTGCGTATGTAGTGTTTGAATGTGTGAGGGATTTGTGTGGGAGTGACAGTGTACTGTGTCTGAGTGAGTGTGTACAGTGAGGGAAAAAAGTATTTGATACCCTAATGATTTTGTACGTTTGCCCACTGACAAAGACATTATCAGTCTATAATTTTAATGGTAGGTTTATTTGAACAGTGAGAGACAGAATAACAACAAAAAAATCCAGAAAAACGCATGTCAACATTTTTATAAATTGATTAGCATTTTAATGAGGGAAATAAGTATTTGACCCCCTCTCAATCAGAAAGATTTCTGGCTCCCAGGTGTCTTTTATACAGGTGATGAGCTGAGATTAGGAGCACACTCTTAAAGGGAGTGCTCCTAATCTCAGCATGTTACCTGTATAAAAGACACCTGTCCACAGAAGCAATCAATCAATCAGATTCCAAACTCTCCACCATGGCCAAGACCAAAGAGCTCTCCAAGGATGTCAGGGACAAGACTGTAGACCTACACAAGGCTGGAATGGGCTACAAGACCATCGCCAAGCAGCTTGGTGAGAAGGTGACAACAGTTGGTGTGATTATTCGCAAATGGAAGAAACACAAAAGAACTGTCAATCTCCCTCGGCCTGGGGCTCCATTGAAGATCTCACCTCGTGGAGTTGCAATGATCATGAGAACGGTGAGGAATCAGCCCAGAACTACACGGGAGGATCTTGTCAATGATCTCAAGGCAGCCGGGACCATAGTCACCAAGAAAACAATTGGTAACACACTACGCCGTGAAGGACTGAAATCCTGCAGCGCCCGCAAGGTCCCCCTGCTCAAGAAAGCACATATACAGGGCCGTCTGAAGTTTGCCAATGAACATCTGAATGATTCAGAGGAGAACTGGGTGAAAGTGTTGTGGTCAGATGAGACCGAAATCGAGGTCTTTGGCATCGACTCAACTTGCCGTGTTTGGAGGAGGAGGAATGCTGCCTATGACCCCAAGAACACCATCCCCACCGTCAAACATGGAGGTGGAAACATTATGCTTTGGGGGTGTTTTTATGCTAAGGGACAGGACAACTTCACCGCATCAAAGGGACGATGGACGGGGCCATGCTGGCTGGTGAGAACCTCCTTCCCTCAGCCAGGGCATTGAAAATGGGTCGTGGATGGGTATTCTATTTACATTACATTTACATTTACATTTTAGTCATTTAGCAGACGCTCTTATCCAGAGCGACTTACAGTTAATGCATACATTATTTATTTTTCATACCCCCTGTGGGAATTGAACCCACAACCCTGGCGTTGCAAACGGCATGCTCTATCAACTGAGCTACATCCCTGCCGGCCATTCCCTCCCCTACCCTGGACGACGCTGGGCCAATTGCGCGCCGCCCCATTGGTCTCCCGGTCGCGGCCGGCTATGACAGAGCCTGGATTCGAACCAGGATCTCTAGTGGCACTGCGCCACTCGGGAGTCTGGCATGACAATGACCCAAAACACACAGCCAAGGCAACAAAGGAGTGACTCAAGAAGAAGTACATTAAGGTCCTGGAGTGGCCTAGCCAGTCTCCAGACCTTAATCCCATAGAAAATCTGTGGAGGGAGCTGAAGGTTCGAGTTGCCAAACGTCAGCCTCGAAACCTTAATGACTTGGAGAAGATCTGCAAAGAGGAGTGGAACAAAATCCCTCCTGAGATGTGTGCAAACCTGGTGGCCAACTACAAGAAACGTCTGACCTCTGTGATTGCCAAAAAGGGTTTTGCCACCAAGTACTAAGTCATGTTTTGCAGAGGGGTCAAATACCTATTTCCCTCATTAAAATGCAAATCAATTTACAACATTTTTGACATGCGTTTTTCTGGATTTTTTGTTGTTATTCTGTCTCTCACTGTTCAAATAAACCTACCATTAAAATGATAGACTGATCATGTCTTTGTCAGTGGGCAAATGTACAAAATCAGCAGGGGATCAAATACTTTTTTCCCTCACTGTAAAGTCTAGTGAGTGTCCGTATGGTCAGTGGAAGATGGAGTCAGTGCAGGTAGTTTGGGTACCATTCATTGACTATTTAGCAGTCTTATGGCTTGGAGGTAGAAGCTGTCTCGGAGCCTGTTGGTCCGAGAGCCGAGGCTCCGGTACCATTTGCCGAATGGTAGCAGAGTGAACAGTCTAATGCTTGGGTGACTGGAGTCTTTGTCAAATTTTCTGGCCTTCCTCTAACATATAGAGGTCCTGGATATCAGGGAGCTCGGCCCCAGTGATGTACTGGACTTTCCGCACCACACTTTGTAACGCTTTGCGGTGCAATTGCCATACCAAGCGGTGATGCAGCCAGTCAAGATGCTCTCGATGGTGCAGCTGTAGAACGTTTTGAGGATCTGAGGACCCATGCCAAACCTTTTCAGCCTCCAGAAGGGGAAAAGGTGCTGCTGTGCCCTCTTCATGACCGTGTGGACCATGTTACGTCCTTAGTGATGTGGACGCTAAGGAACTTAAAGCTCTCGACCCGCTCCACAACAGCCCCATCGATATGGATGGGTGTTGCGCTCCCCTTTATCTCCTATAGTCCACGATCAGCTCCTTGGTCTTACTGACGTTGAGGGAGAGGTTGTTGTCCTGGAACCACACTGCTAAGTCTCTGACCTCCTCCTAGTAGGCTGACTCATCACCGTCGGTGATCAGGCCTACCACCGTCGTGTCATCAGCAAACTTGATGATGGTGTTGGAGTCGTGCTTGGCAACGCAGTCGTGGGTGAACAGGGAGTGCAGGAGGGGACTAAGCACACACCCCTGAGGGTCCCCCGTGTTGAGGGTCAGCGTGGCAGAGGTGTTATTGCCTACCCTCACCACCTGGGGCCCACCTGTCAGGAAGTCCAGGATCCAGTTGCAGGAGGTGGTGTTCAGTCCCAGGGTCCCTAATGTAGCCTGGCGAAAGTAAACCCAGCACAGGACACAAACTAATTTGGGGTTGTTTATTCTGTCGAAGCTTACATTTAAAATAGGATAATGTAGGAAGGGAAATCACCACATGATGAAGTCACCATAAAGTGAAGTTCAGTCTAAATCACAATCAAGTGAAATACATCTGTTATTAAAGTGCATAAAACAATCCGAGTACAATAAGTACAAAGTGGAATGCATAACCGGTGGTGGCTCTGCTTTCTATTGAAAAACACAAGAAAATACAGAGACCAAAATGTTCACAGTTAGAATGGACTTTCTAACATGTCAAACATCTGGGTACAAGATGTTCATGAATAAAATGACATTGTGCATGAAAACAAAAATACATTCTGTCATAAAACAAAATGAATACTTACAAGCACACTGTCCATGTGATACCCTAACCTTACATGGAACAGTAGATCATTATCTCATCCAAACAGCACTGGGGGAAATGTCATATCACCAGATAAGTTTGTTTAAAAAATGAAACAAAATACAACACACTGAAGCTTTACATGGAATAGAATGTAATTCTGATAATTACTCACACTTCAAATAATGTTATCATCAACTCCACAATGTGGTTCTGAGAGCACTGGTATTCAACTAGCAAGAAGCTAACATCCTCATGTCAATCTGAAATTATTATTTACCCACCTAAAGTAATGTTGGACCCACAATTGATTTTAACAGCTCTCCAATGTAATTGCTTTCTATCACTCTTACACACTGTGCATGTGCAATCCCATAACCGCTTGCACACCTCATTAATGGATCTCTTAAGGGGACAGTGCCATCTAGTGGATATTAATGAATACAGCTACGTGCTTTTACCACCTGGCTGCATTGTCCCCTGTACAAAGTCAACGTCCTCCGTGACTTACCACAATTTTCTAAATTCTCTTACAGCTTCTCTGAAGAATACAGTACCCAGACTGGTTATAACCTGGGACAACACTTTGGGACTGAATGAAACTGCATTATTACAAGCTGATTTAGGAACATTATATGGGTTTGAGTGTACCCCAGCGTTTGCTCTGGTACTTCTGCACGGAGCAGGAACAGGCACTTCAATCTCTGGTTCATTCACAGAATCATCTGCATGAAATGCCTCAGAAACATCTTGTTCCTCAGTAACATCTTCATCTCCTCTCTACCGGAAAAATAACTGTCACTATCAGCGTTACACACAGGTTCTGTGTTTTCCTCTCTAGTTACCTTAGGATAGGAGACTTCCTCTAACACTACAAACTCAGGAATAGAACACTCTGGCAAAGACTTAACAGGAGGGGTCGATGGGGGTTACTGGCACACTGTTCTTCACTAGCAGGGACAGGATGGTCTCTCAAACATGGCCTTAGATTAACCCTATGAACCATTTTTACAGGCCCACCCTCTAACGTCTCGACTGCATGTGTGGTACCCTGTACCTCGATCACTCTGTACACAGTAGGACCCCAAGCATCCTGAATCTTGTTTCTACCCATAGATCTGTGGCTTAAGTAAACCAGCTGGCCTACATCAATGGGTGGACAGTACACTTTTATCTTTGTGAAGTTCCACTCTCTCTGCTGCTTTTTGTTCAGTGTACTCGCTTGCTCTGTTATGTGCCTCATTCAAATGCTCCTGGTGATCAACCAACCAGTCATGTTTCTTGTCGAGCACCTGCTCTTGACCTAACAAAGCATCAACAGGAAGGTGTGGATGGACCCCGAAAAGCAGGTAGTACGGCGAGTACCCAGTGGTGGAATGGGGCATCACATTGTAGGCATACACCAACTCTGGTAACTGCTCAGGCCAACGGCCCTTCTTTTCTAGAGGCAGTGTGCGCAGGAGATCATGGATCGTTCTATTAAGCCTCTCGCACTGAGCGTTCCCCTCAGGGTGATGTGGGTTTTCTTGACTCCATAAAGCTTACACAACTCGGCGATGACTTCACTCTCAAAATGTTTCCCTCGGTCAGAGTGCAATCTCTCAGGCACCCCATACTTCATGAACCACTTCTTGAGAAGGACCTTAGCTGTAGTATCCACTTTCTGGTCACGAGTAGGGAACACCTGAGTGAACTTAGTGAAAATATAATTTACCACTAACACATTCTCATGACCATCAGACGCAGGTTCCAGTATGGTGAAATCCACTGCAACAACTTCAAGGAGCCGTGACGCTAGGAAGGGTTTCATTGGTGCCTGTATTTTGGGCTGTGGCATCTTTGTCAGAATACATCTCTGGCATTTCTTCACCCACTGCTCAACATTTTCATACATCCCAACCCAGAAACATCTGTCTAAGTAGGTTCTGTGTGCGTTCTATCCCCTGGTGTCCCATGCGATCATGTACACTTTCAGATACTGGTTCTTTCAAGCAAGCTGGCAACAGGAGCTGGTGACATTCATCTATGTGGGTGTCCTCAATCACACGGTACAACAACCTATCTCACTCATTTACTCGATGCCACTGCTTCAGCATGGACATAACTGGCTTAGTTAATCCTGACCTCTTGTGAGTAGGTTTTTTCTGTCTGTCCCAAAACTTCCTGAATCCGCTGAGTGTAGGGTCTGTGTCCTGAAACTTCCGTAAGTCATCTTTAGAGTAATCAGGAAGTGTTGGTGTGTTACCCTGAGACTCATTACTATCAGTAGCCACCCTGGCTTCTGAGGCACGAATCTGTCTGATCTTATAGCACTTGGCTCCTGCGGTCACTAAGTCTGGTTCCAGAGCTGTCCCCTTTTGAATGACATTGCAAATTGCCACACAATCGTCATAGTCGGCATCATCATTACCATGCTCAGGCTCCCCTGCAAACGGCTGCCTAGAGAGGGCATCTGCAGCTGCATTGCAGCGTCCCAGGCGGTACTTGACCTCGAAGTTAAACACTGCTAACTGAGCCACCCATCTTTGCTCGATGGCACCTAACTTGACTGTGGAGAGGTGACACAGGGTTATTGTCTGTTACACAGTGAATTTAGAGCCCAAAAGATAACCTAGACATTTCTCTGAAACAGCCCACTTGAGGGCGAGGAGCTCCAGTTTCATACTGATAGTTCCTGTCATTCTTCTCAGCATTACGGAGCCTCCTGCTGGCGTATGCTATTACTCTCTTCCTATCTCCTTGCTGCTGGTAGAGAACATAACCTAATCCTAGGCCACTTGCATCTGTCTCTACAATGAAAGGACGAGTGAAATCAGCATAACCTAACACAGGAGCAGTTGTAAGTTTCTCTTTCAACAGCTCGAAAGCAGCCTGGCACCCGGATGTCCATGAACCTTCAAACAACCGTTTAGCTTTTGCAGGGCTATCTTCTCTGAGGCACGCATTGACTAGGTCATGGAGAGGGCCCGACAGTTTGGAAAAACCCTCAATGAACCTCCTGTAGTAGCTACAGAAGCCAAGAAACGACCTCAGATCTTTGAGTGTACTGTGGACTTGCCATTGTTTTATGGAGGTGATCTTTTCTGGATCTGTCCCAATACCCTGAAATCTGATGCCCAAGGAAAGAAGGAAATGGCACTTCTCAAGCTTTACTTTCAACCCTGTTTCTTTCAGTCTCTTCAGAACTGTCTCAAATCTCTCCAAGTGGTCCTGGAACGCCAGAGAACACAAGTATGTCATCCAAGTATACTAGCAGTATCTGAAAGACTAGGTCACTCATAGTAACTTGCATGAGTCGTTGAAACGTCACAGGCCCATTAAAAACCCCAAACGACATCCTAGGATACTCCCATAGGCCAAAAGGAGTTGTAAATGCAGTCTTGTGTCTGTCACTTTCTTGCACTGCAACCTGATGATAACCACTATCAAGAACAATAGTCGAAAAGAACTTTGCACCGTGAAGGGCATCAAGACTTTCGTCGATGCGAGGCAAAGGAAAAGCATCACGTCTGGTTTTTGCGTTCAGTCGCCTATAGTCAACACATAGACAAAGACTCCCATCACTCTTACGGACTAGGACCATAGGGGAAGCGTATGAGCTAGAGCTCGCCTGGATGACACCATTCTTCAGTAGCTTGATGATGTGCTCCCTAACCTCTTTGTACTGTGTAGGAGGAATGCAGCGGTAGGGCTGTGTTACTGGTGTGTCATCAACCAAATTAATATTGTGCTTGAACTTATCAGTGTAACCCAGGTCCTCATCCTGGAAAGCAAACACATCTGAGTAACTGGCCAAAAGAGCAGCTAGCGTGGCTTGTTCTTCCTGTGTCCCACTGATGTGTAGGCTGTCCAATATAAACTGAATGTCACTGTCAGATGTTTGACCTTCTTTTCTGTCAACAGTCACTTCTGCTGTGTCGGCAGAGATACACTCGAACCACACCTCACATTGATCACTGTCCACACACTCAACCTGAGTCAGAATGCCAAGTCGGGTCCTAGGGTTCAACCACATCCTCCTGAGAGAAATGTACAACTTGAACTGGAAACAAATGACTCTTTGACTCCACAAGTGTGGGAACGACCAGGAGACCACCTGGCAACGGTGTGTTAGCTGGCTCCAACAGCATCCTAGTCAAATCAAATCAAATCAAATCAAATTTTATTGGTCACATGCGCCGAATACAACAAGTGCAGACATTACAGTGAAATGCTTACTTACAGCCCTTAACCAACAGTGCGTTTATTTTAAACAAAAAAAGTAAGAATAAAACAACAACAAAAAAAAAAAAAAGTGTTGAGAAAAACAAAGAGCAGAAGTAAAATAAAGTGACAGTAGGGAGGCTATATATACAGGGGGGTAACGGTGCAGAGTCAATGTGCGGGGGCACCGGCTAGTTGAGGTAGTTGAGGTAATATGTACATGTGGGTAGAGTTAAAGTGACTATGCATAAATACTTAACAGAGTAGCAGCAGCGTAAAAAGGATGGGGTGGGGGGGCAGTGCAAATAGTCCGGGTAGCCATGATTAGCTGTTCAGGAGTCTTATGGCTTGTGGGTAGAAGCTGTTGAGAAGTCTTTTGGACCTAGACTTGGCACTCCGGTACCGCTTGCCGTGCGGTAGCAGAGAGAACAGTCTATGACTAGGGTGGCTGGAGTCTTTGACAATTTTGAGGGCCTTCCTCTGACACCGCCTGGTATAGAGGTCTTGGATGGCAGGGAGCTTTGCCCCAGTGATGTACTGGGCCGTACGCACTACCCTCTGTAGTGCCTTGCGGTCAGAGGCCAAGCAGTTGCCATACCAGGCGGTGATGCAACCAGTCAGGATGCTCTCGATGGTGCAGCTGTAGAATTTTTTGAGGATCTGAGGACCCATGCCAAATCTTTTTAGTCTCCTGAGGGGGAATAGGCTTTGTCGTGCCCTCTTCACGACTGTCTTGGTGTGCTTGGACCATGATAGTTCGTTGGTGATGTGGACACCAAGGAACTTGAAGCTCTCAACCTGTTCCACTACAGCCCCGTCGATGAGAATGGGGGGCGTGCTCAGTCCTCTTTTTTTCCTGTAGTCCACAATCATCTCCTTTGTCTTGGTCACGTTGAGGGAGAGGTTGTTGTCCTGGCACCACACGGCCAGATCTCTGACCTCCTCCCTATAGGCTGTCTCATCGTTGTCGGTGATCAGGCCTACCACTGTTGTGTCGTCGGCAAACTTAATGATGGTGTTGGAGTCGTGCCTGGCCATGCAGTCATGGGTGAACAGAGAGTACAGGAGGGGACTGAGCACGCACCCCTGAGGGGCCCCCGTGTTGAGGATCAGTGTGGCAGATGTGTGGCAGATGTGTTGTTACCTACCCTAGTGCTGTCTCCTGAGAGTTTTAAGTCCCCTTGCATAGACTGTGGCTACGGAAGACGCAGATACATGTACAGTAACCCTACCAGCCACACGGGCAGCTGAAGACTTTTCAATGACATCACATTTCTGTACTCGCAGAAAGGCTTCTCTCCAACCAGAATCCAACTCACAGCCTAGAGTTGTGTCAAACTCAGCATGGACTAGTTGTCTACATCTGCTGATGATATTCATTCCAAGGACACCTGGTACTGTAGTCTGTGACTGCAGAGGATCTTTGACTACCAGGAAGCCACACCCGGGTAAAGTTGTCCCCATGGTCTCTACATCTAACTCAAGGTAACCTAGGTAAGGGATGTCCAACCCGTTAGCTGCAGTTATCTTAAGCCATCCTGCTGTAGAAAGCATGTCTTCATCTTCCCCTAATAAGTGTTCTCTGAAGAATGACTCATGGATAGTGCTGGATTGGCTCCCGGTATCCAGCAAACAGTTTGCGGCGATCCCCCCAATCTTGAGATCTACAACTGGACATTTGCCCACTCTGTGCTCCAGAAACCTGTCACGACTACAAGTACTGTCGGGTAAGCCTACAGATTTCCCCCGAATTGCCCGGCTCTTGGCAACCGAGGATGCTAGTTTTCCTGCACACTAGCAGCTTGTGTGGTAGTGGACTCATTTACTGACATGCTCGTCTTTGTGCACTGCTTAACCATGTGCCCCACCCCTTTACACTTGAAGCAAATTGGCTGACCATCATCAGTAAACTTTGGTTTGGCTCTAGGTTTCCCACCTTTGTCATTACCAGTCTTCTCCTTGTTCAGAGGAAGACCCCGGACTGCGTTTGTTAACTCCCCAATGGCTTTACTCTGCTCGGCCACCACTTTAAGAACATCTTCAAACAAGACAGCTGGTCTCTCCTGTACATCAATGGCAGAACACTGAGAATCCCTCACAGTCTTGTCACACACCACTTTCCTACTCTTGACAACCTTAGCGTTACTGGTCTGGTCCTCCAGTGACCAGGTGATGGCTTCCTCACGTACATCAAACAGACTAGACTGAGGCCTCTTCCTGATTAACTTACGTAGCTCTCTCTTGAGAGCAGGATCTATGACGCCCTCAATGAACTGGTTTCTGAGAGTTTTATCAACTTTATCCTCGGGAATGGCGTCTTGTTCTTGTTTTAGTACTGAACTAAGTATCTGCGAGAGTGCATGTGAGGAATCACGAAAATCCTCTCCCTCTCCCTGATGGCGGCCATTGAAGGTGTGCAACAGCTGAGATGCACTGTGCTTTTCTGTATAAGCCCCCCTTAGATACGAGAACAGGTCACTGGACTGCTTTGACTGCCCACCCATGTGTAACCGCACTTCCTCTAAGGCTGACCCCCTCAACAGAGACAGTATGAAATCTACCTTTTCATCAGTACTCTGATCTCTGGCTCGAATTACACGTTCAACCTCCTCAATGAACTCATTAACTAACCAACCATCCTTAGAGACATCACCACTAAAATGCTGGATCTGACGTTCTCTAGGTACATACACATATGACCTTGTGGACCCATTACCCAGAGCGGTAATAGTTGCCATTGCTTCGTCATGTTTCCTATTTAGCTCTGAAATCTGTGACTGTAAGTCAACTACAGGGTTACCCTCACGACCAGTGGCGGCGTCACCATCACCTGCTGGCTCTGACATTGTGAAATGTTTGCACACAAACTCAGTTCAAGGATATACTGTAGAGTAGAAACAGTCTCTGAAAGTTGCTGGATAGATGGAGATGATGGCAGATGTTCCTCTGCGATGGTCTGCAATGATCTACAATGGTTCACGGCGTTCTCTGGATCCTGGCAGTCTGGTTACAAAAGTTCCACAGCAACCCCAGGCAGGCCTCACTGTCCATTCTCAGATCCCCTGGCACCGTCCATCGTCAGATCTCTCTGGTCCTGTACCACTCTTCACCACTACCGTAATTATGCACTTCACTACCCTAACAAAGCTATCAGAACCCCACTCCTGGTACCAAAATGTGTAGCCTAGCGAAAGTAAACCCAGCACAGGACACAAACTAATTTGGGGTTGTTTATTCTGTCGATGCTTACATTTAAAATAGTATAATGTAGAAGGGAAATCACCACAAGATGAAGTCACCATAAAGTAAAGTTCAGTCTAAATCACAATCAAGTGAAATAAATCAGTTTTTAAAGTGCACAAAACAATCCGAGTACAATAAGTACAAAGTGAAATGCATAACCGGTAGTGGCTCTGCTTTCTATAGAAAACACAATAAAATACAGAGACCAAAGATCCTCATCTCACCCAAACAGCACTGGGGAAATGTCATATCACCAAATAAATTTGTTAAAAATATTAAACAAACTACAACACACAGAAGCTTTACACGGAATAGAATGTAATTCTTATAATTACTCACGCTTCAAATAATGTTATCATCAACTCCACAACGTGGTTCTGAGAGTACTGGTATTCAGCTAGCAAGAAACGAACATCCTCATGTCAATCTAAAAGTATCAACAGGCTAACATGACCATCTGTGTCACGATCGTTTACAGACGGGACGGACCAAGGCGCAGCGTGATATGCCAACATGTTTATTTAACGAATAAACACACAACAAAACGAAACGTGAAGTCCAAGGTAGCACACAAACAACATACCTTACACGGAACAAGATCCCACAACTAACTAGTGCCAAAAGGCTGCCTAAGTATGGTCCCCAATCAGAGACAACGAGCGACAGCTGCCTCTGATTGGGAACCACACCGGCCAACATAGAAATAGACATACTAGAATCTCAACATAGAAATAAACAACATAGAACATACACACCCTGACTCAACATATACGAGTCCCCTGAGTCAGGGCGTGACAATCTGGCATAAATATTACAAAACAAACTCTTATACACTGCATATGATGCAAAATATGATATATTCCAGTACAAGAGTAAGATAAATAGTATTATTTACCCATCTAAAGTAACATTGGACCCACGATGGATTTGAACAGCTCTCCAGCGTAATTGCGTGCTCTCACTCTTACACACTGTGCATGCGCAATCCCATAACCGCTTGCACACCTCATTTATGGATCTCTTAAAGGGACAATGCCATCTAGTGGATATAAATTAATACAACGACGCGCTTTTACCACCTGGCTACACAAGCTTGGTGATGAGTTTGGAGGGGAATATGGTGTTGAACACTGAGCTGTAGTCAATGAACAGCATTCTCACATAGTTATTTCCCCTCTTGTTCAGGTGGGAGAAGGCAATGTGAAGTGCAATTGAGATTGCATCATCTGTGGTTCTGTTGGCCGGTATGTGAATTGGAGTGGGTCTAGGGTGTCTGGGATGATGGTGTTGATGTGTGTCATGACTAGCCTTTCAAAGCACTTCATAATTACAGATGTGAGTGTTACAAGGTGATATTCATTTAGGTTACCTTGGAGCTCTTGGGAACAGGGACAATGGTGGTCAGTTTGAAACATGTTGGGATTACAGACTGGGACAAGGAGAGATTGAACATGTCTGCGAAGACACCTGCCAGCTGGTCTGCGCATGCTTTGAGAACGCGCCCTGGTATTCTGTCTGGCCCGGCAGCCTTGTGACATATCACAGTCATAGGAAGTAAAACGTTTCTGAAACCGTTACTGGGAATGTTGTTGTTGTTAAGGATACATTGGTCTTCAAAATATCCTGTATTGGTAAAAAGATACCTTTTGGATGTACTGTATCTCTGCCCATCTCTGGCTAGTTTATAGTATGTTACTATAATATTCACAGTAACTTGCCACCAGCTTCCTGTAAGTTACTGGAAAATGCAGAGCAATGACACAGTACAAGACTGTAAAATGTGCCTACTATACTGCAAGAAAGTAAATGCTACTGTAATCGTTGGTATTTTACTGTAATTACATGGGATTAGTGCAAGCAGGTTGGCTGCTAAGTATTTGTATATTACAGTATGTTTAAGAATAGTTGGTGTTTTATATTACTTGCACTTAACAAAGGCTTCAAAACTGGCAGTGACTACAGGGCAAAACAAACCAACAGGACATGGCTAAACACTCAACCATTAAAGGTTTGAGACTTACTACCACTCTGATCTATAAATATACAAAAATAAGGTATGGTACTGTATTCTGTGGGGTACAGCATTCTCACTAATGGGTGTAACAAATATAGCCTCTGACAAGGCATGCCTCAAAATATATAGATATATATACAGTGGGGAAAAAAAGTATTTAGTCAGCCACCAATTGTGCAAGTTCTCCCACTTAAAAAGATTGTATGATTTTTAATGAATTTATTTGCAAATTATGGTGGAAAATAAGTATTTGGTCACCTACAAACAAGCAAGATTTCTGGCTCTCACAGACCTGTAACTTCTTCTTTAAGAGGCTCTTCTGTCCTCCACTCGTTACCTGTATTAATGGCACCTGTTTGAACTTGTTATCAGTATAAAAGACACCTGTCCACAACCTCAAACAGTCACACTCCAAACTCCACTATGGCCAAGACCAAAGAGCTGTCAAAGGACACCAGAAACAAAATTGTAGACCTGCACCAGGCTGGGAAGACTGAATCTGCAATAGGTAAGCAGCTTGGTTTGAAGAAATCAACTGTGGGAGCAATTATTAGGAAATGGAAGACATACAAGACCACTGATAATCTCCCTCGATCTGGGGCTCCACGCAAGATCTCACCCCGTGGGGTCAAAATGATCACAAGAACGGTGAGCAAAAATCACAGAACCACACGGGGGGACCTAGTGAATGACCTGCAGAGAGCTGGGACCAAAGTAACAAAGCCTACCATCAGTAACACACTACGCCGCCAGGGACTCAAATCCTGCAGTGCCAGACGTGTCCCCCTGCTTAAGCCAGTACATGTCCAGGCCCGTCTGAAGTTTTCTAGAGTGCATTTGGATGATCCAGAAGAGGATTGGGAGAATGTCATATGGTCAGATGAAACCAAAATATAACTTTTTGGTAAAAACTCAACTCGTCGTGTTTGGAGGACAAAGAATGCTGAGTTGCATCCAAAGAACACCATACCTACTGTGAAGCATGGGGGTGGAAACATCATGCTTTGGGGCTGTTTTTCTGCAAAGGGACCAGGACGACTGATCCGTGTAAAGGAAAGAATGAATGGGGCCATGTATCGTGAGATTTTGAGTGAAAACCTCCTTCCATCAGCAAGGGCATTGAAGATGAAACGTGGCTGGGTCTTTCAGCATGACAATGATCCCAAACACACCGCCCGGGCAACGAAGGAGAGGCTTCGTAAGAAGCATTTCAAGGTCCTGGAATGGCTTAGCCAGTCTCCAGATCTCAACCCCATAGAAAATCTTTGGAGGGAGTTGAAAGTCTGTGTTGCCCAGCGACAGCCCCAAAACATCACTGCTCTAGAGGAGATCTGCATGGAGGAATGGGCCAAAAATACCAGCAACAGTGAGTGAAAACCTTGTGAAGACTTACAGAAAACGTTTGACCTGTGTCATTGCCAACAAAGGGTATATAACAAAGTATTGAGAAACTTTTGTTATTGACCAAATACTTATTTTCCACCATAATTTGCAAATAAATTCATTAAAAATCCTACAATGTGATTTTCTGGATTTTTTTCCCTCATTTTGTCTGTCATAGTTGACTTGTACCTATGATGAAAATGACAGGCCTCTCTCATCTTTTTAAGTGGGAGAACTTGCACAATTGGTGGCTGACTAAATACTTTTTCCCCCACTGTGTATATATATATATATATATATATATATATATATATATATATATATATATCCATCCATCAGTCTATCTGTCTGTCTGTAATTCAAATAAACTACCACCCAATGCTCAGAGTCGTGTTTTCCTTTTTTTTTTCACTTGACTAAAACATCATGCCGCTTCCGTAACAGCGGGAAAACAGTTATAATAATAATATGCCATTTAGCAGACGCTTTTATCCAAAGCGACTTACAGTCATGCGTGCATACATTTTTGTGTATGGGTGGTCCCGGGGATCGATCACACTACCCTGGCGCTACAAGCGCCGTGCTCTTCCAGCTGAGCTACAGAGGACCACAGTTATATGTGGGATTAGCCTATGCATGGAGTTGAGTGGGAAACGGGAACAAAATTTGGTGCAAAACATGGATTGAGAAATTCAGAGACAGCTCATCGAAATGACGACTTGTTTATATAATTTATAACTATGTTATAGCAGTGCTAGCGATATTGCGGCCAATTTGACATCTTTCGTCATTTGGGGCAAGAGCACAGCAACTGAGTTTTTTTTTCACATGCGTGAGTAGTTTAAAGTGTGCGAGAGAGAATTCACTATGCAGATTGGAAAGCATAGCTCTGAAATATCAAGTTTTTGAATGGGTCCACGCGACTGATCTGAATTTGCCTGGATGGGATGCACAGTGAGTTTCATCTGTTGTGAAGACGACCTCATGCAAATGCCTCTTGACCAACATGAGAAAAATAAAGAGGATAAGAGACAGTTGAACAAGGTAAGGGCCTATTCCCATAATGAACGCGTGAGTTTCTAAACTATAGTAGGGAAAGAAAATGGCACGTCATGAACTTGACAATGCATTTAACGATGCAGGCGGGTTTCTGCATTTGTTTACCTGCGGCTGCGTGACAGCTGTTCAAGCCACACATCGAGTGATAGTCGCCTACAATGTGAACTTGTAACCAGAATTATTAAAAATGAAATGATGAAACGTCATGCAGATGCCTGTGATGCCAATCGAACAAATTATGACCAAATTCATACATTCTTCTCACTCCATGACTTTGTTGTGGAGTCACTGAAAGGCTAATTCATTCTAGCTAATCTGTTCAAAAAGTTTCAAATATATCACATCAACACATAGAGATATTGCTAAATCAATTTCAGAACAGCATAGACCAATTGACTACAAAGTAACCAAATAAAATCAAATGTCATTGGTCATGTACACATATTTTGCAGATGTTATCGCAGGTGCAGAGAAATGCTTGTTTTTCTTGCTCCAACAGTGCAGTCATACCTAACAATACAAAACAATACAAAACAATAAACACAAATCGCCAAAATAAAAAGAAAGGAATGAAGAAATATCAGGACGAGCAATGTCAGAGTACGGAACATTAATACCAAATCAAATCAAATTGTATTTGTCACATGCGCCAAATACAACGGTTGTAGACCTTACCGTGAAATGCTTACTTACAAGACCTTAACCAACAACGCAGTTTTAAGAAAAATAAGAGTTAAGAAAAATATTTACTAAATAAACTAAAGTAAAAACGAAAAGAGCAACAATAAAATAACAATAAAGAGGCTATATACAGGGGGTACCGGTACCGAGTCAATGTGCGGCAGTATATATGTATATAATGGTGTGTATAGACCATTATGGACAGTATATTAATAGAAAAGGTGTGTACAGCAGTAGTTATATAGGATGATCCTTGACTAGAATACATTAGATTACATATGAAGTGGGTAAAACATTATGTGCACATTATTAAAGTGACCAGCGTTCAATGACTATGCACATAGGGCAGCAGTCTCTAAGGTTCGGTACCGGGTGGTAGCCGGATATTAACTGTGACTAAAGTTCAGGGAAAATAACTACAGTAGGCTAGACAATAATATGGTCTAACCTTTATTTGTCTGGTTACTTTGTAGTCAATTGGTCTATGGCTATGCTGTTCTGAAATTGATTATTGTTCTGAAATATTATTGTCTCTTGACAGGCAGTCAAGACTAGACTGCCTCGGGTCATTTCAATGTAAACCCATGAGCACCAACATGAGGTTTATGGGAGAATATCAAATTTGGTGTCAAAGGAAAGCTACACAGCAAATTCTCCAGTGTTAAATCAACACTGATAGTCTTCAATTAACACTGAAAGTATGAACCTGTATAGACACTGGAACAGTGATAAATGAAAAGGATACTTCAGGATTTTGGCCCTTTATCTACTCCCCCAGTGTAAGATGAACTCAGGGATACCATTTTTATGTCTCTGTGTGCAGTTTGAAGTAAGTTGCTAACTAGTGTTAGCGCAATTGCTAAATACAGTGAGGGGAAAAAAAGTATTTGATCCCCTGCTGATTTTGTACGTTTGCCCACTGACAAAGACATGATCAGTCTATAATTTTAATGGTAGGTTTATTTGAACAGTGAGAGACAGAATAACAACAAAAAAATCCAGAAAAACACATGTCAAAAATGTTATAAAATGATTTGCATTTTAATGAGGGAAATAAGTATTTGACATGTTTTTTTCCCTCACTGTAGCGTTAGCGCAATGATTGGAAGTATATGGTAACTGCTAGCATGCTAGTAGATACCATAGACTTCCAGTCATTGCGCTATCACTAGTTAGCATTGGCTCGCGAAACTACCTAAATGTCATTCCGGTTCATCTGTTCTGTCGAGCACCTACACTTTTGTAGCTTTAATGAAGCTTACAGAATTGTATGAGTTCATTAAAAGCCTATGTGATATCTCCAATGGGATATTAACCACTTTTCAGCAATATGTAAATAGTGATGGTCATGAACAGAAAGTCATGTTTTTCATGAAATTGGATGATATTTGGATTATCCCAGATCAAAGTATGATGACCAAAGTATGAAAATGACTGTTGCTTCTACATTGGTAAAGTTTGACCATAAAGTTATTGGTCCCCTTCCCCATGTCAAACACTTGGATTAAGAAGGCAGGATTATTAAAAGGATTGGGTGACATCGCCCTAACTCTCATTTTAATACACCAATGGTTCATGATATTCTTTTACCTAACTAAAATAAGTACCGCCTTGTAACCAACATCGGAGAAGGCGTGTTTGCAGATAGGCATGATATATATAGCTGGATAGCTACTCTACTGGTGGCAAAATTTGACTCTAGGGTGTCAGCAAATACACTGCTCAATAAAATAAACACTAAAATAACACATCCTAGATCTGAATGAATGAAATAATCGTATTAAATACTATTTTCTTTACATAGTTGAATGTGCTGACAACAAAATCACACAAAAATTATCAATGGAAATCAAATGTATCATCCCATGGAGGTCTGGATTTGGAGTCACCCTCAAAATTAAAGTGGAAAACCACACTACAGGCTGATCCAACGTTGATGTAATGTCCTTAAAACAAGTCAAAATGAGGCTCAGTAGTGTGTGTTGCCTCCACGTGCCTGTATGACTTCCCTACAACGCCTGGGCATGCTCCTGATGAGGTGGCGGATGGTCTCCTGAGGGATCTCCTCCCAGACCTGGACTAAAGCATCCGCCAACTCCTGGACAGTCTGTGGTGCAACGTGGCGTTGGTGGATGGAGCGAGACATGATGTCCCAGATGTGCTCAATTGGATACAGGTCTGGGGAACGGGCGGTCCATAGCATCAATGCCTTCCTCTTGCAGGAACTGCTGACACACTCCAGCCACATGAGGTCTAGCATTGTCTTGCATTAAGAGGAACCCAGGGCTAACCGCACCAGCATATGGTCTCACAAGGGGTCTGAGGATCTCATCTCGGTACCTAATGGCAGTCAGGCTACCTCTGGCGAGCACATGGAGGGCTGTGCGGCCCCCCAAAGAAATGCCACCCCACACCATGACTGACCCACCGCCAAACCTCATTGGTCACCATAGCAGCACCCACCCGTAGTCTGCGCTCCAGCAGGTATATCTCACTGGTCATTCCCAAAGCCAATACCTCCTTTGGCCGCCATTCCTTCCAGTTCTCTGCTGCCAATGACTGGAACGAATTGCAAAAATCTCTGAAGCTGGAGACTCTTATCTCCCTCACTAACTTTAAGCATCAGTTGTCAGAGCACCTTACCGATCACTGCACCTGTACACAGCCCATCTGAAATTAGCCCACCCAACTACCTCATCCCTATATTGTTATTTATTTTGCTCTTTTGCACCCCAGTATCTCTATTTGCACATAATCTCTTGCACATCTAGCATTCCAGTGTTAATACTATTGTAATTATTTTGCACTATAGCCTATTCATTGCCTTACCTCCATAACTTGCTACATTTGCACACACTGTATATATATATTTTCTGTTGTATTTTTGACTTTATGTTTTTTACCCCATATGTAACTCTGTGTTGTTTTTATCGCACTGCTTTGCTTTATCTTGGCCAGGTCGCAGTTGTAAATGAGAACTTGTTCTCAACTGGCTTACCTGGTTAAATAAAGGTGAAATAAAAAAATAAAAATAAAAAACGGTCATGCTGGAGGATGTTGGCAAAGATACTTATATGTTTCCCCTTTCTTCTGTGTCTGTCTGGTGTTAGCTAGTTACTGGCTAGCTAGGTCTTCAGCCAGCATGGAACAAAAGAGGGGAAGAGTCGTTCAAAACTCTGACGCAGTTGTCATGTCAACACAGCCGTCAGTGCTGTTGTGAACTGCATTGCAAAATAAATGCCAAATGGGAGATTGATAATAAAATTGACATCATTGATGCAATTTCAATGTTTGAGTTGCTTTGTGTGAGAGGATTTTACTGCAACACTGCTCACTCCATCCAAGTTTCTTGACATAGGCGTTTCAAAGAGCTGCCAATCAAGGAGAGATCATGAATATGAGCTCCCCACCCACTCAGTCTGTCTTTTCAAACTTCCTGGTATTTAGACATGAGAGAAAAAGTAATTTTTCACGAAAAAAGAACACTTCTATCCCACATAAATATAACTAACATTTCATTCACTCAAAAGGCAATTTTACATGAGAATTAGAATGACTGTTAGGGACTTTTAATATTTTTGTATTTGAATATGTGATGTGCAGTAATATTCAAGGAAAATGTAACCTGATCACCAGGAATGATATTTACTCTCACGGGTGGCCAAAAATAACTATCTAAAAACCATGCCCCTAATAAGACACACATCCTGAAAATAACCTATGGTTTACGTAAAGAAATTCACAGCTGCTTGTTCAACCCAGCATAAAAGTGAATGAACCCATGTTTGGGTAATTCAAACAACCCCACATGTTGGGTTATTCACAGAACCTGTTCACATTATGCTGGCTTGCAAAGATATGTATTGTCCCTATTGAAATCCAGCCAGAGTGTGGCTATCCAACCTTCAACAATATACTCACCCACAACCTACATTTATCATAACTGCCAGGGTTAGGACACTGCCATATGAGACTACCTAAAGCATCTAAACTGGAACAACCATTTCAGCAACGGGTGCAATAAGTCCAAGTAACATATTCGATTAGTTTAGAAAATGTATGTAATTTATATTTGAGAAGGATAAGATTAATTAATCAATCAATCAATCCAAAAACATACATATTGAAACAATTAATTAAAATCAACTGCAATAGAGCATGCTGGGAAATATAATAATGATGGGTGTGGTTTTGGTTCAACTCTGGTTATTAACACCAACACTGGGGTTATTTTAAACCAATGAGTGTTAATTCAACACTTACAGAGTCAATTGTTATGGAAGTGGTAGGCCACACAAGCTCACAGAACGGGACTGCCGAGTGCTGAAGCCCGTAGCACGTAAAAATCGTCTGTCCTCAGTTGCAACACTCACTACCGAGTTCCAAATTGCCTCTGGAAGCAACGTCAGCACAATAACTTTTCGTCGGGAGCCTCATGAAATGGGTTTCCATGGCCGAGCAGCTGCACACAAGCCTAAGATCAACATGTGCAATGCCAAGCGTCGGCTGGAGTGGTGTAAAGCTCACTGCCATTGGACTCTGGAGCAGTGGAAATGCGTTCTCTGGAGTGATGAATCATGCTTCACCACCTGGCAGTCCGACAGACAAATCTGGGTTTGGCGGGTGCCAGGAGGACGCTACCTGTCCGAATGCATAGTGCCAACTGTTTGGTGGTGTCACGGTTTCGGCCGAGGCTGCCTCTCTTCCTTGCTCAGGCAGGCTTCGGCGGTCGTCGTCTCCGGAGTACTAGCTGCCACCGTTGTATGTTTCGATGTTCGTTTGGTTTTGTCTTGATGTTGTACACCTGTTATCGTTTAGCGTTCATTATTGTCCTATAAGTTCTCGTTGTGTTTGTCATGTGTTGTGTGTGATTGAACTTGCTGTCGTGTATGTCTGTGCTTCGTTCGCTCCTCTGTGTTGGAGAGGTTCTCGCACGTGTTTGTGCATTATTGTTATTTTGTTTGATGTTACGCCTGTGTGCGTAATCGCTCGTATCCAAGCTCTTTTGACTCGTTTTGAGTTTTGGTTCACTAAAGTCTATTGGACTAAGTTCCTGCGTCCTGCGCTTGATTCCTGCACCACACCTTCACAGCACACCCTCTGACAGAATCACACACCGAAGATGGAATCAGCAGGAGCCGCAGCAGCACCTGAGTCTCTGGAGGAGCGGGTACGCGAGCAGAACGACCAGATCCTTCATATCGGGACCGCCCTTTAGGACGTGATCAACACGCTTCAACGCTGGGAGACCAGAGGGACACCCACACCTCCACCTTCCGTGCCATCACCATCGGCCAGTCAGCCCATACAAGCTCCGGAACCCAGGGGAATTCGGCTCTCGCTCCCGAGGGCATATGATGGGACCGCTGCCGGGTGTCAGGGCTTCCTTCTACAGGTGGAGCTATACCTGGCCACCGTACACCCGGCGCCCTCGGGACACGAGAGCGTGTCCGCCCTCATCTCCTGTCTCACCGGCAAGGCGTTGGAATGGGCCAACGCCGAGTGGAGGAGAATAGACGCTCCACTATCACCTACTCAGAGTTCTCCCGCCGCTTCAGGGCTGTGTTTGACCATCCACCTGAGGGGAAAGCGGCGGGGGAGCGTCTATTCTACCTCCGGCAGGGGAGGAGGAGCGCCCAGGAGTTCGCTTTAGAATTCCGAACTCTAGCGGCGGATGCAGGGTGGAATGAGCGGGCCCTCATCGATCACTACCGCTGTAGTCTACGAGAGGACGTCCGTCGGGAGCTGGCCTGCAGGGATACCAGCCTCACTTTCGATCAGTTAGTGGACATGTCCATCAGGCTGGACACCCTGCTGGCTACCCGCGGACGTTCCGAGGGGGGGTCCGTCCATTCCATCCTCCAGCACCTCCAAGCCGAGCCCTATGGAGCTCGGGGGTGCTGGCGCTAGAGAGAGGAGGGGTCGGAGCACGAGGGGGGCCGTCCCCTGCACCAACTGTGGCCGTGGAGGACACACCGCGGCTAGGTGCTGGGGAGGGTCTCCTAGGGGAGAAGACGACGGGCTCCGCACTGGGGAGTCCTTCCAGGTGAGTAGGCGCCCCACTTACCCAGAGCTCTCTGTTGCGCACTTCTGTATACCTGTGCGATTTCCACAGGTTGCACCTCATTCCCAGCATAAGGCGCTAGTAGATTCAGGCGCGGCTGGGAATTTTGTTGATAGTACATTTTGTTTAGAATTAGGGATTCCCCTTCTTCCTGTTGACGTCCCATTCTCCGTTCATGCCCTAGATAGCCGTCCGTTGGGATCGGGCTTGATCAGGGAAGTCACAGCACCACTTAGGATGTGTACGCAGGGGGGTCATGAGGAGATTATCCAGCTATATCTGATCGACTCTCCTGCGTATCCGGTGGTGCTGGGAATGCTCTGGTTGAGTATCCATAATCCATCTATTTCGTGGAAGGAGAGGGCTCTGATGGAGTGGTCTGCCCAGTGTGTGGGGCGATGTTTAGGTGTTTCTGTGGGGGCTACCTCAGTGGAGAGTCCAAACCAGGTGCCCGCATTGCACATTCCCCCCGAGTATGAGGATTTGGCTATTGTGTTCAGTAAGTCGAGGGCGACGCAGTTACCTCCTCATAGGCAGGGAGATTGTGCGATAGACCTCCAGGCAGGAGCTGCGCTCCCACGGAGCCATGTGTATCCTCTGTCTCAAGAGGAGAAGAGAGCTATGGAGACTTACATAGACAAATCTCTGAGACAAGGATACATACGGCCATCCACTTCCCCTGCGTCCTCGAGTTTCTTTTTTGTGAAGAAGAAGGATGGAGGGTTATGCCCGTGCATTTATTACCGTAGTCTCAATCAGATCACGGTGAAGTACAGTTATCCACTTCCTCTGATTGCAACCATGACGGAGTCATTGCACGGGGCGCGTTTTTTCACAAAATTAGATCTCAGGAGCGCTTACAACTTGGTACGCATTAGAGAGGGCGATGAATGGAAGACAGCGTTTAGTACCACCTCGGGTCATTACGAGTATCTTGTCATGCCATACGGGTTGATGAACGCTCCTTCAGTTTTCCAATCATTCGTGGATGAGATCTTCAGGGACATGCAGGGGCAGGGGGTGGTCGTGTACATAGATGACATTCTTGTGTACTCGTCTACCCGAGTCGAGCATGTGGCCCTGGTGCGCCGAGTGTTGAGGAGGCTGTTGGAGCACGACCTGTATGTCAAGGCAGAGAAATGTCTGTTTTTCCAGGAGTCTATCTCCTTTTTGGGTTATCAGTTGTCTGCGTCAGGGGTGAAGATGGAAGTTGACCGGGTGTCAGCCGTGCGTAATTGGCAGACTCCAACCACTGTTAAAGAGGTGCAGCAGTTTTTGGGGTTGGCAAATTACTACCGGAGGTTTATCCGGGGTTTTGGACAGGTGGCAGCTCCCATAACGTCTCTTTTGAAGGGGGGTCCGGTGCGTTTGCAGTGGTCAGCCGAGGCGGACAGGGCTTTTGGGAGACTGAAGGACCTGTTTACTTCGGCTCCGGTGCTGGCGCATCCGGATCCCGCTTTACCATTTCAGGTAGAGGTGGATGCGTCAGAGGGCGGTATAGGGGCCGTGCTTTCGCAACGGTCCGGCACGCCACCTAAACTCCGCCCCTGTGCCTTTTATTCCAAAAAGCTCAGTCCGGCGGAGCGAAATTATGACGTAGGGGACAGGGAGCTGTTAGCCGTGGTACAGGCCCTAAAGGTGTGGAGGCATTGGCTTGAGGGGGCTCAACACCCTTTTCTCATTTTGATTGACCACCGTAACCTGGAGTACATCCGGGCAGCTAGGAGACTGAACCCTCGCCAGACGCGGTGGAACATGTTTTTGGCCCGGTTCGTATTTAAGATCACGTACATCCCTGGGTCACAGAACGGTAAGGCAGATGCACTGTCTCGGCGGTATGACACGGAGGAGAGGTCCGTGGAGCCCACTCCCATACTGCCGGAGTCTTGTCTGGTGGCACCGGTAGTGTGGGAGGTCGATGCTGAAATCGAGCGGGCGTTGCGCACCGACCCTAGTCCTCCTCAATGCCCGGAGGGTCGGACGTACGTCCCGCTCGAGGTTCGGGATCGATTGATATATTGGGCTCACACGTCACCCTCCTCTGGACATCCTGGTATTGGCCGGACAGTGCACTGCCTTAGTGCTAAGTACTGGTGGCCCACGTTAGCCAGGGATGTGAGGGTTTATGTCTCCTCCTGCTCGGGTGTGCGCCCAGTGTAAGGCGCCTAGACATCTGCCTAGGGGTAAGTTACAACCCCTGCCCGTTCCACAACGACCATGGTCTCACCTCTCGGTGGACTTCGTCACTGACCTTCCCCCCTCGCAGGGGAATACTACTATACTGGTCGTTGTGGACCGGTTCTCTAAGGCCTGTCGTTTGCTCCCTATGCCGGGCCTTCCTACTGCCCTACAGACCGCCGAAGCACTATTCACCCACGTTTTCCGGCACTACGGGGTACCCGAGGATATTGTGTCTGATCGAGGTCCCCAGTTCACCTCCAGAGTCTGGAGAGCATTTATGGAGCGTTTGGGGGTCTCGGTGAGCCTTACCTCGGGTTACCATCCAGAGAGTAATGGGCAGGTGGAACGTGTGAACCAGGATGTGGGTAGGTTTCTTAGATCATACTGCCAGAGCCGGCCGGAGGAGTGGGCACGGTATGTTCCCTGGGCAGAAATGGCCCAGAATTCCCTACGCCACTCCTCAACTAACCTAACCCCTTTCCAATGTGTGTTAGGTTACCAGCCGGTTCTGGCACCATGGCAGCAGAGCCAGATCGAGGCTCCTGCGGTGGATGAGTGGGTGCGGCGCTCGGAGGAGACGTGGAACGCTGCACACGTCCACCTGCAGCGGGCCATCCGTCGTCAGAAGGCGAGCGCCGATCTCCACCGCAGTGAGGGGCCGGTGTACGCACCTGGTGATCGAGTCTGGCTCTCTACCAGAAACCTACCCCCTCCGCCTGCCCTGCCGGAAGCTGGGTCGGCGGTTTGTGGGGCCGTTTAAAGTCCTGAGAAGATTGAACGAGGTGTGTTACAGATTACAACTGCCTAGTGACTATCGTATTAACCCCTCGTTCCATGTGTCTCTTCTCAGGCCGGTGGTAGCTGGTCCACTCCAGGAAGATGAGATCAGAGAGACTCCTCCGCCCCCATTGGACATCGAGGGGGCACCGGCGTACACCATGCGGTCCATCTTGGATTCGAGACGTCGGATGGGGGGTCTCCAATATCTCGTGGAGTGGGAGGGGTACGGCCCGGAGGAACGGTGCTGGGTGCCGAGGAGAGACATTTTGGACCCGTCTCTCCTGACAGAATTCCACCGTAGTCACCCGACGCGCCCTGCTCCGCGTCCTCCTGGTCGTCCCCGAGGCCGGGGTCGGCGCACGGCTGGAGCCGCGCGTCAAGGGGGGGGTACTGTCACGGTTTTGGCCGAGGCTGCCTCTCTTCCTTGCTCGGGCAGGCTTCGGCGGTTGTCGTCTCCGGAGTACTAGCTGCCACCGTTGTATGTTTCGATGTTCGTTTGGTTTTGTCTTGATGTTGTACACCTGTTATCGTTTAGCGTTCATTATTGTCCTATAAGTTCTCGTTGTGTTTGTCATGTGTTGTGTGTGATTGAACTTGCTGTCGTGTATGTCTGTGCTTCGTTCGCTCCTCTGTGTTGGAGAGGTTCTCGCACGTGTTTGTGCATTATTGTTATTTTGTTTGATGTTACGCCTGTGTGCGTAATCGCTCGTATCCAAGCTCTTTTGACTCGTTTTGAGTTTTGGTTCACTAAAGTCTATTGGACTAAGTTCCTGCGTCCTGCGCTTGATTCCTGCACCACACCTTCACAGCACACCCTCTGACAGAATCACACACCGAAGATGGAATCAGCAGGAGCCGCAGCAGCACCTGAGTCTCTGGAGGAGCGGGTACGCGAGCAGAACGACCAGATCCTTCATATCGGGACCGCCCTTCAGGACGTGATCAACACGCTTCAACGCTGGGAGACCAGAGGGACACCCACACCTCCACCTTCCGTGCCATCACCATCGGCCAGTCAGCCCATACAAGCTCCGGAACCCAGGGGAATTCGGCTCTCGCTCCCGAGGGCATATGATGGGACCGCTGCCGGGTGTCAGGGCTTCCTTCTACAGGTGGAGCTATACCTGGCCACCGTACACCCGGCGCCCTCGGGACACGAGAGCGTGTCCGCCCTCATCTCCTGTCTCACCGGCAAGGCGTTGGAATGGGCCAACGCCGAGTGGAGGAGAATAGACGCTCCACTATCACCTACTCAGAGTTCTCCCGCCGCTTCAGGGCTGTGTTTGACCATCCACCTGAGGGGAAAGCGGCGGGGGAGCGTCTATTCTACCTCCGGCAGGGGAGGAGGAGCGCCCAGGAGTTCGCTTTAGAATTCCGAACTCTAGCGGCGGATGCAGGGTGGAATGAGCGGGCCCTCATCGATCACTACCGCTGTAGTCTACGAGAGGACGTCCGTCGGGAGCTGGCCTGCAGGGATACCAGCCTCACTTTCGATCAGTTAGTGGACATGTCCATCAGGCTGGACACCCTGCTGGCTACCCGCGGACGTTCCGAGGGGGGTCCGTCCATTCCATCCTCCAGCACCTCCAAGCCGAGCCCTATGGAGCTCGGGGGTGCTGGCGCTAGAGAGAGGAGGGGTCGGAGCACGAGGGGGGCCGTCCCCTGCACCAACTGTGGCCGTGGAGGACACACCGCGGCTAGGTGCTGGGGAGGGTCTCCTAGGGGAGAAGACGACGGGCTCCGCACTGGGGAGTCCTTCCAGGTGAGTAGGCGCCCCACTTACCCAGAGCTCTCTGTTGCGCACTTCTGTATACCTGTGCGATTTCCACAGGTTGCACCTCATTCCCAGCATAAGGCGCTAGTAGATTCAGGCGCGGCTGGGAATTTTGTTGATAGTACATTTTGTTTAGAATTAGGGATTCCCCTTCTTCCTGTTGACGTCCCATTCTCCGTTCATGCCCTAGATAGCCGTCCGTTGGGATCGGGCTTGATCAGGGAAGTCACAGCACCACTTAGGATGTGTACGCAGGGGGGTCATGAGGAGATTATCCAGCTATATCTGATCGACTCTCCTGCGTATCCGGTGGTGCTGGGAATGCTCTGGTTGAGTATCCATAATCCATCTATTTCGTGGAAGGAGAGGGCTCTGATGGAGTGGTCTGCCCAGTGTGTGGGGCGATGTTTAGGTGTTTCTGTGGGGGCTACCTCAGTGGAGAGTCCAAACCAGGTGCCCGCATTGCACATTCCCCCCGAGTATGAGGATTTGGCTATTGTGTTCAGTAAGTCGAGGGCGACGCAGTTACCTCCTCATAGGCAGGGAGATTGTGCGATAGACCTCCAGGCAGGGAGCTGCGCTCCCACGGAGCCATGTGTATCCTCTGTCTCAAGAGGAGAAGAGAGCTATGGAGACTTACATAGACAAATCTCTGAGACAAGGATACATACGGCCATCCACTTCCCCTGCGTCCTCGAGTTTCTTTTTTGTGAAGAAGAAGGATGGAGGGTTATGCCCGTGCATTTATTACCGTAGTCTCAATCAGATCACGGTGAAGTACAGTTATCCACTTCCTCTGATTGCAACCATGACGGAGTCATTGCACGGGGCGCGTTTTTTCACAAAATTAGATCTCAGGAGCGCTTACAACTTGGTACGCATTAGAGAGGGCGATGAATGGAAGACAGCGTTTAGTACCACCTCGGGTCATTACGAGTATCTTGTCATGCCATACGGGTTGATGAACGCTCCTTCAGTTTTCCAATCATTCGTGGATGAGATCTTCAGGGACATGCAGGGGCAGGGGGTGGTCGTGTACATAGATGACATTCTTGTGTACTCGTCTACCCGAGTCGAGCATGTGGCCCTGGTGCGCCGAGTGTTGAGGAGGCTGTTGGAGCACGACCTGTATGTCAAGGCAGAGAAATGTCTGTTTTTCCAGGAGTCTATCTCCTTTTTGGGTTATCAGTTGTCTGCGTCAGGGGTGAAGATGGAAGTTGACCGGGTGTCAGCCGTGCGTAATTGGCAGACTCCAACCACTGTTAAAGAGGTGCAGCAGTTTTTGGGGTTGGCAAATTACTACCGGAGGTTTATCCGGGGTTTTGGACAGGTGGCAGCTCCCATAACGTCTCTTTTGAAGGGGGTCCGGTGCGTTTGCAGTGGTCAGCCGAGGCGGACAGGGCTTTTGGGAGACTGAAGGACCTGTTTACTTCGGCTCCGGTGCTGGCGCATCCGGATCCCGCTTTACCATTTCAGGTAGAGGTGGACGCGTCAGAGGGCGGTATAGGGGCCGTGCTTTCGCAACGGTCCGGCACGCCACCTAAACTCCGCCCCTGTGCCTTTTATTCCAAAAAGCTCAGTCCGGCGGAGCGAAATTATGACGTAGGGGACAGGGAGCTGTTAGCCGTGGTACAGGCCCTAAAGGTGTGGAGGCATTGGCTTGAGGGGGCTCAACACCCTTTTCTCATTTTGACTGACCACCGTAACCTGGAGTACATCCGGGCAGCTAGGAGACTGAACCCTCGCCAGACGCGGTGGAACATGTTTTTGGCCCGGTTCGTATTTAAGATCACGTACATCCCTGGGTCACAGAACGGTAAGGCAGATGCACTGTCTCGGCGGTATGACACGGAGGAGAGGTCCGTGGAGCCCACTCCCATACTGCCGGAGTCTTGTCTGGTGGCACCGGTAGTGTGGGAGGTCGATGCTGAAATCGAGCGGGCGTTGCGCACCGACCCTAGTCCTCCTCAATGCCCGGAGGGTCGGACGTACGTCCCGCTCGAGGTTCGGGATCGATTGATATATTGGGCTCACACGTCACCCTCCTCTGGACATCCTGGTATTGGCCGGACAGTGCACTGCCTTAGTGCTAAGTACTGGTGGCCCACGTTAGCCAGGGATGTGAGGGTTTATGTCTCCTCCTGCTCGGTGTGCGCCCAGTGTAAGGCGCCTAGACATCTGCCTAGGGGTAAGTTACAACCCCTGCCCGTTCCACAACGACCATGGTCTCACCTCTCGGTGGACTTCGTCACTGACCTTCCCCCTCGCAGGGGAATACTACTATACTGGTCGTTGTGGACCGGTTCTCTAAGGCCTGTCGTTTGCTCCCTATGCCGGGCCTTCCTACTGCCCCTACAGACCGCCGAAGCACTATTCACCCACGTTTTCCGGCACTACGGGGTACCCGAGGATATTGTGTCTGATCGAGGTCCCCAGTTCACCTCCAGAGTCTGGAGAGCATTTATGGAGCGTTTGGGGGTCTCGGTGAGCCTTACCTCGGGTTACCATCCAGAGAGTAATGGGCAGGTGGAACGTGTGAACCAGGATGTGGGTAGGTTTCTTAGATCATACTGCCAGAGCCGGCCGGAGGAGTGGGCACGGTATGTTCCCTGGGCAGAAATGGCCCAGAATTCCCTACGCCACTCCTCAACTAACCTAACCCCTTTCCAATGTGTGTTAGGTTACCAGCCGGTTCTGGCACCATGGCAGCAGAGCCAGATCGAGGCTCCTGCGGTGGATGAGTGGGTGCGGCGCTCGGAGGAGACGTGGAACGCTGCACACGTCCCACCTGCAGCGGGCCATCCGTCGTCAGAAGGCGAGCGCCGATCTCCACCGCAGTGAGGGGCCGGTGTACGCACCTGGTGATCGAGTCTGGCTCTCTACCAGAAACCTACCCCTCCGCCTGCCCTGCCGGAAGCTGGGTCGGCGGTTTGTGGGGCCGTTTAAAGTCCTGAGAAGATTGAACGAGGTGTGTTACAGATTACAACTGCCTAGTGACTATCGTATTAACCCCTCGTTCCATGTGTCTCTTCTCAGGCCGGTGGTAGCTGGTCCACTCCAGGAAGATGAGATCAGAGAGACTCCTCCGCCCCCATTGGACATCGAGGGGGCACCGGCGTACACCGTGCGGTCCATCTTGGATTCGAGACGTCGGATGGGGGGTCTCCAATATCTCGTGGAGTGGGAGGGGTACGGCCCGGAGGAACGGTGCTGGGTGCCGAGGAGAGACATTTTGGACCCGTCTCTCCTGACAGAATTCCACCGTAGTCACCCGACGCGCCCTGCTCCGCGTCCTCCTGGTCGTCCCCGAGGCCGGGGTCGGCGCACGGCTGGAGCCGCGCGTCAAGGGGGGGGGTACTGTCACGGTTTTGGCCGAGGCTGCCTCTCTTCCTTGCTCGGGCAGGCTTCGGCGGTTGTCGTCTCCGGAGTACTAGCTGCCACCGTTGTATGTTTCGATGTTCGTTTGGTTTTGTCTTGATGTTGTACACCTGTTATCGTTTAGCGTTCATTTTTGTCCTATAAGTTCTCGTTGTGTTTGTCATGTGTTGTGTGTGATTGAACTTGCTGTCGTGTATGTCTGTGCTTCGTTCGCTCCTCTGTGTTGGAGAGGTTCTCGCACGTGTTTGTGCGTTATTGTTATTTTGTTTGATGTTACGCCTGTGTGCGTAATCGCTCGTATCCAAGCTCTTTTGACTCGTTTTGAGTTTAGGTTCACTAAAGTCTATTGGACTAAGTTCCTGCGTCCTGCGCTTGATTCCTGCACCACACCTTCACAGCACACCCTCTGACAGGTGGAGAAGGAATAATGGTCTGGGGCTGTTTTTAATGGTTCGGGCTAGGCCCCTTAGTCCCAGTGAAGGGAAATATTAACACTACAGCACACCATTACATTATAGACGATTCTGTGCTTCCAACTTTGTGGCAGCAGTTTGGGAAAGGCCTTTTTCTGTTTCAGCATGACAATGTCCCCGTGCACAAAGCGAGGTCCATACAGAAATGGTTTGTTGAGATCGGTGTTTAAGAAATTGACTGGCCTGCACAGAGCCCTGACCTCAACCCCATTGAACACCTTTGGGATGAATTGGAACACCAACTGCGAGCCAGGCCTAATCGCCCAACATCAGTGCCCGACCTCACTAATGCTCTTAAGAATAAAATAATATGCCATTTAGCAGACGCTTTTATCCAAAGCGACTTACAGTCATGCGTTCATACATTTTTGTGTATGGGTGGTCCCGGGGATCGAACCCACTACCTTAGCGTTACAAGCGCCGTGCTCTACCAGCTGAGCTACAGAGGACCACAGTTAAATGTGGGATTAGCCTATGCATGGAGTTGAGTGGGAAACGGGAACAAAATTTGGTGCAAAACATGGATTGAGAAATTCAGAGACAGCCCATCGAAATGACGACTTGTTTATATAATTTATAACTATGTTATAGAAGTGCTAGCGATATTGCGGCCAATTTGACATCTTTCGTCATTTGGGGCAAGAGCACAGCAACTGAGTTTTTTTTTTTTACATGCGTGAGTAGTTTAAAGTGTGCGAGAGAGAATTCACTATGCAGATTGGAAAGCATAGCTCTGAAATATCAAGTTTTTGAATGGGTCCACGCGACTCTGATCTGAATTTGCCTGGATGGGATGCACAGTGAGTTTCATCTGTTGTGAAGACGACCTCATGCAAATGCCTCTTGACCAACATGAGAAAAATAAAGAGGATAAGAGACAGTTGAACAAGGTAAGGGCCTATTCCCATAATGAACGCGTGAGTTTCTAAACTATAGCAGGGAAAGAAAATGGCACGTCCGGGTGGCCATTTGATTAATTGTTCAGCAGTCTTATGGCTTGGGGGTAGAAGCTGTTAAGGAGCCTTTTGGACCTAGACTTGGCGCGCCGGTACAGCTTGCCGTGTGGTAGCAGAGAGAACAGTCTTTGACTTGGGGGACTGGAATCTTTGACAATTTTTTGGTTTTGGGCCTTCCTCTGACACCGCCTTGTATATAGGTCCTGGAAGGCAAGAAGCTTGGCCCCAGTGATGCATTGGGCCGTACGCGCTACCCTCTGTAGCGCCTTATGGTCGGAGGTCGAGCAGTTGCCATACCAGGCGGTGATGCAACCAGTCAGGATTCTCTCGATGGTGCAGCTGTAGAACTTTTTGAGGATCTGGGGACCCATGACAAATCTTTTCAGTCTCCTGAGGGGGAAAAGGTGTTGTCGTGCCCTCTTCACGACTGTCTTGGTGTGTTTGGACCATGATAGTTTGTTGGTGATGTGGACACCAAGGAGCTTGGAGCTCCCGACCCGCTCCACTACAGCCCCGTCAATGTAAATGGGGGCGTGTTCGGCCCTCCTTTTCCTGTAGTCCACGATCAGCTCCTTTGTCTGGCTCACGTTGAGGGAGAGGTTGTTGTCCTGGCACCACACTGCTGTCTCATCGATATCGGAGATAAGGCCTATCACTGTTGTGTCGTCAGCAAACTTAATGATGGTGTTGGAGTCGTGCTTGGCCACACAGTAGTGGGTGAACAGGGAGTACAGGAGGGGACTAAGCACGCACCACTGAGGGGCCCCGTGTTGAGGATCAGCGTGGCAGATGTGTTGTTGCCTACCCTTACCACCTGGGGGCGGCCTGTCAGGAAGTCCAGGATCCAGTTGCAGAGGGAGGTGTTTAGTCCCAGGCTCCTTAGCTTTGTGATGAGCTTTGTGGACACTATGGTGTTGAATTCTGAGCTGTAGTCATTGAACAGCATTTTCACATAGGTGTTCCTTTTGTCCAGGTGGGAAAGGGCAGTGTGGATTGAGATTGCGTCATCTGTGGATCTGTTGGGGCGGAATGCGAATTGGAGTGGGTCTAGGGTTTCTGGGATGATGGTGTTGATGTGAGCCATGACCAGCCTTTCAAAGCACTTTATGGCTACTGATGTGAGTGCTACAGGGTGGTAGTCATTTAGGCAGGTTACCTTCTCTTTCTTGGGCACTATCGATATTTCCGAACAGATTTCACTTGGTTTCCTAAATTAAGCACTGGGTAGCTGTAGTGAAAATGCATGGAGTGAAATAAGGAGTGGAATAACCGGAGTAGCCTACCATGATTGAGAAACGAACCAGCTTGAAAGATTTACCAGCGGGAAAGCGGCCACCATTCACTATTCGAGTGCATATAGATGACATGTATTTTTCCTCCTGCCCCTGTACCTGCCCATTTGATTAAGATACAGTTGAAGTCGGAAGTTTACATACACTTAGGTTGGAGTCATTAAAACTCATTTTTCATCCACTCCACACATTTCTTGTTAACAAACTATAGTTTTGGCAAGTCTACTTAGTGCATGACACAAGTAATTTTTACAACAATTGTTTACAGACAGATTATTTCACTTATAATTCACTGTATCTCAATTCCAGTGGGTCAGAAGTTTACATACACTAAGTTGACTGTGCCTTTAAACAGCTTGGAAAATTCCAGAAAGTGATGTCATGGCTTTAGAAGCTTCTGATAGGCTAATTGACATCATTTGTGTCAATTGGAGGTGTACCTGTGATTGTATTTCAAGGCCTACTTTCAAACTCAGTGCCTCTTTGCTTGACATCATGGAAAAATCAAAAGAAATCAGCCAATACCTCAGAAAACAAATTGTGGACCTCCACAAGTCAGGTTCATCAAATGCCTGAAGGTACCACGTTCATCTGTACAAACAATAGTATGCAAGTATAAACACCATAGGACCACGCAGCCGTCATACCGCTCAGGAAGGAGACGCGTTCTGTCTCCTAGAGATTAACGTACTTTGGTGCGAAATGTGCAAATCAATCCCAGAACAACAGCAAAGGACCTTGTGAAGATGCTGGAGGAAACGGGTTGAAAAGTATCTATATCCACAGTAAAACGAGTCCTATATCGACATAACCTGAAAGGCCGCTCAGCAAGGAAGAAGCCACTGCTCCAAAACCGCCATAAAAAATCCAGACTATGGTTTGCAACTGCACATGGGGACAAAGATCGTACTTTTTGGAGAAATGTCCTCTGGTCTGATGAAACAATAATAGAACTGTTTGGCCATAATGACCATCGTTATGTTTGGAGGAAAAAGGGGGTGCTTGCAAGCCGAAGAACACCAACCCAACCGTGAAGCACGTGGGTAGCAGCATCATGCTGTGGGGGTGCTTTGCCGCAGGAGGGACGGGTGTACTTCACAAAATAGATGGCATCATGAGGAAGGAAAATTATGTGGATATATTGAAGCAACAACGCAAGACATCAGTCAGGAAGTTAAAGCTTGGTCGCAAATGGGTCTTCCAAATGGACAATGACCCCAACCATACTTCCAAAGTTGTGGAAAAATGGCTTAAGGACAACAAAGTCAAGGTATTGGAGTGGCTGTCACAAAGCCCTGACCTCAATCCTATAGAAAATGTGTGGGCAGAATTGAAAAAGCATGTGTGAGCAAGGAGGCCTACAAACCTGACTCAGTTACACCAGCTCTGTCAGGAGGAATGGGCCAAAATTCACCCAACTTATTGTGGGAAGCTTGTGGAAGGCTACCCGAAACGTATGACCCAAGTTAAACAATTTAAAGGCAATGCTACCAAATACTAATATAGTGTATGTAAACTTCTGACCCACTGGGTATGTGATGAAAGAAATAAAAGCTGAAATAAATCATTCCCTCTACTATTATTCTGACATTTCACATTCTTAAAATGAAGTGGTGATCCTAACTGACATAAGACAGGGAATTTTTACTAGGATTAAATGTCAGGAATTGTGAAAAACTGAGTTTAAATGTATTTGGCTAAGGTGTATGTAAACTTCAGATTTCAACTGTACATTTTAAATCGAAACGAATTTTACTTATTAGTAAAGACAAGATTAAATTGATGTGATCACTTGATGAGAGAACAGCTTGTGCAGCCTGAGGCAAGCTTTTTGTGCTACTTTCTCAAATCATCAATAGCCTATAGTCGCATCATGCAGCCCATATATGTTTTGAATTCAAAAACATTCTAAGGTTTGTATAATTCATGACTAAAGTTGCCAAATAACTCTACATCTAGCATATTGGACCTGTTTCAAAGGATCACTTTTACATTTAACATAGCCACTCCATATGCGCACTCACTCTGGAATGGGAAGAATGTCCATTCTATTTTATTTCATCATAGGTACACGTCAACTATGACAGACAAATTGAGAAATTCTTTTCCAGAAAATCACATTGTAGGATTTTTAATGAATTTATTTGCAAATTATGGTGGAAAATAAGTATTTGGTCACCTACAAACAAGCAAGATTTCTGGCTCTCACAGACCTGTAACTTCTTCTTTAAGAGGCTCCTCTGTCCTCCACTCGTTACCTGTATTAATGGCACCTGTTTGAACTTGTTATCAGTATAAAAGACACCTGTCCACAACCTCAAACAGTCACACTCCAAACTCCACTATGGCCAAGACCAAAGAGCTGTCAAAGGACACCAGAAACAAAATTGTAGACCTGCACCAGGCTGGGAAGACTGAATCTGCAATAGGTAAGCAGCTTGGTTTGAAGAAATCAACTGTGGGAGCAATTGTTAGGAAATGGAAGACATACAAGACCACTGATAATCTCCCTCGATCTGGGGCTCCACGCAAGATCTCACCCTGTGGGGTCAAAATGATCACAAGAACGGTGAGCAAAAATCCCAGAACCACACGGGGGGACCTAGAGAATGACCTGCAGAGAGCTGGGACCAAAGTAACAAAGCCTACCATCAGTAACACACTACGCCGCCAGGGACTCAAATCCTGCAGTGCAAGACGTGTCCCCCTGCTTAAGCCAGTAACTGTCCAGGCCCGTCTGAAGTTTGCTAGAATGCATTTGGATGATCCAGAAGAGGATTGGGAGAATGTCATATGGTCAGATGAAACCAAAATATAACTTTTTGGTAAAAACTCAACTCGTCGTGTTTGGAGGACAAAGAATGCTGAGTTGCATCCAAAGAACACCATACCTACTGTGAAGCATGGGGGTGGAAACATCATGCTTTGGGGCTGTTTTTCTGCAAAGGGACCAGGACGACTGATCCGTGTAAAGGAAAGAATGAATGGGGCCATGTATCGTGAGATTTTGAGTGAATCCTCCTTCCATCAGCAAGGGCATTGAAGATGAAACGTGGCTGGGTCTTTCAGCATGACAATGATCCCAAACACACCGCCTGGGCAACGAAGGAGTGGCTTCGTAAGAAGCATTTCAAGGTCCTGGAGTGGCCTAGCCAGTCTCCAGATCTCAACCCCATAGAAAATCTTTGTAGGGAGTTGAAAGTCCGTGTTGCCGAGCAACAGCCCCAAAACATCACTGCTCTAGAGGAGATCTGCATGGAGGAATGGGCCAAAATACCAGCAACAGTGTGTGAAAACCTTGTGAAGACTTACAGAAAACGTTTGACCTGTGTCATTGCCAACAAAGGGTACATAACAAAGTATTGAGAAACTTTTGTTATTGACCAAATACTTATTTTCCACCATAATTTGCAAATAAATTCATTACAAATCCTACAATGTGATTTACTGGATTTTTTTTTCTCATTTTGTCTGTCATAGTTGATGTGTACCTATGATGAAAATTACAGGCCTCTCTCATCTTTTTAAGTGTAAATACTTTTTTCCCCCACTGCATTCTTCTTACTATAAAATCATATAATTTTTTATAATGGCATGGGACTTATAAGCATATCTTGTCTGCTAAATGAACAAGCCTACAGGCAATGGCATGGCGCATAGCCAGATAACATACAGTAGGTCAACTCATATTCTGTTCTTCTGAAATAAATTTTCTTCATATCATAATACTTATTTAGACCTGCCTAAATTAAATAATGGATTTATTGTGATGGTTTATATTAAATTGAGTTATTATACTTTTTTTTATGTAGTTGTTCCAAAAGTGCGCATCAGTGGCTTTTATGCGGCTTGTATGCGGCTTGTATTCAGACCCCTTGACTTTTTCCCAATTTTGTTATGTTACAGCCTTATTCTAAAATGGATTAAATGAAAAAAAAATCCTCATAAATCTACACACAATACCTCACAATAGCTACGAGACAGGATTGTGTCGAAGCACAGATCTGGGGAAGGGTACCCAAAAAATTCTGCAGCATTGAAGGTCCCCAAAAACACAGTGGCCCCCATCATTGTTAAATGGAAGAACTTTGGAACCACCAAGACTCTTCCTAGAGCTGGCCGTCCGGCCAAACTGAGCAATCGGGGGAGAAGGGCCTTGGTCAGGGAGGTGACCAAGAACCCGATGGTCACTCTGACAGAACTCCAGAGTTCCTCTATGGCGATGGCAGAACCTTCCAGAAGGACAACCATCTCTGCAGCACTCCACCAATCAGGCCTTTATTGTAGAGTGGCCAGACGGAAGCCACTCCTCAGTAAAAGGCACATGACAGCCTGCTTGGAGTTTGCCAAAAGGTACCTAAAAGACTCTCAGACCATGAGAAACAAGATTCTCTGGTCTGATGAAACCAAGATTGAACTCTTTGGCCTGAATGCCAATCGTTACGTCTGGAGGAAACCTGGCACCATCCCTATGGTGAAGCATGGTGGTGGCAGCATCATGTTGTGAAGATGTTTTTCAGCGGCAGGGACTGGGAGACTAGTCAGGATCGAGGGAAAGATGAACGGAGCAAACTACAGAGATATCTTTGATGAAAATCTGCTCCAGAGCCCTCAGGACCTCAGACTGGGGCAAAGGTTCACCTTCCAACAGGACAACAACCCTAAGCACACAGCCAAGACAATGCAGGAGTGGCTTCAGGACACGTCTCTGAATGTCCTTGAGTTGCCCAGCCAGAGCCCGGACTTGAACCCAATCGAACACCTCTGGAGAGACCTGAAATAGCTGTGCAGTGACACTTCCCATCCAACCTGACAGAGCTTGAGAGGATCTGCAGAGAAGAATGGGAGGAACTCCCCAAATACAGGTGTGCCAAACTTGTAGTGTCAATAGCCAATTAGACGCAAGTATGTAATCGCTGCCAAAGGTGCTTCAACAAAGTACTGAGTAAAGGGTCTGAATACTTATGTAAATGTGATATTTCCTATTTTCATTTGTAAAACATTTGCACAATTTTCTAAAAACCTGTTTTTGCTTTGTCATTATGGGTATTGTGTGTAGATTGATGTAATTCATTTTAGAATAAGGCTGTAACGTAACACAATTTTGAAAAAGTCAAGGGGTCTGAATACTTTCCGAATGCACTGTATATTAATTAACGGTCAATTAACGTGAGATCGAAGTCTTTTGCATGACAATAACCTGCTGACAAAATGTCATGACCGCCACAGCCCTAGTGATGCCACCCTATCCCCTTAATAATCCTGCCACCTGAATCCAAGTGTTTGACATGGGGGAGAGACAAGTAACTTTATGATTAAACTTGATCAATGTAGAAGCAACAGGCATTTTTCATACTTTGGTCATCATACTTTCATTCAAATATCATACAACTTAATGAAAACATGATTTTGACTGTTCATGACCTTTAAAAATCACATCATATTTAGCAGCCACCACTGCTAAATGAATATAGGGGAAACACTGAGGACCCATGATGTCATTCTGTTCACTTACTGTAGTTCAATAACCAAAAGAGATTTGTTCTAACTCAAGTGTCATATCATAGCTGACACCCCAGACATCTTTGAATCTTAATTTGGAGTAGATATTTAACAGCGTTTTTGGAAAACGTGGTCACATAAAAAACTGAGGCAGATTTCACTGTCATTCTGTTACCAAACATTGCATCTGCACTGTTCCTCAAGTAAATGTGTTCTACTAAACTTTTCAGTGGCAATTGCTAAAAGTAGACTTATAGGTGTATGGTTTGTTAAACTTTGCAATCAATGGTTTTGGCTTGGCATACATTTTAAAGTGAAAAAGTGAGTCTCAGCGTCACTTTGTTATTGTATAATTGGCCCTCAGTGATGAACAGTGTGTGTCTAAGACAGGGGTCATGAAGTGTGCTGCTGTGACAGTGGGGTGGTCTGCACTAGGCAGTGTCTGGGCGGTGGGCGGAGAAGTGGGTTAGGGGAAAGGGTCAAGGTAAGGATGGGTGATGGGGTAGGGATAACAGGGACTGCTTTGTCGTCCATGGCTCCATAAGTGGAATGAATAGAGGAATGTGGTCACAGACCTGTGCTTTGAAACCTTTCTCTAGTTCATACTGCCCTCTCAATTCACTGATTTCAAAGTAAATTTTCTGGAGCCTGACCAAATTTCAAGGTTTTGTTCTCCTACTCTACCTCTCAGCACCAACATTTTCAGAGAAAATGCAAAATGCTTTTCGTCTACAAATTGCATATAGAACACTCACGTCCTTTACAGAATACATTGCCAATCATACTGTAAATATGCTCGTGTCGGATTATGTGTCAATCAATGGCAAAGGGCTCTTCAATTCGGGAAGCGGCAGAATTGGGGGCTTTGGCCTGCAGCAATTCAGCCATGTGCTTTTTAACACAGTGAATGTAATCAGGTAATCAGAAGGGTTCTACCAATAACCATTTTATCATCTAATGGTTCTTCCTAGAATCATCTATGAAGGGTTCTACCGAGAACAATCATCTCAGTAACAGGTGCAATAACTCAAATTACTAACAGATTGGATTAGTTTACAAAATTGTATGTTATTTATCTTTGTGTAACATAAAATTAAGCAACCAATCAATGCAAAAACACAGATATTACAGTAAAACAAACAATTCTGAAAATCTCCCTGCAAAAGATCATGCTGGGAAATATTATACAGTGGGGAAAAAAAGTATTTAGTCAGCCACCAATTGTGCAAGTTATCCCACTTAAAAAGATGAGAGAGGCCTGTACTTTTCATCATAGGTACACGTCAACTATGACAGACAAATTGAGGAAAAAAAATCCAGAAAATCACATTGTAGGATTTTTTATGAATTTATTTGCAAATTATGGTGGAAAATAAGTATTTGGTCACCTACAAACAAGCAAGATTTCTGGCTCTCACAGACCTGTAACTTCTTCTTTAAGAGGCTCCTCTGTCCTCCACTTGTTACCTGTATTAATGGCACCTGTTTGAACTTGTTATCAGTATAAAAGACACCTGTTCACAACCTCAAACAGTCACACTCCAAACTCCACTATGGCGAAGACCAAAGAGCTGTCAAAGGACACCAGAAACAAAATTGTAGACCTGCACCAGGCTGGGAAGACTGAATCTGCAATAGGTAAGCAGCTTGGTTTGAAGAAATCAACTGTGGGAGCAATTATTAGGAAATGGAAGACATACAAGACCACTGATAATCTCCCTCGATCTGGGGCTCCACGCAAGATCTCACCCCGTGGGGTCAAAATGATCACAAGAACGGTGAGCAAAAATCACAGAACCACACGGGGGGACCTAGTGAATGACCTGCAGAGAGCTGGGACCAAAGTAACAAAGCCTACCATCAGTAACACACTACGCCGCCAGGGACTCAAATCCTGCAGTGCAAGACGTGTCCCACAGCTTAAGCCAGTACATGTCCAGGCCCGTCTGAAGTTTGCTAGAGTGCATTTGGATGATCCAGAAGAGGATTGGGAGAATGTCATATGAAACCAAAATATAACTTTTTGGTAAAAACTCAACTCGTCGTGTTTGGAGGACAAAGAATGCTGAGTTGCATCCAAAGAACACCATACCTACTGTGAAGTATGGGGGTGGAAACATCATGCTTTGGGGCTGTTTTTTCTGCAAAGGGACCAGGACGACTGATCCGTGTAAAGGAAAGAATGAATGGGGCCATGTATCGTGAGATTTTGAGTGAAAACCTCCTTCCGTCAGCAAGGGCATTGAAGATGAAACGTGGCTGGGTCTTTCAGCATGACAATGATCCCAAACACACCGCCCGGGCAACGAAGGAGTGGCTTCGTACGAAGCATTTCAAGGTCCTGGAGTGGCCTAGCCAGTCTCCAGATCTCAACCCCATAGAAAATATTTGGAGGGAGTTGAAAGTCTGTGTTGCCCAGCGACAGCCCCAAAACATCACTGCTCTAGAGGAGATCTGCATGGAGGAATGGGCCAAAATACCAGCAACAGTGTGTGACAACCTTGTGAAGACTTACAGAAAACGTTTGACCTGTGTCATTGCCAACAAAGGGTATATAACAAAGTATTGAGAAACTTTTGTTATTGACCAAATACTTATTTTCCACCATAATTTGCAAATAAATTCATAAAAAATCCTACAATGTGATTTTCTGGATTTTTTCCCCTCATTTTGTCTGTCCTAGTTGACTTGTACCTATGATGAAAATTACAGGCCTCTCTCATCTTTTTAAGTGGGAGAACTTGCACAATTGGTGGCTGACTAAATACTTTTTTTCCCCACTGTATATGGTTCTATGTAGAACGCTTTTTGCCTCCCAAAGAATCCTTCTTGCCTTCCAAAAAAATAATCACAGAACCCTTTCTTCCAATCTTCTGATCAAAACGGTTCTTGGTAGAACCCTATCCCTCGGCAAATAACAATTTTGGAACCCTTTTTTCTTAGAGTGTATGGTGCTGCAACTGGTGACACAACTCATCAACCACGCACTCAAATTCAGCCTTCATCATCATAGCTCTTGCCTGCTGGAATTGTTCTTTCCTTCTCAATTACCACCCTTGATTTCTACATCCATGGAAGCAATGAAGAGGGATTAGGCTGACTCTGAACGAGGGAAGATAAATAGTTGGGCCATAAAATCACATGGCTCGCTTTCCCAGACATTTGCTGGGCCTTCACTGGTACAGTTGGCAATAAAGCTTATAGGTCTGTGGGCACATGAGTACCCATGGGACACTAGTTGCTAGTCCCCTAATTAGGCTTGTTTTCATGTAGTTAAACAAATCAGTGGTGTCTGAGTGTAATTTGGGAAATGTGAGCAGAATGCGAACTTCTCTATAAGTCGTTAATAGACTCAAGCTGAGTCTTAATGATAACATAGACCATGAATGGTTGTTATCAGCACTAAACTATACTACAGGGAAGGGAGTGAGCAGCTATGCTTGAGTGAAGTATTAGATGGTGTCCTCTACAACATATAATTGTAGGTGTGTATGGTATCAAATGAATTCATGTAAAGGAGAAGTGGCAGTGTGCCTACATATTCGGTTGTAATCAGCTAACAGCCTACAGATAATTATAGATTTGTAGTGATACACTGTAGTGATGTTGTGTTGCATCACTTTTCTCTTTAGTAGGTTACACAGTTAGAACCTGTGTATGTGATTATCTGTATGTATGCGATTATCTTTATGTGTGCATGTTATAAGGCATAGGTGTGAGTTAGGTTGTTACAGGTGTAATTTAAGTCAGTGTGTGTGTTTTTTTGGGGTTAGCTTCCAACCTTCCAACCTCCTTTCATTAGAGCACACTGGCTGTGATGTCAGTCAGACTAAATGAAGTAGGGAGCTTTGCCGCTGCAATAAGCAACACAGAACAGACGTTGGCTCTGGCTGAGATTCCTAGGAGTGATAACGAGCAAGCAGGAAAACAAAGCCTACATGTCAAAGCCCAAGCAGGAGACTGTGTAAAAGCCAGACTTTGATCCAGATGAGCGTGTATTTGGAACAAGTGTCACAAAGAATGTGCTCTTGGTTCACTTATGGCTCTTTTGTGTATTTTTGCAATAGCATAGGCCTAACTAGGCTAGTACAGTGCTACATAAGGAGATTGCTACATTGGTACACTATGTACCTTCTTGGACTAGATAGGTACAGTGGCATTCAGCTAATGTGGTTTAATGTAGAAGTATTCTGCTGATACAGTTCAATAATGTATCACAGGTAAGTCAATGCCATTGATATATACAACACACACACACACACACTGCTCTTACTACCACTCTCATCAATCAGAGACTGACAGCACAAACGGCCGCTTCCTTTCATCCCTCAGGTGGGAGTTAATCAGAGCAGAGGGAAGGAAGGATTCAGGACAAGGGGGGATTCCAGGGATTTATAGGGGGTTGAGCGAGAGACCACAGCTACCACTGTGAGGTAGCCCATAGGAAAGGGAAAGGAAAGGGGGATACCTAGTCAGTTCTACAACTGAATGCATTCAACTGAAATGAAGAAGGGGAATCTGGACTTTTGGGAACTTCTTTTACCATATAGAAAATAGTAGCTAGTAGAAGTAGTAGTTGTAAAAAATAGAAAACCATCACTTCACATAATGGCATGGCACTATGCAATCTTTATCAATGGAACCTCGCTCGACACACCTACGGTTGCTGCCTTTGAACTTGCCGGTGCAAAAATGTTAATGAACGTTCTGTAATGTGTTGATTATAATTCATTAATTTGGCCCTACAAAGGAAACCAAATACAGGAACCACCTTTGGCCTACATGCCTGTGTGTTTTCAAGTGTAATCAAGGTAGTGTTCTTTAGATTTGGCTGAGGGCTATAGCTGGCAGCAAACTAATGCTTAAGATTTACAATCAGTGTGCATCTACTAAATCAACCAGACTAGAGACTGTTGCTCTGTTCTGGCTGTCCACTTGATAAGTAGGCTCATTTATATCTCCCACTGTGCCTGAGATGTTAGATTAAGGGATACTTTCATCCCCAAATCTATGTTTGTCAGATGTTTTCATACCACATACTCCATACCAACTAGTGTGCAGAACAGATAGTAACACTTTACTTGAAGGGTACCTATGTAAGGACTTCACAACCCATAACAAATCAAACCCTCCCCAATTGAACCTTCCTAGACAATTGTGTCATCTATCATTGTCTATGTGAAGTACAAGACACCCTCAATGAAAACCATACAGAAGGAGTCAGGTGCAGAAACGTGCCAATGATGAAAGTGTTCAAAGTGTCTTTGGCCCTTACCATTAACCCCGATCTCCTCCCATAGCTGTATGCTATCATTCAACATCGTTATTTTTAGATCTCTTCTTCAGCCCCACCCAACACTACGCACACAAACAAACATGCATGCATGCACACACACTCCTTTCACTGCGTGGCTCAGCAAGATGGGACAGAACTTATCAATCTTTTTGGCTTCTTTGGCTCAGTTGTTTTCTACTGTCATAACACGGTTAAGCTGAGGTTGCCTGACTAAAATATCCGGCATGTGTCAAACATTGGTGCAAACTTATATTGGTTGTTGCTGATCTGAGTTACCACCACCACACAATTTACACTGTAAAAAGTGGCACAGCGCTGTTGTGTGGCTTTCAGGTTGTTCTTTTTGCCCACCCGTCAGAGTGATTGTCATTCCAGTTAACCTGGTCTATTACAGTTGTTATTCAAATTTAGAACTGTACACTGTCAATGTCGCTAATGATACTTGCATAGTTATTCTATTGCTAAAGACCTTTATAAGGTTGCTGTGGAAAAATAGCCTTTGGTTGGTTATGAAATTGTGGTTACTAATTGCAAAGGTCTTCTGTAAAGAATACGTTTGGAAATGTTATTAAACAAACTTGTAGAATTGCTTGTGACCCAATAGAAAATGTGGATAGGTAATTACAAAGTAACAACTGATCTTGGAACAAGTTGTTAAAATGGGTTGTATTTACATTAAATATGAGTAATTATTTGTTATTTATTGGGTTTAACCAAAAGGGAAAACTAGGTTGAGTGTTAAAATAAATAGGTTTGTTAATTGTCAAATATAGTAGTTGGCATTGAATCATATACTGTATTTGGTTTCAATAAATGTAGTTATTTTTTAATTGAGGAAACCTAAATAATTTACTTGTAACCAATTGTAACCAGTATTTTTTATTGTTATATATTACTGCACTGTTGGAGCTAGAAACATAAGCACCTGTGAATGACATACACGTACACGACCAATACAATTTATTTGATTTCAGTTTAAGTACTTTTTTTAGGTTGATCCAAAGAGTCATTTTTTACAGTGTAAGAAGTGACAGTAAGCAACATGTTGATATAGCACTGCAGTAAGCAAAGAAGAGGGAGAAAATAGAAGACTTACTAACCCCTCCTCCCACCTCCACCTTGTGTATAGGGCTTAGTGTTTAATGCTTCCATAGAATGCTGGTGTTGTGTAATGCCACCAAACACCTTGATCTCATGGAGGGCACGTCTTTCAAAAGAGAGGGAAATCAAAACGTTTTTCGCAATATCTGAACTAGGAGTAAAGGTGGGTGGATTTGAGAGCTTACAGGATACTTTTGAAGCATTGATGTGAATGGATTTGGTACCCTGGCCTGGAACATAAAATCAAGGAGATGCCAACAGTGCCTAAAGTTTGAAGACAGTGAGTAGAAAGGGGCAAAAAATAAAAGCTGTGTTTAGGTGATCAACACATGAATGACTACCCACTGGGTAAAAGCTGGTTGAATCAACGTTTGTTCCACATCATTTCAACAAAAAAATGTAATGTGATGACGTTGAATCCAACGTGGAAAACTGATTGGATTTGCTAAAAGTCATCAATGTATGGGCTTTTAGTCTTTTTTTCACCCAACCTTTAACCTAAATCCAATGACATGGTGACATTTTTTGTTTAATTCACGTTGAATTCACGTTAGTTGACAACTCTACCAAATTTAAATAAAAAACTAGATGTTGAAATGACGTCTGTGTTCAGTGGGTAGTTGATTGTGCCCATAATTGTGCCCATAAGTCTTTGTTGCCCAGCGACAGCCCCAAAACATCACTGCTATAGAGGAGATCTGCATGGAGGAATGGGCCAAAATATCAGCAACAGTGTGTGAAAACCTTGTGAAAACTTACAGAAAACGTTTGACCTGTGTCATTGCCAACAAAGGGTATATAACAAAGTATTGAGAAACTTTTGTTATTGACCAAATACTTATTTTCCACCATAATTTGCAAATAAATTCATTAAAAATCGAACAATGTGATTTTCTGGAGAAAGAAATTCTCAATTTGTCTGTCATAGTTGACGTGTACCTATGATGACAATTACAGGCCTCTCTCATCTTTTTAAGTGGGAGAACTTGCACAATTGGTGGCTGACTAAATACTTTTTTTCCCCACTGTACATATTGGTAAAGTAAAGTTATGTGAAGATGAGTGATGATGGCATGGAATTTTAAGGCAGAAAGACCATGATTTGTGAAGGCCAGGTAATCTGATGCAGCACTCCATCACTCTCCTTCTTGGTAAAATAGTCCTTACACAGCCTGGAGGTGTGTTGGGTCATTGTCCTGTTAAAAAATAAACGATAGTCCCACTAAGCCCAAACCAGATGGGATGGCGTATCACTGCAGAATGCTGTGGTAGCCATGCTACCGAAGCAGACAACAAGTGCTCAGCATATGTGGGAACTCCTTCAAGACTGTTGGAAAAGCATTCCAGGTGAAGCTGGTTGAGAGAATGCCAAGAGTTTGCAAAGCTGTCATCAAGGCAAAGGGTGGCTATTTGAAGAATCACAAATATACAAAATATTTGTATTTGTTTAACACTTTTATGGTCACTACATGATTCCATATGTGTTATTTCATAGTTTTTATGTCTTCACTATTATTATACAACATAAAACATTTTTAAAATAAAGAAAAACTCTTGAATGAGTAGGTGTGTCCAAACTTTTGACTGGTAGTGTACATTATTATTTTATTTTTTTCCCCCATACTAGCTCTGACTTTGCTGATAGCTACTTTATTGAGGAAAAATGTACTTACTATGACTGTGATATGTGGTTGTCCCACCTAGCTATCTTAAACTGAATGCACTAACTTTAATCGCTCTGGATAAGAGCATGTGCTAAATGACTAAAATGTAAAATAAATGCGCCTCATCTCATGGGTACCCAAAGTAGTCCATGGACCTGAAAGAGAGTCAGTATGGGTTTGTTTGCTTTGCTACAGCTTAATATTAGCTCTGAGGTGATTTAGACAGAATAGCTGGAGCACTCAACAATGTTATTCCCAAATGGTAGCTAAGTAAACAAACCCAGATCTGGGTGAACTACCCGTTTTAAAAGCCATCCTCGCTCCATCTCAAGCCATAAATCCACGTCTCTGACCCCTGCTCTATGAATTCCCACCAAATTGACCTTCTGCTGGCAGGGGGTTCCCCAGATTCTGTGATTACCTGATAAGGTATGTGGCGAAGTGAAAGTTACTCTACCCACAATCCCGTGCTGCATTCCAGCAGGCTCTTGGCTGTGGTGGAAACAGTGTGGACTCTGTGCTGTGTCTCTGGGGCAGCCTCGTCTCCCTCATCTCCCTCTTACCTGCCAGCACTGACCCGCCTAGGCCCCAAACAGACCATGCTCTGTCCATTTTTCTTGTGGAAAAGTGCTCACTCGTATATATGCCTGACCTGGAATGAGTTTTCATGCATGCAGAGTTTACCCTCCTTAATTTACCTCTGTGCCAATACACACACTGAGTCTTTACATTTACATTTTAGTCATTTAGCAGACGCTCTTATCCAGAGCGACTTACAGTTAGTGAGTGCATACATTTTTTTCATACTGGCCCCCCCCGTGGGAATCGAACCCACAACCCTGGCGTTGCAAGCACCATGCTTTACCAACTGAGCTACAAGGACTATGTTCTATGTTCAGTCATCATTTTTTAAATTAATTTCCTAGTGTAAGTACCTAACCTTTAAATTACACATACAGTGGCTTGCGAAAGTATTCACCCCTCTTGGCATTTTTCCTATTTTGTTGCCTTACAACCTGGAATTAAGATGGATTTTTTGGAGGTTTGTATCATTTGATTTACACAACATGCCTACCACTTTGAAGATGCAAAATATTTTTTTGCATGAAACAAACAAGAAATAGGACAAAAAAAAACAGAAAACTTGAGCGTGCATAACTATTCACCCCCCCAAAGTCAATACTTTGTAGAGCCACCTTTTACAGCAATTACAGCTGCAAGTCTCTTGGGGTATGTCTCTATAAGCTTGGCAAATCTATCCACTGGGATTCTGCCCATTCTTCAAGGCAAAACTGCTCCAGCTCCTTCCAGTTGGATGGGTTCCGCTGGTGTACAGCAATCTTTAAGTCATACCACAGATTTTCAATTGGATTGAGGTCTGGGCTTTGACTAGGCCATTCCAAGACATTAAAATGTTTCCCCTTAAACCACTCGGAGTGTTGCTTTAGCAGTATGCTTTCCCTCAGTAATTTCCCTGTATTTAGCGCCATCCATCATTCCTTAAATTCTGACCAGTTTCCCAGTCCCTTGGCGTTTTTCCTATTTTGTTGCATTACAACTTGTAATTTAAATTGATTTTTATTTTGATTTCATGTAATGGACATACACAAAATAGTCCAAATTGTTGAAGTGAAATGAAAAAAATTACTTGTTTCAAAGAATTCAAACAATAATATAACGGAAAAGTGGTTCATGCATACAGTGGGGGAAAAAAGTATTTAGTCAGCCACCAATTGTGCAAGTTCTCCCACTTAAAAAGATGAGAGAGGCCTGTAATTTTCATCATAGGGACACGTCAACTATGACAGACAAAATGAGAAAAAAAAATCCAGTAAATCACATTGTAGGATTTGTAATGAATTTATTTGCAAATTATGGTGGAAAATAAGTATTTGGTCAATAACAAAAGTTTCTCAATACTTTGTTATATACCCTTTGTTGGCAATGACACAGGTCAAACGTTTTCTGTAAGTCTTCACAAGGTTTTCACACACTGTTGCTGGTATTTTGGCCCATTCCTCCATGCAGATCTCCTCTAGAGCAATGATGTTTTGGGGCTGTCGCTGGGCAACACGGACCTTCAACTCCCTCCAAAGATTTTCTATGGGGGTTGAGATCTGGAGACTGGCTAGGCCACTCCAGGACCTTGAAATGCTTCTTACGAAGCCACTCCTTCGTTGCCCGGGCGGTGTGTTTGGGATCATTGTCATGCTGAAAGACCCAGCCACGTTTCATCTTCAATGCCCTTGCTGATGGAAGGAGGTTTTCACTCAAAATCTCACGATACATGGCCCCATTCATTCTTTCCTTTACACGGATCAGTCGTCCTGGTCCCTTTGCAGAAAAACAGCCCCAAAGCATGATGTTTCCACCCCCATGCTTCACAGTAGGTATGGTGTTCTTTGGATGCAACTCAGCATTCTTTGTCCTCCAAACACGACGAGTTGAGTTTTTACCAAAAAGTTATATTTTGGTTTCATCTGACCATATGACATTCTCCCAATCCTCTTCTGGATCATCCAAATGCACTCTAGCAAACTTCAGACGGGCCTGGACATGTACTGGCTTAAGCAGGGGGACACGTCTGGCACTGCAGGATTTGAGTCCCTGGCGGCGTAGTGTCTTACTGATGGTAGGCTTTGTTACTTTGGTCCCAGCTCTCTGCAGGTCATTCACTAGGTCCCCCCGTGTGGTTCTGGGATTTTTGCTCACCATTCTTGTGATCATTTTGACCCCCACAGGGTGAGATCTTGCGTGGAGCCCCAGATCGAGGGAGATTATCAGTGGTCTTGTATGTCTTCCATTTCCTAATAATTGCTCCCACAGTTGATTTCTTCAAACCAAGCTGCTTACCTATTGCAGATTCAGTCTTCCCAGCCTGGTGCAGGTCTACAATTTTGTTTCTGGTGTCCTTTGACAGCTCTTTGGTCTTGGCCATAGTGGAGTTTGGAGTGTGACTGTTTGAGGTTGTGGACAGGTGTCTTTTATACTGATAACAAGTTCAAACAGGTGCCATTAATACAGGTAACGAGTGGAGGACAGAGGAGCCTCTTAAAGAAGAAGTTACAGGTCTGTGAGAGCCAGAAATCTTGCTTGTTTGTAGGTGACCAAATACTTATTTTCCACCATAATTTGCAAATAAATTCATTAAAAATCCTACAATGTGATTTTCTGGATTTCTTTTCTCAATTTGTCTGTCATAGTTGACGTGTACCTATGATGAAAATTACAGGCCTCTCTCATCTTTTTAAGTGGGAGAACTTGCACAATTGGTGGCTGACTAAATACTTTTTTTCCCCACTGTATGTATTCACCCCCTTTGCTATGAAGCCCCTAAATAAGATCTGGTGCAAACAATTACCTTCAGAAGTCACATTATTAGTTAAATAAAGTCCACCTGTGTGCAATCTAAGTGTCACATGATCTTAGTATATATACACCTGTTCTGAAAGGCCCCCAGGGTCTACAACACCACTATGCAAGGGGCACCACCAAGCAAGCGGCAACATGAAGACCAAGGAGCTCTCCAAACAGGTCAGGGACAAAGTTGTGGAGAAGTATAGATCAGGATTCGGTTCTAAAAAAATATCCAAAAAGTTGAACATCCCACAGAGCACCTTTAAAATCCATTATAAAAAAATTGAAAGAATATGGCACAACAACAAACCTGACAAGAGAGGGCCGCCCACCAAAACTCACAGACCAGGCAAGGAGGGCATTAATCAGAGAGGCAACAAAGAGACCAAAGATAACACTGAAGGAGTTGCAAAGCTCCACAGCGGAGATTGGAGTATCTGTCCATAGGACCACTTTAAGCCGTACACTCCACAGAGCTGGGCTTTACAGAAGAGTGGCCATAAAAAAGCCATTGCTTAAATAATAAATAAGCAAACACGTTGTTCGCCAAAAGCCATGTGGGAGACTCCCCAAACATATGGAAGAAGGTACTCTGCTCAGATGAGACTAAAATTGAGCTTTTTGGCCATCAAGGAAAACACTATGTCTGGCGCAAACTCAACACCTCTCATCACCCCGAGAACACCATCCCCACAGTGAAGCATGGTTGTGGCAGCATCATGCTGTGGGGATGTTTTTCACCGGCAGGGACTGGGAAACTGGTCAGAACTGAAGGAATGATGGATGGCGCTAAATACAGGGAAATTCTTGAGGGAAACCTGTTTCAGTCTTCCAGAGATTTGAGACTGGGACGGAGGTTCACCTTCCAGCAGGACAATGACCCTAAGCATACCGCTAAAGCAACACTCGAGTGGTTTAAGGGGAAACATTTCAATGTCTTGGAATGGCCTAGTCAAAGCCCAGACCTCAATCCAATTGAGAATCTGTGGTATGACTTAAAGATTGCTGTACACCAGCGGAACCCATCCAACTGGAAGGAGCTGGAGCAGTTTTGCCTTGAAGAATGGGCAAAAATCCTAGTGGCTAGATATGCCAAGCTTATAGAGACATACCCCAAGAGACTTTTAGCTGTAATTGCTGTAAAAGTGGCTCTACAAAGTATTGACTTCGTGGGGGTGAATAGTTATGCACGCTCAAGTTTTCTGTTTTTTTGTCTTATTTCTTGTTTGTTTCATGCAAAAAAATATTTTGCATCTACAAAGTGGTAGGCATGTTGTGTAAATCAAATGATACAAACCCCCCAAAAATCTATTTTAATTCTAGGTTGTAAGGCAACAAAATAGGAAAAATGCCAAGGGTTGGTGAATACTTTTGCAAGCCACTGTACATCATATGCGAATGTGAAAAAAATCTAAGTTTACTTGTTTTTACGTAATTGACGTTAAAGGTTAAAACATTTTTCTTAAAAAACATTATTTTCCAGAAATTATAAAGTCGTTTGACAACCCTGTTTTTAAGCTTTTTCCAGTGATGAAGTCATGGATGTCTCATGGTATGGTGGGGAATAGAAAATGGGTCAATTTTGAGCCCCCTTTATCTCTTGAATGTTTTGGCATTCAGGTCCAAAAAGTAACATTCTGAGCATTTCTACAATGGGCAAATATGTATGGAAGGTTCTGTTCAAATCAAAAGGGGTCCTGTCAAAAAGTTATGGAATTAAAATGGATTTACCCTTTTGTGTCCAGTGGGAGCAGTATGTGTATTTGAAAGAATCAAACAGTGTGCAAACATTATTGTTTACAACCCATCAGCACATGAACAAGAGGGATAGGTTGCAAGTGGTTTGATTGAGTTGGTTGGTTCCATGTGGGTGTCACGAACGTCGTATGAAGGAGTGGACCAACGCGCAGCATTAGTTGCGAACATACTTGCTTTATTTAATTAAAGCATACACACAAAATAACAAAACAATAAACGACTCGTGAAGTCCTCAGTGACAATGACCGAACACAGAACAAAAACCCACAAACACAAAGTGAAACACAGACAGTTAAATATGGCTCCCAATCAGAGACAACCAGCACACAGCTGACACTCGTTGCCTCTGATTGGGAGTCACTCAGTCAAACATAGAAATAAACAACCTAGAACACCCAACATAGAAACAGAACACATAGAATGAACACACCCTGGCTCAACATAATGAGTCCCAGAGCCAGGGTGTGACAGTGGGTTGAGAATAGGGTGGTTGTGTCTTGGTCAAGGTTGGTTATGGTTATGGTTATGGTTGGGGTTTAGGTTTAGGTGGTTAACCTGAATGTGTGAGCACCCTGTGGTTGTGTGGTAACTCTAGAACCTCAGTGAAGAGGGGATGAGATGGACAGTCACAGGCTTGTGAGAATGGACACACTGCACATAGTCTATAAACGCAGATAAAACAAGAGCTGTTAGCGTTGTAATGAAGATCATAGCGCCCGCCCCTTTCTGAGTGTCTTACTCCTCTGCTCACTTTGTGGAGTCGTTCGATTTAGGCTCCCTGCCCGTCTTACATACAGTATGGACAACTAAAGTCTCTTAAGGTGTTCCTTCAAGCAAATTCTGTTTGGGAAACAACACCTGTCCGTTCTACAATGTGTCATTGGATTTCAATGTCATACCAAACGTGAAAAAATACAGCAATACTAGCCATTTGATATGCACCAATCAAGCAATATGCCATGGTAAGCCCTCTCTGACTTTAGATTGCAGAGGAGAAAAAGCTATCGACTAATGTTGCATGCAAGAAAGCAATGTTTAGACTTCTTATAGGGAACACTAAGTGCTAGGAAGGGTAGCACATAGGACTGTAAGAGTGAGGTTTCAGTGAGGGAAGGTGTGCGTGAATAGCACCCAATTTACAGGAAATAGACACCCTCTCACTAAGGCTTAAGAGTTGCTTCCAAGAAATTATAAGCTAATGGCTGTTACGAATTTGACAGATTTTAGGGCATTATAACTGTTAACAATGTTAGTTTAGTCAACTCTGTGACTGTTTGAGTAAGTGAATTGTTTGGGGTCAAAAGATGTGTGAATGAGATGGACAGATATTTCTTTCAGAAACAGGCTTTCAAGACATTACAGATTCAGTGATGCGGAAAGTCACCCATAAAGACTCCGGCATGGACAGATAATGGGACACAAAGAATGTTAATACAGTCACTTAGAGTGGCTTTAATTTGGTTGGCAATGCTTTGAGGATGGAATGACAGTGGGAATGATAGATTAAAGGCAAGGGGTAACTGTATTTCCCAGAGTCACGGTTGCCGCCCCCTTTATGAGAATGTAAAAGGGAGGCCTAACTTAAACACCTCTACTCTGAAGCTTGTGGCATGAGAGGCACATAATGCACCCCCCTTTACCCCATTTCCATCCAGCTCCATCTCTTTGTGGGCCTGATGAATGTAGCCTTTATTCTGCCGTTTTGTTGACATTTCTCTGCTCTGGGGATTTTCTTGTCTTCTTTCTTAATACTTGGCAAGGCAACATGGTGTTCGCTCTTGGCAACCCAGAACTCCTACAAAGTCCCCTCTCTGCCGCTTTTGTAGCGGCTCAAAATGCATCAGTGAGATGGACAGGGACCCGAGCTCTCCCATGGCGCTTCACATTCTCCTAATAGCCTCCAATGTGGCTTTTGTCGATGTTTGCGACCAGACTGGTTACTCTCTTGTCTTGGGGTCTCTTTGGGGTCTCCTTGGCTGCGCTAGGATGCCATTGGGCTCCGGAGGTAATTAGTGCTACAGCGGACCAAAGCTGGGCAGGGCTGCCCAGGTCGACCAATCATGTTCATATCATCGGAAGACTGTTTTTCTCCTGGGAGGTAATAAATCCCCCTTTGACATGCTGCATTTGCTCTGAATACACAAAGGAAGAAAAGCCCTGGATTGCTCTCTTCTCCATTTCGCGCCAAAGCTTGTAACAAGCCGAGGCAGATCATTGCAGCCGACTTGCCCTCACTATTTCTTTAAAGGATCGGTTTGCACACTTCCACATTCCGCAGCTGAGGAATTTTGAATTTCATAGGTATTTGCATTGGAATACTATGTGTCAGTGGACTGTGAGGCATATATAACTACGGTCATGGAATTTAGCCACCAAATGTTTGTCCAGTAAAAATACAGCCCTTGTACGGCCACGGTCGATGTCTGTAGGAAATGTGGTTTAATTTGTTTGTGTGTCACACAGTTAGCTGAATGAAGGACACAGTGAGTACCCACTGGGCACACACTGGATGAATCAACATTGTTTCCATGTCATTTCAATTAAATTACGTTGAACCAACATAGAATAGACATTGAATTGACGTCTGTGCCCAGTGGGTAAGGTGGTAGAAGTAGGGCCCTTAAAAATATTGTCCTCCAAGTTTCTGACTTCTTAGTTTCCTGATCTCAGTTTAGTGTCTATTTTAGTTTCAGATTTGAGGCATTGAACCATTACAGAGGCATTGAACAGGCATAGCATTTTTTATATTTACCATAAAAATTGTTGGAGCAAGTGTAATTCTGTCATGGCTTCACTATAGAATCCTTGACATCATTCTTTTTTAGGCTGGGGAGAGTAGAAACCCAACACTCTGCTCTAATTACTGCACATGTGCCATGTTGTATTCACTGATCACAGTTTATGGAGTGAGGGTGCCATGCTGCCTCTCCCTATGTAACAGTGGATGGGATTCCTAATCAAATCAAGGACTTGGACCCGGTGGGTCACATATGTCACATAGGTTGAAATCCCCTCAAGGATCCCTGAAATATTTCACATGGGCTGCTTACATCTCCCGCTTTGCTCTTATTTGATTTTTTTATATATATATTTTGTTGTCGCTCTATGTTTGTCCTGAGGGCATCATTGTAAATGAGACTGGTCTCAATTGGGTTCCCCTGAATAAATACAAGTTAATAATAATCATAGGTTTATTCTTAAGATTTATTCTTATGAAGTTAATCTGGCCGTTTTGTATGACTGCTGGAAAGATCAGAGGGAGGCTTCTGCTATGTGTGTATCTGCTCTGGAGCTGTGTTTCACTGACAGGGTCTTTGCATATCCTGAATGCCCATGAGACAAATCATTGTGCTGTTATGGACAGCCCAAGTGTTGCATAGTGGCAGAATACGACATCTGAGGGCCGGGGAGAGTGCTGAGAGGGGAGAGACATCATTCTTACATAGTATCCAATCATTCACCTATGGGTTTCCCTCACAGTTGTATAGCCAGATCAATCGATGAGTAACAATAGACACCTGTACCTGCCAGTTCCATCACCAGTATAAGCATGTTGCGGAAAGCTCATTAGAGAGCATCAGTTGAGCAGGTTATCATGAAATGTGGCCTGGGTTAACCCTATGGAGGCTCTTTGATGTGGAGAGCAATGCAACTTGGATTCCATGAGTCATTAACTGACAGTACATCAAAATCCCACCCACCATGGGGTTTGGTTCCAAAGCTTAGTTCCCCCATCATTATATCTCCAATATCCAACAGATGGTCCTACACTGTTGTAGGTGTTGGACAGAAGCCACCACTCAAACAGTCTAACCTTTTGATATGAATAGAACTTTGATGATGCTTTGATCCTAAACATTGTGACTATTCTGTAGCCCTGAGTATCTCAAGACATATTTTGCATATAATGGGCCATTGTCTCACGTCAGATGGCGGCACTCCTATGCGACGCTCGTCCCTCAACCGATCTGTCTTTTAGGACATGGAACTCATCTCTAAAAATCGAGATTTTGTTCATCGGCCTAACACTAGTTCCTAATTCTGAAAATGTATACGCTCTCGGTAGTTATACAATGGGTGGGTCTAATCCTGAATGCTGATTGGGTAAAACCGCATTCCAGCCAGTGTCTATTCCACAACTTACCACTGGCTAAATCTATGACGTTAAAATGCCTATTTCCTCTGTTCCATCCATTTTAGACTAACATTTAGTTTTCAACAGCGGGGATTTGTATAAACATTGCTCTCTGTCTCTCCGACATTTGCAACATTGTTTCAATATTAAAATTAGATCTCCAGCTGTCCCATAGTAAAGAACGTGTCAGGAGTCGGGACGAAACAGACAGGCAGGCAGGCAGCATTTCTCAGCCAGTCGAAATCATGAATTAGCTGGCATAATTTTCATGGATTTTTACAAAGAAATGTAAATTGAAAAAAGGTTAAATGAAATGAAGTGCAGCTAGTTTGCAGTCTTTCCAGCTTCAGTTTGAAGTGATTGTGTTAGCTGTGTTGTTGGCTAGCTCCTCTGAACAACAGTGTCCTGACGAGTGAGCACATTTTCTATGCCAGGCGAAATCGTGCCTCATTAGCTCATTGTTATGGATGTATCCAAATAAATGTCTCTAGAAAACAGCTTAAATAAATGCAAATGCAGCTACTTTGCTGTTATTCTGGCTGCACTTTTAGACGTGACTGTAAGTTAGCTGTAGTAGGCTAGCTAGCGAGCAAGGGATAAGAACGTTGCCAGCCAGTATGGTAATGGGACATTTAGAACGGACGACTGGGATACATAGATACAGAACAAAAATACTGAACGACTGGGTCGCGTCTCTAGCAACCAAACCGATAGAATGAACGACCAGCCGGCTTGGGTAGCAACCCTAGATTTGTTTCGGGACTATATCTTGTGGAAGGATGAAATAGTATGAATAAATTAATTTAAAAAACGTTTTTAATGAAAATGTGTCAATCATTATTTGAATATGTTGGTAACCCATTGTATAAAAGTGATAATGCCCTCGAAGCCGGTGTTTGGAGGATATATTTGCATGGTTTGCCTAACAACACCCGTGCCAATATATCTCCCAAACACAGGCTTCTTGGGCATTATCACTTAACTATGATGCACTGGCTACTATGGCAAACCATGCTCGATCAGCTGAGCAAACTTGCTCCAGCTAGCAGCCTAGTGCAAGCTTGTTTGAATGGCCATACGGTTACTAGTTTGCTAGCTTGTTGATGAAGTTGTACAGCACCAAAGTTATGGGACTGTTCTCAGAAATCAGCAAGTATCTTACCCTGACAGCTGGCACTTTGTAACATTTGACCAACACGATAAGTTGACGGGGCTGTAGTGGAGCAGGTTGAGAGCTTCAAGTTCCTTGGTGTCCACATCACCAACAAACTAACCTGGTCCAAGCACACCAAGACAGTCGTGAAGAGGGCACGACAAAACCTAAGGAGACTGAAAAGATTTGGCATGGGTCCTCAGATCCTCAAAATGTTCTACAGCTGCACCATCGAGAGCATCCTGACTGGTTGCATCACTGCCTGGTATGGCAACTGCTCGACCTCTGACCGCAAGGCACTACAGAGGGTAGTGCGTACAGCCCAGTACATCACTGGGGCCAAGCTTCCTGCCATCCAGGACCTCTATACCAGGCGGTGTCAGAGGAAGGCCCCTCTTTTATGCTGCTGCTACTCTCTGTTTATTATCTATGCATAGTCATTTTAATAACTCTACCTACATGTACATATTACCTCAATCTCATTGACTAACCAGTGCCCCCGCACATTGACTCGGTACCGGTACCCCCTGTATATAGCCTCGCTATTGTTATTTTTACTGCTGCTCTTTAATTATTTGTTACTTTTATTTCGTATTATTTTATATTGTATTTTTTTGTGTGATTTTCTTTGGTATTCTTTCTTAAAACTGCATAGTTGGTTAAGGGCTTGTAAGTAAGCATTTCACTGTAAGTATTCGGCGCATGTGACAAATAAAATGTGTTTTGATTTGATTTAAGAGCAGTCGGCTGTGCTGTAGAACTCGGCGCGCTAATCACAGCAGAACAGATATCATGAAAACTAATTTGTGGATTAGTTAGAACTTCACTACACTAGCTAGCTAGATAGAGGGGGTATTCAGCATTCAGTGTGTGAACTGGCATTGTTAGCATCCATACCTTTTGTTTCATATGGCTTGATTTGAGACTGGTTCATCCAGCAAGCAGGCAAGATTCGTGCACATTTAGATTTTCATAAATACTGATTCTACCACCACAAAACCCCTTAGCTAGATTAACTCTGACTCTTTTGAGGATGAAATGGGGTTTAGTGGACGATGTCACCTAGGTAACATTTTTGAATGTTAGGACAGCATATTGTAGCCAAACTTATTTTTAGCTATCCCATGAGTGTTTGCCAGTTATCAGTCAGATCAGTTGACATGAGACAATGTACTGAACAAAAACATAAACGCAACATGAAACAATTTCAACAATTTTACTTAGTTACAGTTCATATAAGGAAATCAGTCAATTGAAATAAATTCATTAGGCCCTAATCTATAGATTTCATATGACTGGGCAGGGGCAGAGCCATGGGTGGGCCTGGGAGGGTATAGGCACCCACTTGGGAGCCAGGCCAGCCACTGGGGAACCAGGCCCAGCCAATCAGAATGAGTTTTTCCCCACAAAAGGGCTTTATTACAGACAGATATACTACTCAGTGTCATTAGCTGTCCGGGTGGCTGGTCTCAGACGATCCCGCAGGTGAAGAAGCCGGATGTGGAGGTCCTGGGCTGGCTTGGTTACACGTGGTCTGTGGTTGTGATGCCGGTTCGACGTACTGCAAAATTCTCTAAAACGATGTTGGAAGCGGTTTATGGTAGAAAAACAAACATTACATTCTCTGGCAACAGCTCTGGTGGACATTCCTGTAGTCAGCATGCCAATTGCATGCTTCCTCAAAACTTGACATATCTGTTGCATTGTGTTGTGTGACAAAACTGCACATTTTAAAGTGGCCTTATATTGTCCCCAGCACAAGGTGCACCTGTGTAATGACCCTGCTGTTTAATCAGCTTCTTGATATTCCACACCTGTCAAGTGGATGGATTATCTTGGCAAATGAGAAATGCTCACTAACAGGGATGTAAACAGATTTTCATGCTAATATTCTAAAATCCGCACAAAGACAAATATGTGCATTTTCCCACTAGTGGTGTGTTTCCACCAAACGGACCTATTGCAGTTAAAAATCAGTACGTGATAACGTAGTGCACACAAAATGTACTTTTTCACTCAAGTTTTCATGTACTTAATAAAAATCTAAAGTTCCCATCGCATTTTCAACTCTACCGATATTTTTCCCACAAAAACTGTTGCGTTAAATAGAAAATGTGTCTACTCTGGTCTTGGCACGTGCGCTCTAGCCAATAGCTTGCAGATACAGTGCGGGTAGGTTGTGCATGATCAGATTATTATGGATAAGAGCGAGAATATTTGTATTTGTCAAACATCGATCATCATGTCACCAGAATAAGACCCTCGATATTGATTGGAAAGGAGCATCAACTTTCACCACCCTGTGAAGTTCATCATAACTTATTTTATCTGTAGCCTAATAAACTGCATGGTTTCCCGAGTCATAGACTACACACCATATCATCACGTGACTCTTAGTTTACTTTGATATGATGGTTACTATATAAATATTTGTGCATAAAGGCGTTTCCACTGCCATTTCTCGCGTACTTAATTTTAACAACACAAAAATATCCAACCATATTGAACGAACAAGTGATCTGTCGTCATTTAGAAAATTGTACTGAAACTTCCTGTTTCCATCACAGCTGTCTTGATTTCTTTTTTTATACGGTATGTACTCGCATAAAAACTGTGGATGGTATGTGTCATGTTTTTTTCCCCAATGTGTTTAGTCCTGAACTACAATCTGAAAAGACTGGTTAAGGAAGACCAGACTAGATGCCTTTTTGACAGCACCCAATTTCGATGCACTTGGTCACTGTGGCTCTATGCTCATTCTCCCATCCCTATAGGGTCTGAGACGTCTATATATTGTTGACAACACTGCAGACATCTTCTTTCCCAAGCACTTGCTCATAGACTGGGCAAACATTTGGGTTTCCATTACAGTTTTATCTACTTGAGACGTGAACGCTATGACTGAAGAGGAGCAGACAAGAAAGAAAGGGAAGAAGGCAAAATAAACACAGAATTTACATTCCATAGCCGCTGTCAAGCTGGGATCTCACATCTAGACAAAACAATACAAGTGTGCTGTCTCTCCTGGTGTCTTCTTCCAGGAAGCTGCTGTCTGATTCAGTTCCAAGGGAGCGTGTTTATCTTAGTCTTAAAATCACTGTCACAAAAGTATCATAAGGAGGTTGACAACATAATGTTTCTGAATTGAGGCATATTACTTGCTGCACTGAGTTGCCTCAGAAGTAAGAAGGATTTTAGAAATTAGACAACCATGATTGTGTGTGAGAGAAATGGAGAGAAAGAACCAGACAGCGGCGAAAGATAATCTGTATAAGATGACAAAGATGGGAGGATGGAAACCTGAAAAACAGAGAGCCTGTGGTCTTTGGCCAGCAGATGGTGACACTGTCAAGATGGTGATAGATGATGTGGTTATTTTTGAGAGAAGGTAGTGGCATGGGCAGTGTATTTCTGTAACAGCTCCAAGGCTAAATTACCACTAATATCTTTTATGGGCAAATGACCAAAAGTAGTGCACTATATAGGGAAAATGTAGGCATCTAGAGCTTTACATCCTTCCATTAATCAACAATTAAGTAAGTTTTGCTGTCTCCCTTCCTAACAGAACAATATAGTGATGGGTGGATGATACCCTCCCTTACGGAAAAAACACATGATTTCACATGTGAAATTTCCACGTTTCGCATGTGGATATACACTACAGTATATATACAAAAGTATGTGAACACCGCTTTAAATCAGTAGATTAGGCTATTTCAGCCACACCCGTTGTTGACAGGTGTATAAAATATAGCACATAGCCATGCAATCTCCATAGACAAACATTGGCAGTAGAATGGCCTTACTGAAGAGCTCAGTGACTTTCAACGTGGCACCGTCATAGGATGCCACCTTTCCAACAAGTCAGTTTGTCAAATGCCTGCCCTGCTAGAGCTGCCCCGATCAACTGTAAGTGCTGTTATTGTGAAGTGGAAACGTCTAGGACCAACAACGGCTCAGTCTCGAAGTGGTAGACCACACAAGCTTACAGAATGGGATCGGCGAGTGCTGAAGCGCGTAGCACGTAAAAACCGTCTGTCCTCGGTTGCAACACTCGCTACCGAGTTCAAAACTGCTTCAGAAAGCAACGTCAGCACAATAACTGTTCGTCGGGAGCTTCATAAAATTGGTTTCCATGGCCGAGCAGCCGCACACAAGCCTAAGATCACCATGCACAATGCCAAGCGTCGGCTGGAGTGGTGTAAAGCTCGCCGCCATTGAACTCAGTGGAGCAGTGGAAACGGCTGGAGTGGTGTAAAGCTCGCCGCCATTGGACTCAGTGGAGCAGTGGAAACGCGTTCTCTGGAGTGATGAATCACTCTTCACCATCTGGCAGTCCGACGGATGAATCTGGGTTTGGCAGATGCCAGGAGAACGCTACCTGCCCGAATGCATAGTGCCAACTGTAAAGATTGGTGGAGGAGGAATAATGCTCTGGGGCTGTTTCTCATGGTTGGGGCTAGGCCCCTTAGTTCCAGTGAAGGGAAATCTTAACACTACAGCATACAAGGACATTCTAGACAATTCTGTGCTTCCAACTTTGTGGCAACAGTTTAGGGAAGGCAGTTTCCTGTTTCAGCATGACAATGCACAAAGTGAGGTCCATACAGAAATGGTTTGTCGAGATCGGTGTGGATGAACTTGACTGGCCTGCATAGAGCCCTGACCTCAACCCCATCGAACACCTTTGGGATGAATTGGAATGCCGATTGCGAGCCAGGCCTAATCGCCCTACATCAGTGCCCGACCTCACTAATGCTCTTGTGGCTGAATGGAAGCAAGTCCCCGCAGCAATGTTCCAACGTCTAGTAGAAAGCCTTCCCAGAAGAGTGGAGGATGTTATAGCAGCATAGGGGGGACCAACTCCATATTAATGCCCATGATTTTGGAATGAGATATTCGACGAGCTGGTGTCTACATACTTTTGGTCACGTAGTGTATTTCACATGAGATTTCACAGATGATGCCCTGCAAACAAGAATTAGTCATTAGCATGTCTATAGAATCAAAGTGTTTTCATATACATATTTGACACACTTTTACATACATTGTGTATGCTTATTTATACAGTAATTATTATTCAACATATCCTCACCTGGGATTTGAACTCAAAACCTCTTGGTTGACGGCATTCCGATCTTCCTGCTACGCTACCATGTCTGAGTCTATAAATGATTTCACCTGTATTCCAACACTTTGGACTTCAAAGTCAATCTCAGCTTTGTTGAAATACACTCAAGAAAAACTATTAAATGTATCAAATCAAATACAATTGTAATTGTCACATGCTTCGTGAACAACAGGTGTAGACTAACAGTGAAATGCTTACTTATGGGCCCTTCCCAACAATGCAGAATATAACTAATAATAATAATAATAATAATAATAATAGAAAGAAAATAGTAACATGCATAAATACACAATGAGCAATGATAGCTTGGTTATATACATGGGGTACCAGTACTGAGTCGATGTGCAGGGGTATGAGGTAATTGAGGTAGATATGTACATATAGGTAGGGGTAAAGTGACTAGGCAACAGGATAGATAATAGACAGAAGCAGCATTGTATGTGATGAGTGTGGAAGTATGTGTGGCGAAGGTGTTCCTGTGTGTACATGTATGTGTGAGTGAGTGTGTGTGTATGTGTTGGAGTGTCAGTGTAAGTATGTGTGTGTGTGGGTAGAGTCCAGTGTGTGTGCATAGAGTAAGAAAAAAAAATATATAATGATTGAAAAAACGGTCAATGCAGATAGTCCGGGTAGCTATTTGGCAGTCTTATGACTCGGATGCTGAGCAGTAGCCATATCAAGCGGTGATGCAGCCAGTCAAGATGCTCTCAGTGGTGCTGTAGAAATTCTTGAGGATCTGAGGGCCCATGCCAAATATTTTCAGCCTCCTGAGAGGAAAGAGGCATTGTTGTGCCCTCATCACAACTGTGTTGGTGTGTTTGGACCATGATTGGTCCTTAGCGATGTGGACACCGAGGAACTTGAAGCTCTCGACCCGCTCCACTACATCCCCATCGATGTGAATGAGGGCGTGTTTGGCCCTCTGTTTCCTGCAGTCCATGATAAACTCCTTTGTGTTGCCCACGTTGAGGGAGAGGTTGTTGTCCGGGCACCACACTGCCAGGTGTCTGACCTCTTCCCTATAGGCTGTCTCATCGTCGTTGGTGATCAGGCCCATCACCGTCGTGTCATCGGAAAAGGTGATGATGGTGTTAGAGTCGTGCGATTTCACGCAGTCGTAGATGAACAGGGAGTACAGGAGGGGACTAAGCACGTACCCCTGAGGAGCCCCCGTGTTGAGGGTCAGCGTGGCGGATGTGTTGTTGCCTACCCTCACCACCTGGGGGTGGCCCGTCAGGAAGTCCAGGATCCAGTTGCAGAGGGAGGGGTTCAGTCCCAGGGACCTTAGCTTAGTGATGAGCTATGGTGTTGAACGCTGAGCTGTAGTCAATGAACAGCATTCTGACGTAGGGGTGTTCCTTTTGTCCAGGTGGGAAAGGGAGTGTGGAGTGCAATAGAGATTGCATCATCTGTGGATCTGTTTGGGCGGTATGCGAATTGGAGTGGGTCCAGGGATGTTGGTGTTAATGTGAGCCATGACCAGCCTTTCAAAGCATTTAATGGCTACATATGTGTGTACTACGGGGCGGTAGTAATTTAGACAGGTTACCTTGGTGTTCTTGGCCACAGGGACTATGGTGGTCTGCTTGAAACATGTAGGTATTACAGACTGGGTCAGGGAGAGGTTGAAAATGTCAGTGAAGACACTTGCCAGCTGGTCAACGCATGCTCTGAGTATGCATCCTGGTAATGCATCTGGCCCTGCTGACTTTTGAATGTTAACCTGTTTAAAGGTCTTACTCACATCGGCTATGGAGAGCGTGATCACACAGTCGTCTGGAACAGCTGTTGCTCTCACGCATGGTTCAGTTTTGCATGCCTCGAAGTGAGCATAGAAGGCATTTAGCTCATCTGGTAGGCTCGCGTCACTGGGCAGCTCTCGGGTGGGTTTTATGGTATTATTTTATGTATCATTAAGGCAAATGTAGGGAGAGGTCAAAGGTAAAATAATAATATTAGTAATAAACATGATTATGTTTAAATGAATGTATGTGCTCTGTCGCAGGGGCTCTCAAACTGTGGCCCATGGGCTTGTTATAGACACATGGTATGCATTACCGTAGTTCTTTTTTAAGAAGGTGCCTAAGCCACGCAGCCAATAGAATGATAGAATGAGAGGCTTCATATAGAAAAAAGCATTCATGACCTTTTGGAGTGGACATTGTGTGACAGCTGGACGTTGAAAAAGAAGGGTGGTGCAGAACTAAAATAAGTTAGGAATGTACGCATGTTTATTCATTTGTGTGTATGTATAAAAGGGATGCCTAAGCCAGAGAGAGACAGTTGTTCCATGGAGCAAGCTTGGCTTTGTTATGCAATAAAGTCTAATTATTGGATTCACAAGCTCTGGTGTCTTGAGAGATATTTTTGAGTTGATTAATTATTAGTCAAATATTTCTACCACATAATTGGCGAGCTTGCCAGGAGTTGAAAAATAGGGATCAGAGACGGTATACATCTGCAGTTGTGAAACGGCTTGGACGGACCATACAAACAAAAGCGGCCGCTTTTAAAAGGCAAGCCAAGTTCTTACTTATATAGTATAACGTTTGTGTGGTCCGATCCGGGGCTCGGCAACATCTAAAGAAATACCAAGTAGGTCTCTCCAAATTTAAGAACCAGAAAATTAAAAACTAGAAGCTTTTGAATTTAAGAATACATGTCGCTGTCGTTTGTCTGAACCGTCTGTTCAATTGATTTGATTCATTTGATTCATTTGATTCATCTTGCTGATCGCCCTGTCTGGGTCATTTCGACACGGGCGGCTGTCCAGCTGGTTGAGCGATCAGACAATAACATGTTAAGTCAATGTGTACAGAGGGTCCCTGGTTCGAATCCAGTAAGGGACAGAAAGCAAATCTTTTACATTGATGTTATTGATGTGAATTACTGGTTTCATTGATAACATTATAGAAAATATGTTGTCCTACCAATCCATGTCGGATAGGATAACATAGTAATTAAAATTGTATATTAGTGAATTGGATGTTTTATTGGTTTTTACTATAAATATAAAATAATTTGTCATCTGTTGAGGTACCATTATGAGGGAAATTAGCGGGAGAGTATGATAGATATTGTCGAGGGTTTAAAAAATAAGTTAATTGGGAGATGAGACAGGTTGACTTGATGTTGAATGGGATTGTTTAATAGAAGTAATTATTTCTACTTAGGAGAATGAGAATATGTTATTAGGTAGTATTGCTTTGTGGAGACGATTTACTAATGAAGAACATGTCTCGATAGTTGAATAAGGAACGATATTTGATAATTGATCATTTTATTATGACATTATATAGTTTGTTTAAACAGCAGTGAGTTATGATGATGTTTTATTACTTCAGATAACGATAATTTGTTTATAGTACGTTGAACCTTGGGAGGTAGTTGTTGCTGTTGGCTTGATGGATTAAGTAGACATCTTTTTATGGGTTTCGGATTATGAAACAATACGTTTATGTTTAGAAAAAAAAGAAAAGAAAACATCAATGCAACAGTTTGCGACGTTAAATTACTAAAATGGGGTTATAGGTTTATAGTGGAAGGTGTAGTTAACATAATAAAACTTGTTATTATCTAGTGTCTTCTAAGTGGGAGTTTCTTTTAAGGGTTGATGGGAGTCTCCTATAATATTATGTTAGGGGTAAGGTAGGACACGACGTATCAAACAATTTTAAATTGATGCTGGGGTTAATGATTGTTGATGAGATAGGACTGGGGATATATGTATGATGTTTTGTGTGTAATTACTATCTTTGGATGGTTGATTATATGTTAACGACATGTATACTTTCTCTTCCAGGAACATGGGGATTTCTTTATTGGGAGGTTAAAAAAGTGTGTAGGCTAGGGTGAAACTAGTGAGTAAAATTAAGAAGTTTTATTTTTAGGTTGTCATAGGGAGCTCCAGGACAGTATGTAAATGAATATGGGACATTTTGTAAACGTTAAGGGAGGACCAATGGATTGTCCATTTGGGAATTCTGAATGTTTGTATGGAGTTGTTCCTGGGGGTGGATGGGCTTGCCATGGTTACAAAGCCCAACAGGAAAATGTGGAGGTTAATTTAGAGGAAAACCTTCTAGACTTGTAATCAATACCTGACTGGGCTATGGGTCCTCATCAGGATGGGTCAAGTAATGAGGAAGATATATTGGTTTAAATATATGCATATGAAAAGTAACCACATATGGCAAGGTTAGAAATAAAGAAATGCACATGCTTATATTCATTTTTACAATTAATCTTTGTATTGTTGGGACATTGTTGGAATGTCCCATAGGGGGGATTATATGGTATTATTTTATGTATCATTAAGGCAAATGTAGGGAGAGGTCAAAGGTAAAATAATAATATTAGTAATAAACATGATTATGTTTAAATGAATGTATGTGCTCTGTCGCAGGGGCTCTCAAACTGTGGCCCATGGGCTTGTTATAGACACATGGTATGCATTACCGTAGTTCTTTTTTAAGAAGGGGCCTAAGCCACGCAGCCAATAGAATGATAGAATGAGAGGCTTCATATAGAAAAAAGCATTCATGACCTTTTGGAGTGGACATTGTGTGACAGCTGGACGTTGAAAAAGAAGGGTGGTGCAGAACTAAAATAAGTTAGGAATGTACGCATGTTTATTCATTTGTGTGTATGTATAAAAGGGATGTCTAAGCCAGAGAGAGACAGTTGTTCCATGGAGCAAGCTCGGCTTTGTTATGCAATAAAGTCTAATTCTTGGTTTCACAAGCTCTGGTGTCTTGAGAGATATTTTTGAGTTGATTAATTATTAGTCAAATATTTCTACCACAGTTTCCCTTTGTAACTCGTGATGGTTTGCAAGCCCGGCCACATCTGATGAGCGTCAGAGCCGGTCAGTGGTGTAAAGTACTTAAGTAAAAATACTTGAAAGTACTACTTAAGTAGTTTTGTTGGGTGTCTGTACTTTACTTTACTATTTATATTTTGACAACTTTTACTTTTACCTCACTGCATTCTTAAAGAAAATGATGTACCTTTTACTCCATACATTTTCCCTGACACCCAAAAGTACTCGTTACATTTTGCATGGCTAGCAGGACAGGAAAATTGTGTAATTCACACACTTATCAAGAGAACATCCCTGGTCGTCCCTATTGCCTCTGATCTGGCAGACTCTCTAAACACATGCTTCGTTTGTAAATTATGTCTGAGTGTTGGAGCATGCCCCTGGCTATCCGTAAATAAATAAAAAATAAGAAAATTATGCCATCTAGTTTGCTTTATATAAGGAATTGGAAATTATTTATACTTTTACTTTTGATACTTAAGTATATTTGCGCAATTACATTTACTTTTGATACTTAAGTATATTTAAAATCAAATAGTTTTAGACTTTTACTCAAGTAATATTTTATTGGGTGACTTTCACTTTTACTTGAGTCATTTTCTATTAAGGTATGTTTACTGTTACTCAAGTATGACAATTGGGTACTTTTTCCACCACTGGAACCGGTGTAGTAGGATTCGATCTTAGTCATGTATTGACGCTTTGCCTGTTTGATGGTTCGTCGGAGGGCGTAGCGGGATTTCTCATAAGCGTCCGGATTAGTGGCAGCTCTAGCCTTTAGCTCAGTGCAGATATTGCCTGCAATCCATGGCTTCTGTTTGGGATATGTATGTACTGTCAACGTGGGGACGACGTCATCAATGCACTTATTAATGAAGCCAGTGACTGATGTGGTAAACTTCTCAATGCCATCGGATGAATCCCGGAACATATTCCAGTCTATGCTAGCGAAACATTCCTGTAGCTTAGCATCCGCTTCATCAGACCACTTCCATATTGAGCTCATCACTGGTACTTCCTGTTTAATTTTTTGCTTGTAAGCAGGAATCAGGAGGATAGAGTTATGGTGAGATTTGCCAAATGGAAGGCGAGGGAGAGCTTCTGTGTGTGCAGTAAAGGTGATCTATAATTTTTCCCCCTCTAGTTGCACGTGACATGATGGTAGAAATGAGGAAAACAGATTTCACTTTTCCTTTATTAAAATCACCGTCCACTAGGAGTGCTGCCTCTGGATGAGCATTTTCTTGTTTGTTATGGCCCTATACAGCTCGTTGAGTGGGGTCTTAGTGCCAGCATCGGTTTGTGGTGGTAAATAGACAGCTACAAAAAATATAGATTAAAACTCTCTTGGTAAATAGTATGGTCTACAGCTTATCATGAGGTATTCTAACTCAGGTGAGCAGAACCTCGAAACGTCTTTTATATTAGAGATTCTGCACCAGTCTTTGTTGACAGACACCCCCCACCCCCACAGATCTTACCGGACGCTGTTGTTCTGTCCTGCCGATGCATGGAAAACCCAGCTAACTGTATATTATCCATGTCCTTGTTCAGCCATGACTTTCAAAAGCATAGTATATTACAGTTATTAATGTCCCGTTGATAGGATAGTCTCGAACAGAGCTCGTCTAGCAACGATTACACATTCGCCAATTAAACAGAGGATAGGGGCGGTTTATTTACTCGATGCCTTAGTCTCATAAAACCATCTCAATTTGTTTGAGGTCGGGGGATTGTGGAGGCTAGGTCATCTGATGCAGCACTCCATCACTCTCCTTCTTGGTGAAATAGCCCCTACACAGCCTGGGGGTGTGTTGGGTCATTGTCCTGTTGAAAAACAAATGATAGTCCCACTAAGCCCAAACCAGATGGGATGGCGTATCGCAGCAGAATGCTGTGGTAGCCATGCTGGTTAAGTGTGCCTTGAATTCTAAATACATCACAGACAGTGTCACCAGCAAAGCACCCCACACCATAACACCTCCTCCTCCATGCTTTACATCCGTTCACCCACACTGCGTCTCACAAAGACACAGCGGTTGAAACCAAAAATCTCCAATTTGGACTCCAGACCAAAGGAAACATTTCCACCGGTATAATGTCCATTCCTCGTGTTTATTGGCCCAAGCAAGTCTCTTCTTCTTATTGGTGTCCTTTAGTATTGGTTTCTTTGCAGCAATTCGACCATGAATGCCTGATTCACACAGTCTCCTCTGAACAGTTGATGTTGACATGTGTTACTTGAACTCTGTGAAGCATTTATTTGGGCTGCAATTTCTGAGGCTGGTAACTCTAATGAATTTATCCTCTGCAGCAGAGGTAACTCTGGGTCTTCCATTCCTGTGGCGGTCCTCATGAGAGACAGTTTCATCATAGCGCTTGATGGTTTTTGCCACTGCACTTGAAGAAACATTCAAAGTTCTTGACATTTTCCATATTGACTGACATGTCTTAAAGTAGTGATGGACTGTCATTTCTCTTTGCTTATTTGAGCTGTTCTTGCCATAATATGGACTTGGTCTTTCACCTAATAGGGCTATCTTCTGTAAACCCCCCCTACCTTGTCACAATACAACTGATTGTCCCAAACGCATTAAGAAGGAAAGAAATTCCACAAATTAACTTCTAAGGCACACCTGTTAATTGAAGCTGGTTGAGAGAATGCCAAGAGTGTGCAAAGCTGTCATCAAGGCAAAGGGTGGCTATTTTGAAGAATCTCAAATATAAAATATATTTTGATTTGTTTAACTCTTTTTTGGTTACTACATGATTACATATGTGTTATTTCATAGCTTATTATTCTACAATGTAGAAAATAGTAAAAATAAAGAAAAACCCATGAATGAGTAGGTGTTCTAAAACTTTTGATCGGTAGTGTATGTTATCACATTAACTACACATAAGATCACATGTGATCACGTGAAATTCATTCCCCCTTCCCCAAAGCGAGGCATCTGTTTCCTCCGTACGAGTTAATTCAATTAAACCATACAAAAACAGACTTTTTGACACAAAGGGAAGTTCATGTGAAATGGAAAACCCATGTGACGGACACAGTTTCGCAGCCAGTCAAGCGCTCCCCTTTACAACTGCTTATGGGGCTATTTGCATAAGGCACCTCCATTGGACAGAATCACTATCGCTAAGGTTACAATTGCGCTTGTGAAGAAACACTTGTCAAAAGTTGAGTGACAAGGTAAACCTCTTCAAACCAACCTCCCCCTTTTTTCAATGTAACGAAAACGTGGTCTGAGTCCTGATAAACTTTCCTTGTGTTTTAGTCCCCAATAGCCCTGTCTTTTCTCCTAGCATGGGCTTGTCAATGCCCCATGTCAATCCCAACAGGAGGAGCTTAAATATCTACTCCTTTCTCACACTGCACTTGCCTCTGCGCTACACCACAAAGCATATCACAGTATAATATAAATCCAAAAGCTTTGTAATATGTAATAAAATATTTACCTGCATAGCATATCATACATTATGTCCATTGTCCACTCATCATTAGCCTTTGCCTTCAGTGATCATCATCCATATGTATTGCTGCATTAACATGGATAATGTCATGGATAGCACATGTGGAGTGTATTGACTTAATGTATGGCCACATGTGAATCTGCCCAGTAACTCTCATTGGTTTCTTGGAAAGCTTCCAGGAGATGACACAATCCACGGTCTGCCCTCATGAGGTGGGTGTGGTGTGACCTTGGGTGAGGTGAAAGGGTACCCCAGGGACCAGCAGGCCTAAGGGGGTGTGGTGCTGTGTTTACAGCAGTATCCATCTCTCTCTCTCACACATGCACGCATGCACACACACAAACACACAAATACACACACACAGAGACAAACACACACACACACACACACACACACACACACACACACACACACACACACACACACACACACACACACACACACACACACACACACACACACACACACACACACACACTGTAGTTAGGCCCCACCTGTCCACTCTGTTGTTCTGTACAGGCGCTTCCTGCTGGGGACACAGTGTTTCCTGTGCAGAACTTGTTGATGGAAACTATATTTATCTCCTCCATGATGGTGTTGGAGAACACTCCCCATCCAATCCGCTTGCAGCTCTACTGCTTCCCCTGCTGACATGGCCGCTGCTAGGGTACATATTGTTTTGGGTGTCTTTATTTATACGGGACGCACACACACACACACACATTTTGGGTCACTTTCACACAAATCCTGAGTTGAACACCGTATCAACACCTCCCCTGCTACTTTCTTTAATTATATAATCTCCCATTTCTATGTAGTTGTTGTGATAGAATAGAGGCGTATAAAAATATGGGCGTCTGTGACGTTACAGTAAAGGCGATGACGATAAGAGGTGTCAACACATCTAGTGTGTGTGAAAGAGAATGCAGGATCGTGTCCCCCCGTTGACTTGTAGATTCAGGGGAAATAAATCCTACATATCCACTTGAGGATATCAGTAGGAGAGGCATTTGCCATGTAATATCTTGGAAAATGAAAACACGACTCCTTTGTGGAAGTTCCATAAATCTATTTCAGCTTCAAAGGAGGACAAGCCGACCTGAATGTTAGCACTGTGTCGTGCCGCTAACTCATCTCACACTCGATGGTGGATATAGGAGAGTGTTGTTATTACTTAACTCCTATATCCCCTTCTCCGAACTCCGACAGAAGACACTGTTGTCAATGTAACAAACTAAGGAACCAGTCAAAGTTCCAACAAATGTGTCAGGTTGAAACATTTTCCATTTAGCGCCTGCTATAACACAAAGGGTGACCCTAGCCTGCCTGGCCCCTCATTGGCCCCTGGCTGTGCACCTGACCTCTTCACCCCAGCCCTGGTTCTGCTCACCATCACATTCTTCTCCCAAGCTATTTGTTTCACTCTCTGAGTACTCCAAAATAAATGTATTTGACTTTATTGTGTAAATCCTTTACAGTTTTAAATGTATCCATTTTTGTTTCAACATAGCAATGGAAAAACAATACAAATTCTTTTCATATCTAGAACGTAGTACGTGAAAAGGTTTAAATGGTCAGTTAAAATCAATTAATGGGTCTCTGTTTTGGTCTCTCAACTACAGCTGCTACTCTATCACATTTAGAGACCCTTCTCTCAGACCCCCTATCTATAGCGCTTCTGGGTCATTTCCTCTCTCACACTCTCAGCTTTAGACATTGCCTCTAAATCCTTCACTGCAAAGAGTAGCATGCCCATATTGCCACTAAAACACACACACTATGTAATGTATCTATACCTAATGGATTGACAGTAAATCTATTCTTTGCCATAATGAACTGACCGTAAATAAGTTGTGGTCCTTTTAACACACCGTGTGGTGAGATATGGAGAGCTCAGTCTTGGTTGGCTGGCTGGAAAGGTTTCCATGTTCTGTCAATGATCAACAAGGACGTGAAGCGTCCTGGGGAGCAGGCTACCGCCTCCCCGCCAGCCACAGGTTAAACACTGACCTTGGCCCAAAACATAAAGAAAAGAACAACAGCTCCTGCTGTACTCACTCTGCAGGTCGCTCCATGGTGTGATCCCCGAGAGTGAGACAATATTTCCACTGCTCTGTGTGTGTTATGTGTGTGTTTGCAAGCATGCCGGTGTGTGTGTGTGTTAGTATGAGTGTTTGTGCACGCTTGTGCCTGTGTGTGTGTGTGTGAGCGTGCGAGTGTGTAGGTCTGTCTGTGTGTGTGTGTGTGTGAGAGTGTGTGTGTGTGTGTGTGTTTTCTCTTTCCCTGTCTAACAATGCAGCTCAGGAAATATGTCAGGATAAAGGCTAGGCTGCCAGGCTCTGTCTCTTAGTTCAGTTTGTGTTACTAGAGGGACTATGGCACAGTCCCCGTGAGCTCCAGGCAAGCCTAATTGAATATTCTGGACCTTACCGGGTTCTGGACCTAAGAGAGGAGTGATTGTCCTATAAGTGTCCCCTTGAAAGCTCTGCAATGTCCTTCTGGCTGGTGAGTGCTCTGTTAACCACTTTGGACCTGTAGGAGGGTCAGGCATTGACTCCCTCTTGAGAGGGCTGCATTCAGTCAGTAAACAACTAGAGAGAAACTGCTGCACGGTTTTACGTAACATTTCATCCAATGTTTTAGACGATGACTTTCCATTTACAGATAAGCAACAGGGGATTTTAGTGATTGGATATTGAGATAAAAGCTCTTTGAAAGGCCCGGTGCCTTGCAACATAGATTATTTTTCTTTGAAGTAAACAAAATGAGGTCTCAGGATGGTAAAAGTAAAGGAGGACATTTGTCGCTTTGTTCAAGATTGTATCACTGGTCATCATATCTTTCCATATTAGTTAAATAATGAGTTAAAAAAACCTCTATGCTTTGCAGACATACAGTACATGTAACAAAAGGCTTACCGGGTTGTCAACATGTTTGCAGGCTTTTTTGCAATACTTTTATGTAACTCACGACTTGCCCAGGGGTTTCTTACAGAAGCTCTTTTTAACAATTAAAAGCTTGTTTGTCAAAGAATGCAGATGAGGATTTTCTAATTTGATTTGGAACTCTGTTAGAGTCAAGTGCTCAAACAAAGGCTTAGCTGTGTTGTTTTAAAGCCATGGAGATAGAAGATACTGTATCTGGTTCTGTCTCTCTCCTTGGATAAGTTTGAGAGGTCTGTGTCTCCGCTGTCCCTCAACCTTCTTCAAGCTGGAGTGAAGACCCTGTCATGGTTGAGTTGACATACAAAGATAGAGTTTCGTGCACTCAGAGAAACAATTAACTATTAAGTTACCTCATCAAAAAATTAAATAGGATTCCAATTTTTAAAATCATATTAGAATCCCAAAGAAAATGTTTGAATCCTATAGGCGTCCAATAGGACTTGTTCCAAAATCTGATTGGATTCTCTTTTGGATTTTAATAGGATCTTTTTTATTGGAATCCTGTATGATTTTTTGTCTATGGTAAACATTATTATTTTTTAATTATTTTTAAACGAGACCAGAGTTATTATTATAATTTTTTTGACAGGACAGATACAGAGACTACAGATAGGGAGACAGCTATAGAGAGGGGTACAGAAAGTGGTTAAGGGCACAGACTGTCGGCCAAGGGGGCTTAAGTGGTCAGGAGTCGGGTGCTTAGACTCCAGCACACTGATATGATTTTTCTATTAGATTCTTGTATATGATAGGATCCCATTGGGCAAAAACTGGTTGAATCAACGTTGTTTCCACGTAATTTCAACCCAAAAATTGATGTGATGACGTTGAATCAATGTGTAAAACTGATTGGATTTGAAAAAAGTAATCAACGCAAGGGAATTTCGTCTTTTTTTCACTCAACTTTTAACCTAAATCCAATGACGTGACATTTTTTGTTAATTTGACGTTGAATTCACGTTAGTTGACAGCTCAACCAAATGTAAATCAAAACTAGACGTTGAACTGACATCTGTGCCCAGTGGGATCTTTCTATTTGATTCTAATTCTATAGGATTCTATAGGATTTCAATGTTTTGTTCTCCTATAGGATTTCTATAAATTTTGTATATGGGAATTATATACATATTTATATTACATTTGTAAAGGATTTCTCCTCAAAACTTGGCTATATGCTATAGTTAACTTGGCTGCTTAACATGTGGAGCACACACCCTCCAAACCTCTTAGACAATTACCTATGAAGGTGGACAGTGGACACGTGAACTATAATAACATCATAAGCCATCAGTATTGGAACTGCCACCGTTGCCACTTGAGATGGTGACTCTATAGTGGGAAACTGCCGGCAATATCCTCTTTACCCAGTAGCTATCTTGTGCAGCCCCATCCCCCCAAGGTCCAAGGGACACAATGTGAGTAAACATTTGCATCTGGTGCATCTGCGTCACACGTTAAAGTGATTGTGCCAACTGCAACAACAATAGCTGTGAAACCTACTGAGACTTTCTGCAAGGTTGTTTACATTTGTGTCAAAAAGGTGTGCTATGTGGCATTACAGCCAAACAGCATAGAGCTAGATTAACAATTTGATGTAATCTTAACGACACACGTATCATATATATATATATATATATATATATATATATATATATATATATATATATATATATATATATTATTTTTTTTACAATACCTGGATCAGGTGTGCCAAGAGGTCACTAGATGGGCACTGGTAGTTACTTCGAGGGAAATAGGGAAGATGGGGAGGGATCACCTTCTAGGAATGGAGAGAGGGTGGGGGGGACAGCTCTGGGGGGAGGGAGGGTGGGGAGGGGGTACAACCCTGGGAGGGAGGAAGGGAGGGAGGGATAGAGGGTGGTACATCCCAGGGAGGGAAGGAGTTCGGGGGGGTCTCATTATCTTTAGGTTTATCTTTTCCTCTTCTTATCCCAACATAAAGAAGGTAAAGGGAACATTCTGTTTTTTGTATGCATAGCTGACTATTTGTGTTTATTAGGGATCCCCATTAGCTGCTGCCAAGGCAGAAGCTACTCTTCCTGATGTCCAAACATATTAAAACACTTACAGTTGAAGTCGGAAGTTTACATACTCCTTAGCCAAATACATTTAAACTCAGTTTTTCACAATTCCTGACATTTAATCCTAGTAAAAATTCCCTGTTTTAGGTCAGTTAGGATCACCACTTTATTTTAAGAATGTGTAATGTCAGAATAATAGTAGAGAAAATTATTTATTTCAGCTTTTATTTCTTTCATCACATTCCCAGTGGGTCAGAAGTTTACATACACTCAATTAGTATTTGGTATCATTGCCTTTAAATAGTTTAACTTGGGTCAAACGTTTCGGGTAGCCTTCCACAAGCTTCCCACAATAAGTTGGGTGAATTTTGGCCCATTCCTCCTGACAGAGCTGGTGTAACTGAGTCAGTTTTGTAGGCCTCCTTGCTCGCACAAGCTTTTTCAGTTCTGCCCACACATTTTCTATAGGATTGAGGTCAGGGCTTTGAGATGGCCACTCCAATACCTTGACTTTGTTGTCCGTAAGCCATTTTGCCACAAATTTGGAAGTATGCTTGGGGTCATTGTCCATTTGGAACACCCATTTGCGACCAAGATTTAACTTCCTGACTGATGTCTTGAGATGTTGCTTCAATATATCCACATAATTTTCCTTCCTCATGATGACATCTATTTAGTGAAGTGCACCAGGCCCTCCTGCAGCAAAGCACCCCCACAGCATGATGCTGCCACCTCCGTGCTTCATGGTTGGGATGGTGTTCTTCGGCTTGCAAACGTTCCCCTTTTTCCTCCAAACATAATGATGGTCATTATGGCCAAACAGTTCTATTTTTGTTTCATTAGACCAGAGGACATTTCTCCAAAAAGTACGATCTTTGTCCCCATGTGCAGTTGCAAACCGTTTTGGAGCAGTGGCTTCTTCCTTGCTGAGCGGCCTTTCAGGTTATGTCAATATAGGACTCGTTTTACTGTGGATATAGCTACTTTTGTACCTGTTTCCTCCAGCATCTTCACAAGGTCCATTGCTGTTGTTCTGGGATTGATTTGCACTTTTCACACCAAAGTACGTTCATCTCTAGGAGACAGAACGCGTCTCCTTCCTGAGCGGTATGACGGCTGTGTGGTCCCATGGTGTTTATACTTGCGTACTATTGTTTGTACAGATGAACGTGGTACCTTCAGGCGTTTGGAAATTGCTCCCAAGGATGAACCAGACTTGTGGCGGTCTACAATTGTTTTTCTGAGGTCTTGGCTGATTTCTTTTGATTTTCCCATGATGTCAAGCAAAGAGGCACTGAGTTTGAAGGTAGGCCTTGAAATACATCCACAGGTACACCTCCAATTGACTCAAATTATGTCAATTAGCCTATCAAAAGCTTCTAAAGCCATGACATCATTTTCTGGAATTTTCCAATCTGTGTAAAGGCACAGTCAACTTAGTGTATGTAAACTTCTGACCCACTGAAATTGTGATACAGTGAATTATAAGTGAAATAATATGTCTGTAAACGGTTGTTGGAATAATTACTTGTGCCATGCACAAAGTAGATGTCCTAAACGACTTGCCAAAGCTATAGTTTGCTAACGAGACATTTGTGGAGTGGTTGAAAAACGAGTTTTAATGACTCCAACCTAAGTGTATGTAAACTTCCGACTTCAACTGTACATTACATATAAAACAAAAGATAAAACAGTACATCATATAACATTATTACAATTTTTTTAAATTAATACCACCATACAACAATATCACAATGTGTGCGTATGCATGTGTCTGTGCCTTTGTGTGTGTCTCTTCACAGTCCCCGTTGTTCCATAAGGTGTATTTTTTATGTTTTTAAAATCTGATTCTACTGCTTGCATCAGTGACCTGATGTGGAATAGAGTTCCATGTAGTCATGGCTCTATGTAGTACTGTGCACCTCCCATAGTCTGTTCTGGACTTGGGGACTGTTAAGAGACCTCTGGTGGCATGTCTTGTGGGGTATGCATGGGTGTCTGAGCTGTGTACTAGTATTTTAAACAGACAGCTCGGTATATTCAGCTTGTCAACACCTCTTACAAAAACAAGTAGTGATGAAGTCAATCTCTCTTCCACTTTGAGCCATGAGAGATTGACATGCACGTCATTCATGTTAGCTCTCCGTGTACTTTTAAGGGCCAGCCGTGCTGCCCAGTTCTGAGCCAACTGCAATTTTCCCAAGTCCCACTTTGTGGAACCCGACCACACTACTGAACAGTAGTCTAGGTGAGACAAAACTAGGGCCTGTAGGACCTGCCTTGTTGATAGTGTTGTTAAGAAGGCAGAGCAGCACTTTATTATGGACAGACTTCTCCCCACCTTAGCTGCTGTTGTATCAATATGTTTTGACAATGACAGTTTACAATCCAGGGTTACTCCAAGCAGTTTAGTCACCTCAACTTGCTCAATTCCCACATTATTCATTACGAGATGTAGTTGAGGTTTAGGGATAGTGAATGATTTGTTCCAAATACAATGCTTTTAGTTGTGGAAATATTTAGGTCTAACTTATTCCTTGCTACCCATTCCGAAACTAACTGCAGCGCTTTGTTTAGTGTTGCAGTTATTTCAGTTGCTGTAGTAGCTGACCTGTATAGTGTTGAGTCATCCGCATACACAGACACACTGGCTTTACTCAAAGCCAGTGGCCTGACGTTAGTAAAGATGGAAAAAAGTAAGGGGCCTAAACAGCTACCCTGGGGAATTCCTGATTCTACCTGGATTATGTTTGAAAGGCTTCCATTAAAGAACACCCTCTGTGTTCTGTTAGACAAGTAACTCTTTATCCACATTAGAGCAGGGGTGTAAAGCCATAACACATACGTTTTTCCAGCAGCAGACTATGATCAATCATGTCAAAAGCTGCACTGAAGTCTAACAAGACAGCCCCCACAATAATTGTATCATCAATTTCTCTCAGCCAATCATCAGTCATTTGTGTAAGTGCTGTGCTTGTTGAGTGTCCTTCCCTATAAGCGTGCTGAAAGTCAGTTGTCAGTTTGTTTACTGTGAAATAGCATTGTATCTGGTCAAACACAATTTTTTCCAGATGTTTACTAAGGGTTGGTAACAGGCTGATTGGTCGGCTATTTGAGCCAGTAAAGGGGGTTTACTATTCTTTAGCTTCCCTCCGGACCTGAGGGCACACACTTTCTGGTAGGCTTAAATTGAAGATGTGGCAAATAGCAGTGGCAATATCGTCCGCTATTATCCTCAGTAATTTTCCATCCAGATTGTCAGACCCCGGTGGCTTGTCATTGTTTATAGACAACAATCATTTTTTAACTTCTTTTAAACTGACTTTACGGAATTCAAAAGTACAATTATTGTCTTTCATAATTTGGTCAGATATACTTGGATGTGTAGTGTCAGCGTTTGTTGCTGGCATGTCATACCTATGTTTGCTTATCTTGCCAATGAAGAAGTCATTAAAGTAGTTGGCAGTATCAGTGGGTTTTGTGATGAATGAGCTATCTGATTCAATGAATGATGGAGCCGAGTTTGCCTTTTTTCCCAGAATTTAATTTAAGGTGCTCCAAAGCTTTTTAATATCATTCTTTATATCATTAATTTTTGTTTCATAGTATAGTTTCTTTTTATTTAGTTTAGTCACATGATTTCTTAATTTGCAGTACGTTTGACAATCAGTTGGGCTGCCAGACTTATTTGCCATACCTTTTGCCTCATCCCTCTCAACCATACCATTTTTCAATTCCTCATCAATCCAAGGGGATTTAACAGTTTTTACAGTCATTTTCTTAATGGGTGCGTGCTTATTAGTAACTGGAATACGCAATTTCATAATTGTGTCAAGTGCAGCGTCTGGTTGCTCCTCATTACACACCACAGAGCAGCAAATATTATTTACATCATCAACATATGAATCACTACAAAACGTATTGTATGACCTCTTATACACTATTTTAGGCCCAACCTTTGGAACTTTGGTTTTCCTAGAAGTGGCTACTATATTGTGATCACTACATCCTATGGATTTGGATACTGCTTTAAAGCACATTTCTGCAGCATTAGTAAAGATGTGATCAATACATTATTTAATTCCTGTGCTGTTTGTAAATACCCTGGTAGGTTGACTGACAACCTGAATCAGGTTGCAGGAACTGGTTACAGTTAGACATTTTTTCTTGAGTGGGCAGCTTGATGAGAGCCAGTCAATATTTAAATCACCCAGAAAATATACTTCTCTGTTGATATCACATACATTATCAAGCATTTCACACATATTATCCAGATACTGACTGTTAGCACTTGGTGGTCTATAGCAACTTCCCACAAGAAGGGGCTTTAGGTGAGGCAGATTAACCTGTAGCCATATTAGTTGAAGAATATCTAACATGAGATCGTCTCATTGTCACAATGGTAGGGATTAACTGAGCTGGTCTTGGGTCATTGATAAGTAATTGTTTCAACGCAGCCTTGAAATGCATGGACAGAGTCCAGGAGCCAAGATGATTTGGACTATTCTATATTTTATATTAAATGAAAGAAATGCATATATCTTTGTGTTACTGTACCTAAAAATGTATTTTAATTCTACTTTTTGTTTGCATATAAGCAATATAAAGATGCTGTGCATTCTAAGGGGAAAACCCCCCAAAATCATGTGTTATTATAACATTGTATATAGTATTGTGGTCATATTGTTCTGTCCTTTAATTCAAAGACAAGAAGTTGCATGAATAAGAATCAAATCAAATAACTTAAGTGAGTGTTTTTTGAAAAATGTGTACTGTACTGGTGGTCATACTGCAGTTGAACTTGCAGCCTTGAATCAATCCCATATTGTAGTGTTGAAAAACCCCGAAATGAATATAGAACTGTTGTTTCTGATCAACGAAAATTGATGTTGTAATTAAACTATAATTGAATGGGTTCAATAAAGAAATAAAGTTCTAATAGGATTCTGATTGGGGTGACAAAATCCTACAAGACATCAAAAACCTATATGATCCAATAGGATCCAAAAGTAGTCCAATAGGATTCCAATAGGATTCTGATAGAGGTGACACAAAATCCTATAGGGTTGCGAGAATCCTATAGGATTCTATTGGAAAAAAAATTGGACTAGTGTGGAGCAGGATTGTGAATTCTGCATACAGTATACTGTAGGTGCATGGTCTGATAGTTAAATGTTTTTGCTTTAGCCATCCATGCTCATGGGTCTGTTTTAGATGTATTCACCCCTTGCATTTCTTGCAATCCCGGTCACAGTGCTTGATTCACATAGAAGTAAATTTCCAGTTGAGTCAGTCATGGTTTCTGGTAGGGCTCATGGTATATAGATCAAGTGGAGCATATCTCCATCACCGGGGTGGGTAGGATGTCTGGCTACTTAGCGCAGGGGTGCGTAACAGCAAAGTGTAGAGTCACAATTGCCACCTCTGGTGACCACCATCAGAGTCAGCTAACAGTAGGGCCTACCAGCAAGACAAAACAATAGCCCAGCCTTTACCCTGTGGTTAGTGTGGTATGCTGGCTCATGAATGTGACCTCAAACCAAAAACAACAACAAGGTCATGTGACCTCACTTCCTGTCTAATGTTTCTTGATAAGAGAACACACAGATATTTTTTGTAGATGGTTTGAGAACACAATTTCCTTGGTTGGTCAATACTGAATGGTGATGGATATATTCTTACAAATGGGGATTTTCTGAACATGATCAAAAATACCATTTTTGTCACCCACATTTCTATCTGGGTGACTAATTATATTTTATTGGAGATATGTGTTGAAGGTACTGTAGCCTACATGGTGTGTTGACTTGCTTTCAGATGACCTCAAACTGTCTAACTCTCTGTCTCTCCCTCCCTCCCCCTCTCTCTCTTCCCCTAGTTAATGCATAAATATCACTCTGCGAGGCGGCTGCACGGCTAATTACTTTATGGGCCCAGGGAAAGTAATAATTGCTGGGTTCAGAAGGGGTCTTTCTCCGGCCCCCTTGGAGGTGACCCTGGAGCGGTCCTCCCTCAGTCCTTTACCTCTGTTTGTACAGTGGGGAAAAAAAGTATTTAGTCAGCCACCAATTGTGCAAGTTCTCCCACTTAAAAAGATGAGAGAGGCCTGTAATTTTCATCATAGGTACACGTCAACTATGACAGACAAAATGAGAAAAGGAAATCCAGAAAATCACATTGTAGGATTTTTAATGAATTTATTTGCAAATTATGGTGGAAAATAAGTATTTGGTCAATAACAAAAGTTTCTCAATACTTTGTTATATACTCTTTGTTGGCAATGACACAGGTCAAACGTTTTCTGTAAGTCTTCACAAGGTTTTCACACACTGTTGCTGGTATTTTGGCACATTCCTCCATGCAGATCTCCTCTAGAGCAGTGATGTTTTGGGGCTGTCGCTGGGCAACACAGACTTTCAACTCCCTCCAAATATTTTCAATGGGGTTGAGATCTGGAGACTGGGTAGGCCACTCCAGGACCTTGAAATGCTTCTTACGAAGCCACTCCTTTGTTGCCCGGGCGGTGTGTTTGGGATCATTGTCATGCTGAAAGACCCAGCCACGTTTCATCTTCAATGCCCTTGCTGATGGAAGGAGGTTTTCACTCAACATCTCACGATACATGGCCCCATTCATTCTTTCCTTTACACGGATCAGTCGTCCTGGTCCCTTTGCAGAAAAAACAGCCCCAAAGCATGATGTTTCCACCCCATGCTTCACAGTAGGTATGGTGTTCTTTGGATGCAACTCAGCATTCTTTGTCCTCCAAACACGACGAGTTGAGTTTTTACCAAAAAGTTCTATTTTGGTTTCATCTGACCATATGACATTCTCCCAATCCTCTTCTGGATCATCCAAATGCACTCTAGCAAACTTCAGACGGGCCTGGACATGTACTGGCTTAAGCAGGGGGACACGTCTGGCACTGCAGGATTTGAGTCCCTGGCGGCGTAGTGTGTTACTGATGGTAGGCTTTGTTACTTTGGTCCCAGCTCTCTGCAGGTCATTCACTAGGTCCCCCCGTGTGGTTCTGGGATTTTTGCTCACCGTTCTTGTGATCATTTTGACCCCACGGGGTGAGATCTTGCGTGGAGCCCCAGATCGAGGGAGATTATCAGTGGTCTTGTATGTCTTCCATTTCCTAATAATTGCTCCCACAGTTGATTTCTTCAAACCAAGCTGCTTACCTATTGCAGATTCAGTCTTCCCAGCCTGGTGCAGGTCTACAATTTTGTTTCTGGTGTCCTTTGACAGCTCTTTGGTCTTGGCCATAGTGGAGTTTGGAGTGTGACTGTTTGAGGTTGTTGACAGGTGTCTTTTATACTGATAACAAGTTCAAACAGGTGCCATTAATACAGGTAACGAGTGGAGGACAGAGGAGCCTCTTAAAGAAGAAGTTACAGGTCTGTGAGAGCCAGAAATCTTGCTTGTTTGTAGGTGACCAAATACTTATTTTCCACCATAATTTGCAAATAAATTCATAAAAAATCCTACAATGTGATTTTCTGAATTTTTTTTCCTCAATTTGTCTGTCATAGTTGACGTGTACCTATGATGAAAATTACAGGCCTCTCTCATCTTTTTAAGTGGGAGAACTTGCACAATTGGTGGCTGACTAAATACTTTTTTCCCCCACTGTACATAAGAGGCGAAAGGAACCCCTCATTAGATTCCCCCCTACATCAGTGTCACAATGGTATGTCCCATTTAGGATTGTAATTTTGTAATTGGATTATATCTGCTTCACAAAGAGCTCCCTTGGTCGCTGTGCCTTTGGGGACTTATCCAATGCAGATAAGATCTGTTTTGTTTTGTGTGAAGCTTATATAGAACCATGCTTGACACAGTGATGTTTAGTAGTCATAGGGTTTTTCGTATGCTTTGATATGAGTAAGTTGTAAGTCAACTATCAGTGAAATGTAGCATGTGTGATATCACCCCTCGCTGCAGTCATTGTGCCTGTACTTTACAGGTTGTTCTCACTTGTTGTTGTCTTGGTGACAACATATACTCAGCAAAAAAAGAAACGTCCCTTTTTCAGGACCCTGTCTTTCAAAGATAATTCGTAAAATTCCAAATAACTTTGCAGATCTTCATTGTAAAGGGTTTCCCATGCTTGTTCAATGAACCATAAACAATGAATGAAAATGCACCTGTGGAACGATCGTTAAGACACTAACAGCTTACAGACGGTAGGCAATTAAGGTCACAGTTATGAAAACTTAGGACACTAAAGAGGCCTTTCTACTGACTCTGAAAAAACCCAAAAGAAAAATGCCCAGGGTCCCTGCTCATCTGCGTGAACGTGCCTTAGGCATGCTGCAAGGAGGCATGAGGACTGCAGATGTGGCCAGGGCAATAAATTGAAATGTCCGTACTGTGAGACGCCTAAGACAGTGCTACAGGGAGACAGGATGGACAGCTGATTGTCCTCACAGTGGCAGACCACGTGTAACAACACCTGCACAGGATCGGTACATCCGAACATCACTCCTGCGGGACAGGTACAGGATGGCAACAACAACTGCCCGAGTTACACCAGGAACGCACAATCCCGCCATCAGTGCTGTCTGCAATAGGCTGAGAGAGGCTGAACTGAGGGCTTGTAGGCCTGTTGTAAGGCAGATCCTCACCAGACATCACCTGCAACAACGTCGCCTATGGGCACAAACCCACCGTCGCTGGATTAGACAGGACTAGCAAAATGTGCTCTTCACTGACGAGTCGCGGTTTTTTCTCACCAGGGGTGATGGTCGGATTCGCGTTTATTGTCGAAGGAATGAGCGTTACACTGAGTCCTGTACTCTGGAGCAGGAGCGATTTGGAGGTGGAGGGTCCGTCATGGTCTGGGGCGGTGTGTCACAGCATCATCGGACTGAGCTTGTTGTCAGTGCAGGCAATCTCAACGTTGTGCGTTACAGAGAAGACATCCTCCTCCCTCATGTGGTACCCTTCCTGCAGGCTCATCCTGAAATGACCCTCCAGCATGACAATGCCACCAGCCTTACTGCTCGTTCTGTGCGTGATTTCCTGCAAGACAGGAATGTCAGTGTTCTGCCATGGCCAGCGAAGAGCCCAGATCTCAATCCCATTGAGCACGTCTGGGACCTGTTAGATCGAAGGGTGAGGGCTAGGGCCATTCCCCCCAGACATGTCCGGGAACATGCAGTGGAAGAGTGGGGTAACATCTCACAGCAAGAACTGGCAAATCTAGTGCAGTCCATGAGGAGGAGATGCACTGCAGTACTTAATGCAGCTGGTAGCCACACCAGATACTGACTGTTACTTTTGATTTTGACCCCCCCTTTGTTCAGGGACACATTATTCAATTTCCGTTAGTCACATGTCTGTGGAACTTGTTCAGTTTATGTCTCAGTTGTTGAATCTTGTTATGTTCATACAAATATTTACACATGTTAAGTTTGCTGAAAATAAACGCAGTTGACAGTGAGAGGACGTTTATTTTTTTGCTGAGTTTAGTAGGATTGACGGACATACAGTACCTAGTCTTTACATTCGAACAGTGGTGTAGAGGATCCCTCCCTTGATTTCCTCAGCCAGCCAGCACTATAGTCCAAACACAGTGGCCTTTCATCACGCTGCTGCCCCTCACTCCCATCTAAGAGCCTGGCGGACAGCTTTCATGAGGGACTTGATGATTAGCTTTGGCCGTTTTAGGCCGGTTGACACTTGCTGCTCAGGCGACTCAGGCTGAAAGGCCTCTAAGTAAGTTGAAATGTGCAGGATGTTTTTTTGTCTGGGGCTACAGTAGAATTTAATAAATCATCTATTGCCTGGAACCCCTCTGACCTTTGACATCATTGGCTAATACGTGATGGAGCACCAAGGGAATATATTTTTTTTGAATTTCCTAAGCATTTTTCCTTCCTTAGAGGCCATATACAAACAACATTTTAGCCCCAAAGATGGGTATCTTTCTTTGGTGAGAACTGATATCTCGAGTCATTGAAACCTCATACAGGAGATCTTGGACCTTGTTTTCATTTCCCCCTCCTTTTTTCTCCTTTCTTGTTGTTCACTTTCTTTCCCATTTTCAACTCTACTGTACAAGTCCTCAATTTGGGGAACGAAGCACAGCCAATTAGGACTTCATTCAGTTCACAACACAGCCTAGGCTGGACTATTCAACCACTTCTGGGGCCGCTCCTCTGCAGGCTCATCCAATCCTCAGTCTCTCCTCTGTGTTGCTGGTCTCTCATGCCTGCTTAACAAGTGTAAATTAAAAGGTGGGACAGCAGCCATTTTGGAATCTGCATGTCCTTTATCTTTTCTCACCAGGAGAGACTAAACATTTCACGTGTTTAGGCTGTGGTATCGCAGGATTGTGTTCAGTAGTTGGACATGAAACCTATGCCTGCCTGAGGTGTAGCCTAGTCAGAGAATCAGGTTGTGATGTCACAGATTCCCAGGGGGCCCTTGTGGCTCTTTGTTCCACTCCCTAGGGGTTGGGGGAGTAAATTGTAGGGATTAGTGGGATTTTGTTTGAGAGGGTACTTAATTGTACCCCAGCCACCTCTCTTAGCATTCTACCCCGCAGACCCACCCCCCAATCTGGCCCTATGTCCCCCCTCATTCACCCCTCCCACCCTGTCTCCAACTGAACAAAAATAAAGTGTTTTATTTGGGATCCCGGTTTTGGATGGGGGTAAGGTTGGAATTAGTCTTGTCTTGTTGCTTGTGCAGAGACATCTACAGTTGAAGTCGGGAAGTTTACATACACCTTAGCCAAATACATTTAAACTCAGTTTTTCACAATTCCTGACATTTAATCCTAGTAAAACTTCCCTGTCTTAGGTCAGTTAGGATCACCACTTTATTTTAAGAATGTGAAATGTCAGAATAATAGTAGAGAGAACGATTTATTTCAGCTTTTTATTTATTTCATCACATTCCCAGTTGGTCAGAAGTTTACATACACTCAATTAGTATTTGGTAGCATTGCCTTTAAATTGTTTAACTTGGGTCAAACGTTTCGGGTAGCCTTCCACAAGCTTCCCACAATAAGTTGAGTGAATTTTGGCCCATTCCTCCTGACAGAGCTGGTGTAACTGAGTCAGGTTTGTAGGCCTCCTTGCTCGCACAAGCTTTTTCAGTTCTGCCCACACATTTTCTGTAGGATTGAGGTCAGGGCTTTGTGATGGCCACCAATACCTTGACTTTGTTGTCCTTAAGCCATTTTGCCACAACTTTGGAAGTATGCTTGGGGTCATTGTACATTTGGAAGACCCATTTGCAACCAAGTTTTAACTTCCTGACTGATGTCTTGAGATGTTGCTTCAATATATCCACATCATTTTCCTTCCTCATGATGCCATCTATTTAGAGAAGTGCACCAGGCCCTCCTGCAGCAAAACACCCCCACAGCATGATGCTGCCACCTCCGTGCTTCACGTTTGGGATGGTGTTCTTCAGCTTGCAAGCTCCCCCTTTTTCCTCCAAACATAACGATGGTCATTTGTTTCATCAGACCAGAGGACATTTCTCCAAAAAGTACGATCTTTGTCCCCATGTGCAGTTGCAAACCGTAGTCTGGCTTTTTTATGGCGGTTTTGGAGCAGTGGCTTCTTCCTTGCTGAGCGGCCTTTCAGGTTATGTCGATATAGGACTTGTTTACTGTGGATATAGATACATTTGCACCTGTTTCCTCCAGCATCTTCACAAGGTCCTTTGCTGTTGTTCTGGGATTGAGTTGCACTTTTCGCACCAAAGTACGTTCATTTCTAGGAGACAGAACGCGTCTCCTTCCTGAGATGTATTATGGCTGCGTGGTCCCATGGTGTTTATACTTGTGTACTATTGTTTGTACAGATGAACGTGGTACCTTCAGGCGTTTGGAAATTGCTCCCAAGAATGAACCAGACTTGTGGAGGTCTACAATGTTTTTAATGAGATCTTGGCTGATTTCTTTTGATTTTCCCATGATGTCAAGCAAAGAGGCCCTGAGTTTGAAGGTAGGCCTTGAAATACATCCACAGGTACACCTCCAATTGACTCAAATTATGTCAATTAGCCTATCAGAAGCTTCTAAAGCCATGACATCATTTTCTGGAATTTTCCAAGCTGTTTAAAGGCACAGTCAACTTAGTGTATGTAAACTTCTGACCCACTGGAATTGTGATACAGTGAATTATAAGTGAAATAATCTGTCTGTAAACAATTGTTGGAAAAATTACTTGTGTCATGCACAAAGTAGATGTCCTAACTGACTTAGTGGAGTGGTTAAAAAACGAGTTTTAATGACTCCATGCCTACTTAAGATAGAAAGAGGTCGATTTTCGAGCTCTCACAAAAAGCAAAAATTTTAATGTATTTTTATTCTGACCATCTTTTGTGACACGTACACATTTTGCAGAGCTCTCAATCTTCAAAATGGGCTCCAGGATCAATAAAGGGAGGGAAAGGGTTAATTGCATATATTAATCACAGGCACTTTATTGAGGACCGGGGCACCGGCGAGTAAATTCCAAATCTAAAGTCGTTGGGACATTAAATTAAAATGTCACCCTGTCCACTGTAATTCATTTGGATGTAAACTGAGCTTTACCATTGTCATTTTACAGGGCTCGGTTTGAAATTCCATTCCATTTAAACAGTGATACAGTGGGGAAAAAAAGTATTTAGTCAGCCACCAATTGTGCAAGTTCTCCCACTTAAAAAGATGAGAGAGGCCTGTAATTTTCATCATAGGTACACGTCAACTATGACAGACAAAATGAGAAAAATAAATCCAGAAAATCACATTGTAGGATTTTTTATGAATTTATTTGCAAATTATGGTGGAAAATAAGTATTTGGTCAATAACAAAAGTTTCTCAATACTTTGATATATACCCTTTGTTGGCAATGACACAGGTCAAACATTTTCTGTAAGTCTTCACAAGGTTTTCACACACTGTTGCTGGTATTTTGGCCCATTCCTCCATGCAGATCTCCTCTAGAGCAGTGATGTTTTGGGGCTGTCGCTGGGCAACACGGACTTTCAACTCCCTCCAAAGATTTTCTATGGGGTTGAGATCTGGAGACTGGCTAGGCCACTCCAGGACCTTGAAATGCTTCTTACGAAGCCACTCCTTCATTGCCCGGGCGGTGTGTTTGGGATCATTGTCATGCTGAAAGACCCAGCCACGTTTCATCTTCAATGCCCTTGCTGATGGAAGGAGGTTTTCACTCAAAATCTCACGATACATGGCCCCATTCATTCTTTCCTTTACACAGCTCAGTCGTCCTGGTCCCTTTGCAGAAAAACAGCCCCAAAGCATGATGTTTCCACCCCCATGCTTCACAGTAGGTATGGTGTTCTTTTGATGCAACTCAGCATTCTTTGTCCTCCAAACACGACGAGTTGAGTTTTTACCAAACAGTTATATTTTGGTTTCATCTGACCATATGACATTCTCCCAATCCTCTTCTGGATCATCCAAATGCACTCTAGCAAACTTCAGACAGGCCTGGACATGTACTGGTTTAAGCAGGGGGACACGTCTGGCACTGCAGGATTTGAGTCCCTGGCGGCGTAGTGTGTTACTGATGGTAGGCTTTGTTACTTTGGTCCCAGCTCTCTGCAGTTCATTCACTAGGTCCCCCCGTGTGGATCTGTGGTTGTGATCATTTTGACCCCACGGGGTGAGATCTTGCGTGGAGCCCCAGATCGAGGGAGATTATCAGTGGTCTTGTATGTCTTCCATTTCCTAATAATTGCTTCCACAGTTGATTTCTTCAAACCAAGCTGCTTACCTATTGCAGATTCAGTCTTCCCAGCCTGGTGCAGGTCTACAATTTTGTTTCTGGTGTCCTTTGACAGCTCTTTGGTCTTGGCCATAGTGGAGTTTGGAGTGTGACTGTTTGAGGTTGTGGACAGGTGTCTTTTATACTGATAACAAGTTCAAACAGGTGCCATTAATACAGGTAACGAGTGGAGGACAGAGGATCCGCTTAAAGAAGAAGTTACAGGTCTGTGAGAGCCAGAAATCTTGCTTGTTTGTAGGTGACCAAATACTTATTTTCCACCATAATTTGCAAATAAATTCATTAAAAATCCTACAATGTGATTTTCTGGATTTTTTTTCTAAATTTTTCTGTCATAGTTGACGTGTACCTATGATGAAAATTACAGGCCTCTCTCATCTTTTTAAGTGGGAGAACTTGCACAATTGGTGGCTGGCTAAATACTTTTTTTCCCCACTGTATGTGAGTAGCATATGGGGCTCTTTAACTAGCCTGAGTATGCACAACACAACACATGATATCATTGGAGCCCATACTTACTTCACCACTCTTTTACTGGCAGGTGAATTATGGGTGAAAATAAGATCTTGGCGGGACGCTTTATCACCGGGCGGTCCTACATGAGTCGCTGTGGTGGCGCTTAGCAGGCCTCGGAAAAACTTAGGGGAAACTCTGGGATAGGTTCTGCTGGTTTTAGTGGTAACTTTTCTCTAGTGGTTAAATTAAATAGTTGTGGTTTGCTCTGTTTTTTTATTTCTTTTTTATTTCACCTTTATTTAACCAGGTAAGCCAGTTGAGAACAAGTTCTCATTTACAACTGCAACCTGGCCAAGATAAAGCAAAGCAGTGCGATAAAAACAACAACACAGAGTTACATATGGGGTAAAAAAACATACAGAAAATATATATACAGTGTGTGCAAATGTAGCAAGTTATGGAGGTAAGGCAATAAATAGGCTATAGTGCAAAATAATTACAATTAGTATTAACACTGGAATGAGGTAGCTTAGTGGGTAAGAGCGTTGTGCCAGTAACCGAAAGGTCGCTGGTTCTAATCCCCGAACCGACTAGGTGAAAAATCTGTCGATGTGCCCTTAAGCAAGGCACTTAACCCTAATTGCTCCTGTAAGTCGCTCTGGATAAGAGCGTCTGCTAAATGACTAAAATGTAAATGAATGATAGCGGCGCTGTTATGTGTGGCCAAATAACAGCGCCGGAGAAGATGCCTGCCGTTTTACAGCCCTCTAACCAATTGTACTATTATGTGTGTTTTTCCGCGTTATTTGTAATTTATTTTGTACATAATGTTTCTGCCATCGTCTCTTATAACCAAAAAGAGCTTCTGGATATCAGGACAGCGATTACTCACCTCGTATTGGACGAAGATTTTTTCTTCAACGAGGCGGCCGCGAAGGATATCATACAGACACCCGACAAGGCCCAAATCCCCGTCATTCGCGTGAGGAAGAGACAGAGATATCGTGGACGTAGATCGGGGTGCCTTGTAAGGATCCGACGGCGAGCGAGTAAACTGCCTCTTCCATCAATCCTATTAGCCAATCTTCAATCATTGGATAACAAATTGGATGACCTAAGATTACGGTTATCCTACCAACGGGACATTAAAAACTGTAATATCTTATGTTTCACCGAGTCGTTGCTGAACGACGACATGGATAACATACAGCTAGCGGGCTATACGCTACATCGGCAGGATAGAACGGCTGACTCCGGTAAGACAAGGGGTGGCGGTCTGTGTATATTTGTAAACAACAGCTGGTGCACAAAATCAAATACTAAGGAAGTCTCGAGGTTTTGCTCGCCTGAGGTAGAGTATCTTATGATAAGCTGTAGACCACACTATTTACCAAGAGAGTTTTCATCTATATTTTTCATAGCTGTCTATTTACCACCACAAACCAATGCTGGCATTAAGATTGCACTGAATGAGTTGTACAAGGCCATAAATCAACAGGAAAACGCTCATCCAGATGCAGCGCTCCTAGTGGCCGGGGACTTTAATGCAGGGAAACTTAAATCCGTTCTACCTAATTTCTACCAGCATGTTAAATGTGCAACCAGAGGAAAAAAAACTCTAGACCACCTTTACTCCACACACAGAGACGCATACAAAGCTCTCCCTCGCCCTCCATTTGGCAAATCTGACCATAACTCTATCCTCCTGATTCCTGCTTATAAGCAAAAACTAAAGCAGGAAGCACCAGTGACTCGGTTAATAAAAAAGTGGTCAGATGACGCAGATGCTAAGCTACAGGACTGTTTTGCTAGCACAGACTGGATTGAGGAGTACACCACATCAGTCACTGGCTTCATCAATAAGTGCATCGATGATGTCGTCCCCACAGTGACCGTACGTACATACCCCAACCAGAAGCCATGGATTACAGGAAACATCCGCACTGAGCTAAAGGGTAGAGCTGCCGCTTTCAAGGAACGGGACTCTAACCCGGACGCTTATAAGAAATCCCGCTATGCCCTCCTACGAACCATCAAACAGGCAAAGAGTCAATACAGGACTAAGATTGAATCGTACTACACTGGCTCTGACGCTCGTCGGATGTGGCAGGGCTTGAAAACTATTACAGACTACAAAGGGAAGCACAGCCGCGAGCTGCCCAGTGACACAAGCCTACCAGACGAGCTAAACCACTTCTATGCTCGCTTCGAGGGAAGCAACACTGAAGCATGCATGAGAGCACCAGCTGTTCCGGATGACTATGTGATCATGCTCTCCGTAGCCGATGTGAGTAAGACTTTTAAGCAGGTCAACATTCACAAGGCCGCAGGGCCAGACGGATTACCAGGACGTGTACTCCGAGCATGTGCTGACCAACTGGCAAGTGTCTTCACTGACATTTTCAACATGTCCCTGACTGAGTCTGTAATACCAACATGTTTCAAGCAGACCACCATAGTCCCCGTGCCCAAGGACTCTAAGATAACCTGCCTAAATGACTACCGACCCGTAGCACTGACGTCTGTAGCCATGAAGTGCTTTGAAAGGCTGGTCATGGCTCACATCAACAGCATTATCCCAGAAACCCTAGACCCACTCCAATTTGCATACCACCCCAACAGATCCACAGATTATGCAATCTCTATTGCACTCCACACTGCCCTTTCCCACCTGGACAAGAGGAACACCTACGTGAGAATGCTATTCATTGACTACAGCTCAGCATTCAACACCATAGTGCCCTCTAAGCTCATCACTAAGCTTAGGATCCTGGGACTAAACACCTCCCTCTGCAACTGGATCCTGGACTTCCTGGACGGGCCGCCCCCAGGTGGTAAGGGTAGTAACAACACATCTGCCACACTGATCCTCAACACGGGGGCCCCTCAGGGGTTCGTGCTCAGTCCCCTCCTGTACTCTCTGTTCACCCATGACTGCATGGCCAGGCACGACGCCAACACCATCATTAAGTTTGCCGACGACACAACAGTGGTAAGCCTGATCACCGACAACGATGAGACAGCCTATAGGGAGGAGGTCAGAGACCTGGCCGTGTGGTGCCAGGACAACAACCTCTCCCTCAACGTGACCAAGACAAAGTTGATGATTGTGGACTACAGGAAAAAAAAGAGGACTGCGCACGCCCCCATTCTCATCGACGGGGCTGTAGTGGAACAGGTTGAGAGCTTCAAGATCCTTGGTGTCCACATCACCAACGAACTATCATGGTCCAAACACACCAAGACAGTCGTGAAGAGGGCACGACAAAGCCTATTCCCCCTCAGGAGACTGAAAAGATTTGGCATGGGTCCTCAGATCCTCAAAAAATTATACAGCTGCACCATCGAGAGCATCCTGACTGGTTGCATCACCGCCTGGTATGGCAACTGCTTGGCCTCCGACCGCAAGGCAATACAGAGGGTAGTGCGTACAGCCCAGTACATCACTGGGGCCAAGCTTCCTGCCATCCAGGACCTCTATACCAGGCGGTGTCAGAGGAAGGCCCTCAAAATTGTCAAAGACTCCAGCCACCCTAGTCATAGACTGTTCTCTCTGCTACCGCATGGCAAGCGGGTACCGAGTGCCAAGTCTGGGTCCAAAAGACTTCTCAACAGCTTCTACCCCCAAGCCATAAGACTCCTGAACAGCTAATCATGGCTACCCGGACTATTTGCACTGCCCCCCCACCCCATCCTTTTTTCGCTGCTGCTACTCTGTTAATTATTTATGCATAGTCACTTTAACTCTACCCACATGTACATATTACTTCAACTACCTCAACTGCCAGGTGCCCCCGACATTAGACTCTGCACCGGTACCCCCTATATATATAGCCTCCCTACTGTTATTTTATTTTACTTCTGCTCTTTTTTTCTCAACACTTTTTTGTTTTGTTTTATTTTTACCTTTTTTGTTAAAAATAAATGCACTGTTGGTTAAGGGCTGTAAGTAAGCATTTCACTGTAATGTCTGCACCTGTTGTATTCGGCGCATGTAACCAATAAAATTTGATTTGATTTGATTTGATAGATGGGCAAGAGATGATGTGCAAATAGAGATACTGGGGTGCAAAAGAGCAAAATAAATAACAATATAGGGATGAGGTTGTTGGGTGGGCTAATTTCAGATGGGCTGTGTACAGGTGCAGTGATCGATAAGGTGCTCTGACAACTGATGCTTAAAGTTAGTGAGGGAGATAAGAGTCTCCAGCTTCAGAGATTTTTGCAATTCGTTCCAGTCATTGGCAGCAGAGAACTGGAAGGAATGGCGGCCGAAGGAGGTGTTGGCTTTGGGGATGACCAGTGAGATATACCTGCTGGAGCGCAGACTACGGGTGGGTGCTGCTATGGTGACCAATGAGCTAAGATAAGGCGGGAATTTGCCTAGCAGTGATTTATAGATGGCCTGGAGCTAGTGGGTTTGACGACGAACATGTAGTGAGGACCAGCCAACAAGAGCGAACAGGTCACAGTGGTGGGTAGTGTATGGGGCTTTGGAGACAAAACGGATGGCACTGTGATAGACTACATCCAATTTGTTGAGTAGAGTGTTGGAGGCTATTTTGTAAATGACATCGCCAAAGTCAAGGATCGGTAGGATAGTCAGTTTTACGAGGGCATGTTTGGCAGCATGAGTGAAGGAGGCTATGTTGCGAAATAGGAAGCCGATTCTAGATTTAACTTTGGATTGGAGATTCTTAATGTGAGTCTGGAAGGAGAGTTTACAGTCTAACCAGACACCTAGGTATTTGTAGTTGTCCACATACTCTAGGTCAGACCCGTCGAGAGTAGTGATTCTAGTCGGGTGGCGGGTGCCAGCAGCATTCGATTGAAGAGCATGCATTTAGTTTTACTAGTATTTAAGAACAGTTGGAGGCTACTGAAGGAGTGTTGTATGGCATTGAAGCTCATTTGGAGGTTTGTTAACACAGTGTCCAATGAAGGGCCAGATGTATACAAAATGGTGTCGTCTGCGTAGAGGTGGATCTGAGAGTCACCAGCAGCAAGAGCGACATCATTGATATACACAGAGAAAAGAGCTCGCCCAAGAATTGAACCCTGTGGCACCCCCATAGAGACTGCCATAGGTCCAGACAACAGGCCCTCCGATTTGACACATTGAACTCTATCTGAGAAGTAGTTGGTGAACCAGGCGAGGCAGTCATTTGAGAAACCAAGGCTATTTAGTCTGCCAATAAGAATGCGGTGGTTGACAGAGTCGAAAGCCTTGGCCAGGTCAATGAAGATGGCTGCACAGTACTGTCTATTATCGATCGCGGTTATAATATCGTTTAGTGCACCCATGACCAGCTCGGAAACCGGATTGCATAGCAGATAGGGTACGGTGGGATTCGAAATGGTCGGTGATCTGTTTGTTAACTTGGCTTTCAAATACTTTCAAAGGCAGGGAAGGATGGATATGGGTCGCAACAGTTTGATATAGAGTGTCACCCCTTTGAAGAGGGGGGATGACCGCGGCAGCTTTCCAATCTCTGGGGATCTCAGACGTTACGAAAGAGAGGTTGAACAGGCTAGTAATAGGGGTTGCGACAATTTCGGCGGCTAGTTTTAGAAAGAAAGGGTCCATATTGTCTAGCCCAGCTGATTTGTAGGGGTTCAGATTTTGCAGCTCTTTCAGAACATCAGCTGTCTGAATTTGTGTGAAGGAGAAGCGGGGGGGGGGCATGGGCAAGTTGCAGCGGAGGCTCTGTGGTAGTGGCATCTCCTTTCACAGCACAGATCAAATCAAATCCAATTCTATTGGCCACATACACATATTTAGCAGATGTTATTGCGGGTGTAGCGAAATGCTTGTTTTCCTAGCTCCATCAGTGCAATAATATCTAAAAAAGTCCCAACAATACACACAGATATAAAAGTAAAATAATGGAATTAAGAAATATATAAATACATAAATATTAGGACGAGCAATGTCGGAGTCCAGAGTATAAATATATATATATATACAGTACCAGTCAAAGGTTTGGACACACCTACTCATTCCAGGGTTTTTCTTTATTTTTACTATGTTCTACATTGTAGAATAATAGTGAAGACATCAACATTATGAAATAACACATATGGAATCATGTAGTAACCAAAAAAGTGTTAAACAAATCAAAATATATTTTTTATTTGAGTTTTTCAAAATATCCACCCTTGAAGACAGCTTTGCACACTCTTGGAATTCTCTCAACCAGCAACCTGGAATGCATTTCAATTAACAGGTGTGCCTTCTCAAAAGTTAATTTGTGGAATTTCTTTCCTTCTTAATGTGTTTGAGCCAATCATTTGTGTTGTGACAAGGTAGGGGTGGTATACAGAAGATAGCCCTATTTGGTAAAAGCCCAAAACTCAAATAAGCAAAGAGAAACAACAGTCTGTCATTTCTTTAAGACATGAAGGTCAGGCAGTACGTAACATTTCAAGAACTTTGAAAGTTTCTTCAAGTGCAGTCGCAAAAACCATCAAGCGCTATGATGAAACTGGCTCTGATGAGGACCACCACAGGAAAGGAAGACCCAGAGTTACCTTTGCTGCAGAGGATAAGTTCATTATAGTTAACTGCACCTCAGATTGCAGCCCAAATAAATGCTTCACAGAGTTCAAGTAACAAACACATCTCAACATCAACTGTTCAAAGGAGACTGTGTGAATCAGGCCTTCATGGTTGAATTGCTGCAAAGAAACCACTACTAAAGGACAAAGAAGAAGAGACTTGCTTGGGCCAAGAAAAATGAGCAATGGACATTAGACTGGTGGAAATCTGTCCTTTGGTCTGATGAGTCCGAATTTGCGCCATGTCTTTGTGAGACGCAGAGTAGGCGAACGGATGATCTCCGCCTGTGTGGTTCCCACCGTGAAGCATGGAGGAGGAGGTGTGATGGTGTGAGGGTGCTTTGCTGGTGACACTGTTGGTGATTTATTTAGAATTCAAGGCATACGTAACCGGAATGGCTACTACAGCATTCTGCAGCGATACGCCATCCCATCTGGTTTGGGCTTAGTGGGACTATCATTTGTTTTTCAACAGGACAATGACCCAACACACCCCCAGGCTGTGTAAGGGCTATTTGACCAAGAATGAGGGTGATGGAGTGCTGTATCAGATGACCTGGCCTCCACAATCACCCGACCTCAACCCAATTGAGATGGTTTGGGATGAGTTGGACCGCAGAGTGAAGAAAAAGCAGCCAACAAGTGCTCAGCATATGTGGGAACTCCTTCAAGACTGTTGGAAAAGCATTCCAGGTGAAGCTGGTTAATAGAATGCCAAGAGTGTGCAAAGCTGTCATCAAGGTAAAGGGTGGCTACTTTGAAAAATATAAAATATAAAATATATTTTGATTTGTTTAACACATTTTTGGTTACTTCATGATTCCATATGTGTTATTTCATAGTTTTGATGTATTCACTATTATTCTACAATGTAGAAAAGTAGAACATTAAGAAACCCCTTGAATGAGTAGGTGTGTCCAAACTTTTGACTGGTACTGTATATGTGATGGGATGTATAGACATTGTAGACATTATGGACTGTATGTGGATAGAATATTTAGTATATCTGTAGAATACGTAGGATAGAATAGTATATATACAGCAATAGTTTAATAGGATGGCATTGACTAAAATACAGTATATACAGTGGATATGAAATGAGTAAAACAGTATGTAAACATTATTAAAGTGACCAGTGTTCCATTATTAAAGTGACCAGTTATTCCATGTCTATGTACGTAGGGCAGCAGCCTCTAAGGTGCAGGGTTAAATAACCGGGTGGTAGCCGGCTAATGACAGTGACTATGTTCAGGTCAGGGTACTGGGTGGAGGCCCGCTAGTGATGGCTATTTAACAGTCTGATGGCCTTGAGATAGAAGCAGTTTTTCAGTCTCTCGGTCCCAGCTTTAATGCACCTGTACTGACCTCGCCTTCTCTATGATAGCGGGGTGAACAGGCCGTGGCTCGGGTGGTTGATGTCCTTGATGATCTTTTTGGCCTTACTGTGACATCAGGTGCTGTAGGTTTCCTGGAGGGCAGGCAGTTTTAGATGATTGCGATGACAAGACAGTTAGCATTCAGATATGTTTAACCCACCAAACCAGCAGCTATGATCACACCTCTCCCACCTTCTTCCAAAACACCATCATCCACTTCCCTTTACATTCTCACTGGAACAATGGTCCCCCAATTCCCCCAGCCTCTTGCCTGGTTTCCCAGAACAGGCTTGGCTTTACCTCAGCTAAAGTGAAACTGTGTGTCCAGAACCCATTGTTTTCCCCCTCTTGAGGGACAGGAAGTGTGCAGCATTCAGCACAGTGTCCGGTTCCCTTCTCCGATGCCTCTCTCTGTCTCCTTGCCAGCATTGTGCGATCGCTCCTACTGTATTCCAGGTCCTTATCACATTACATTCCCTGCACAGCATACCTGATGTAGATCACGTTTTTTTGTTACATGTCTACACCTCTGAAGTAGTCTTCAGTTGTACATCTTGGGATATCTACACTGTAGCTTCATCCTAGTTTGCTATCATGTGAGGAGAATACTTCACATCTCTCCTTAAATGGTGGATAATATTCAGATTCAGACAACTTTAATGTCCTCTGAGAGGCAATTAATTTTGCAGCAGTCATAAAACATATCACATTAAACGCACCGCCATATATATATATTTTTTGCTGATCTAGCTTGATCTTGACTCTAAACCGAAACCAGATCCACCCAAACACAGGTTATCCAACAAAATGCTTCCCACTAAAGAGCTAGTCGTGAGGCCGCCATCTTCGTTGGCGCCAGGTTGCATGCTCAGCCCCCTCCTGTACTTCCTGTTCACCCATGACTGCGTGGCCAAGCACACCTCCAACTCAATCATCAAGTTTGCAGACGACACAACAGTAGTAGGCTTGATTACCAACAATGACGAGACTGCCTACAGGGAGGAGGTGAGGGCTCTGGGAGTGTGGTGCCAGGAAAATAACCTCTCACTCAACGTCAACAAAACAAAGGAGATGATCGTGGACTTCAGGAAACAGCAGAGGGTGCACCCCCCTATCCACATCGACGGGACCGCAGTGGAGAAGGTGGAAAGCTTCAAGTTCCTTGGCGTACACGTCACCGACAAACTGAAATGGTCCACCCACGCAGACAGTGTGGTGAAGAAGGCGCAACAGAGCCTCTTCAGCCTCCTGAGGCTTGGCACCTAAAACCCTCAACACTTTTACAGATGCACAATTGAGAGCATCCTGTCGGGCTGTATCACCACATGGTACGGCAACTGCACCACCCCGCAACCGCAGGGCTCTCCAGAGGGTGGTGTGGTCTGCCGAACGCATTATCGGGGCCAAACTACCCGCCCTCCAAAACACCTACAGCACCCGATGTCACAGGAAGTCCAAAAAGATCATCAAGGACATCAACCATCCGAGCCACTGCCTGTTCACCCCGCTATGATCCAGAAGGTGAGGTCAGTACAGGTGCATCAAAGCTGGGACCGAGAGAATGAAAAACAGCTTCTATCTCAAGGCCATCAGACTGTTAAATAGCCATCACTAGCACATTAGAGGCTGCTGCTGCCTATTGAAATCACTGGCCACTTTAAGAAATGGAACACTAGTCACTTTAATAATGTTTACAGTCACTTTAATAATGTTTACATATCTTGCACTACTCATCTCATATGTATATACTGCATTCTATTCTATAATAGTCTGATGTATCTTAGTCCATGCCGCTCTGTCATTGCTTGTCCATATATGTATATTTTCTTAAATTCCATTCCTTACTAGTTTTGTGTGTATTAGGTATATGTTGTGAAATTGTTAGATATTACTGCACTGTCGAAGCTAGAAATACAAGCATTTCGCTACACCCACTATAACATCTGCTAAACACGTGTATGTGACAAATACAATTTGATTTGATTCGATTTTGATACACCTGAAGGCTCTCTTCACTCATTTCCTCCCTGTAAAGAAAACAGGACAATATCCTGTGTGTGGTTAAATGACAGATGTGGAGAGCTGGAACAAAAAGGCTCGGCCCATTGATTGATATCTCTGGGATTTTCTTTCTCTCCAACTAAGAGTTTGTGTCTTTCAGTGGAACAGATACAGTACTAGTACTTTATACTGTACATGTATCAGCAGGTTTGATGTGAGTGTGGCCAAAGCAATTTACATACAAAAATGCACATTCAAGTTATTCTATTCTGTGTGTGGGTGTGCACGTGTGCACGTGTGTAACTGTCTGTCTGCTTCAAGCCCTTTCTAAGTTACTTTCCCGAAAGTAGAAGCTGTTTTGTTTTGCTCCAGTATCTAGTCAGTTACAGACCGGTAAATTACCATGTCTTTGGGACTCTTTATCCAATTGAGTGAGTGAACTTTGACTCAATATCTGTCTGCAGCCATTGTATTGGTGCAGTCACCCTTCATAATACTGCATATCACTCCGACTGGCTGGCAACCCTCCAGGGAACAAGGACTTCTAGGACATCTCATTACATTATTTGATACAAATATTCTGTGTAGCATAATTGTTTATCAGTATTTCTGTTGTTAATCTGTCTCCACACACTGTACGTGGTGTATCTACATACAATCAGTGGCAACGCCAGTGATCAAGTCTTAGTATGCCCACCATCCTCCTTTACTCCCAATTACTGAACTCCCCTCCTCCCCTTTTCTTATCACAGTGAGTGCCTATCGTTCTGTTCGGCTGTTCACTCTCCCTCTCCCCCACCCATTCCCCTCCTCTTCTCTCCTCCTTCTTCCATGAATGGAGAGAGCAGCATCCAGACAGAGAGAGAACGAGGATGAGAGAGAGTGTTCCTAAGCAGGGATGATGTATGGTTGCTAGGTTTGGGAAGCTGAAGTGGGATGGGACCATGTCATGTGTGGTTCTGGCCTCCTCACTTGTAAAGATGGCCTCCATTCCATATTAGGGGAACGTCTAGGGGGCTGAAGCCCAGGAAGGTGACACCTTTTTCGGGGAATGGATGTAGGACCTACTCCCACCTCCTCCACAGCTAGCTGAGAGCTGGCTGGTTCTTGTGAGCGTTGTATCGCGGGATAACTGGAAATTAGAGGGAGTGAGAGAGCGAGAGATAGCGAAGAAGTGTGGTAGAGGACAGAGGAAGGAGGAGGCGAGGACGATGGCTGGACTAGACTGGTGTCTGGCCACGGTCCTCAGTTGGGGGAAGTTCTTCTTCTCCTGCCTCTTCCCCTTTAGGAGGACCAGAAAAGACAAGGTAAGCTTACATCACTTGGTTAGGCTGCATAATGAAAGGATGTGATGTCATTTTGCAACTCAGCTCAGCTGTTTCGTGTACGAGTGACATTATCACTGTAACGTTGCTGTCATGAAATACAGTAATTGTGAACACAAGTCAGGAGTGTTGTATTACACTCGCATGGTAGCAGTTACAATGTTATCCAAGCTACAATGCTATTGGATTTGGTATGTTTGCTGGCAGGAATTAAGCAGGTGAAATTTCTGGTGCGAAAAGTGTATGAAATCCTATCGATCGAACGATCCAGGACTTTTTCATCTTTGAATGGGCTGAGATAGGAATATGTAGTAGGCTTTATGGGGTTTGTCACCTATTGTGCCACACAGTTCCCTCCTCTTTATCGTGCCTTCCCAGTTTCTCTGTCTATCTGTCTGTCTGGCTGGCTGGCAGCGCTGGAAATATAGTTGTGTGTATGCCAGTAGCAGCAGGGCTGCCCAGGAAATGTGCACTGATGGTAGAATGGATGATAGAATGGATGATGGGGACAGAGGAGATAAGGAAATCAGAATCACTCACACGGGCACACACACACACAAACACAGGGCCATTGGGCCAGGATATTGCCTGGAATCAGTTTCACCAGGGAACCTTGCCAGATAGTCTGTGCTGTTCTGAGCAGAGTCATTATCCCTGTGCATGTAGCCACCACTCAATGTCCACACACACACACAACCACACACAAACACACTCAAACTCAGTAACCCCCCCCCACCCCACACACACACACACACACACATACACACACACACACACACACATACACACTTAATTAAGGGAGAAAGCTTTTCTGTCCCTGGCAGGCTGTCGGGACATGGAGAGGGATTGTGAGGCGGACCAGGGTTCTTAGCAAGCACTTCTCTCTCGCCGGGACATCAATCTTCCTCCATTGGCATTTTGATAGCACACCATGCTGTTCCCCCTCTGTGGTTATCATTGTGGAAGACTAAGCACTTTTCCTCTCATTTAACTAATGTACCCACGGCCCATAAATTCAGAGCGGGTCGCACACTCTGCACAGCCAAGGAATAAAACTGCCCTTTTTGGTCTTTCTTACTCCTGAAAGAAAATATTGAGCAGATGTTTGATTCAGTTTTCAGTTAGTACATATTTACTTCAGATGTATCCGTCTCTGTTTGGACAGAAGGAATTATTGGAGATAGATTGACTTAGATCAGGGGTGTCAAAGTCAAATGGACGGAGGGCCAAATAAAAAATTTAGCTACAAGCCGAGGGCCGGACTGTTCGAATGTTCATTGAAAAAATTTTTAAATGACGCATATAGTCTAGTGAACCTAATTGAACCTACTGAAAACCTAACAAATATATTCCAATATGATCAGATAAATAAAGCAATATTTTCTTATGGCTCTGTCAGTAATCTTTAATTTTCAACAGACACAAAAGACAAATTTCCTTTATATAAAAATCCCCATAACATGAACATTAAATGAAAGAAACCGGTATTCAAGGCACCATCAGTAGCCTATATTTTCTATTTTAGCAAAAGTGGGCTAAATTTACTTCAAAGAAAAAAACAATAATAGCAATTTTCTATCATCCACTCAACTGAAATATTTTTAAAATATAATTGGATTGAAATACAATAAAATAAAGTGCAAAAATCTATTAATCAAAAACAACACTTTGTTTAAGGAGAAGTAACATGCAGTGAAAACAAATATTAAACTTTAACTTTTAAACTTGAACTGAGTAAAAACTCTAAATATGTGATTGCACAGTAATGTTCACTTGTTTGAGGTTGAGGGTGATACTTGGTGGTGTCCCATCTTTTCCACAAGTTCATCAATGTTCGGGGTAAGGCTCTGAGCTGAGGAAATCCTCAGAATTGAGTGGAGGTGTTCAGCAGTAAGTAGACTTCTGTGTGATGTTTTGTTCAGGTTCATCAAAGAAAACAGTTGTTCACACAGGTATGTGCTGCCAAACATAGACAACGTTTGAGCAGCCTGGATGCGCAGCTGGGGCATTGTGTCGGGAGGAAACGGGCGAACTCCGCAGCACCCACTGCCGCATATTTTGCCCTCAGTGCATCATTGCATTGGAGGTCAATCAACTCCATTTGGAGGTTTGGTGGTGAGCTTTCCACGTCAACAGCAAATGGGTTACCGAGCAGTTCCAACCTGCTTTTTTGTGCTTCAAAGTCAGCAAATCGGCGTCGAAAGTCAGCGGCAAGCATACCTATTTTATCAGCCAACTGTGCGCTCGGGAACGCACTGGTAGAGAGCTTCTCTTTCATGGTCTGGCAGCTGGGAAAGTGGCTCAAATTTTCTTTCCGCATCTGCGTCTCCCACAGAGTCAGTTTGGTTTTAAATGCCTTCACTGTACTGTACATATCAGAGATGACATGATCCCGACCCTGCAGCTGCAAGTTCATTGCATTCAGATGACTCGTAATGTCACACAGAAAAGCCATTTCACACAGAAACATTTCGTCTCGGAGTTGTGTTGTGTCTTTCCCTTTGCTGTCCAAGAACAGACAAATCTCCTCACGAAGCTCGAAACATCTTTGAAGCACCTTTCCCTGGCTTAGCCATCGCACCTCTGTGTGATAAGGCAAATCACCATGCTCCGTTTCTAACTCCGTCAGAAATGCCTTGAACTGGCGGTGATTCAAACCTTTGGCTCTGATAAAGTTAACTGTGCGCGTGATGATGCTCATTACATGCTCCATTTTCAAGGCTTTACCGCACAACGCTTCCTGGTGTATGATACAATGATAAGCTGTCAGCTCACCTGTCGCGTTTTCCTCTTGCATCTTTTCCCGTATCTTCGCCACCAGTCCGCTCCTGTGTCCACACATCGCAGGTGCTCCGTCGGTTGTCAAACCCACGAGTTTTTCCCAAGGCAGCTCCATCTCATTTACACATCTTGACACCTCTTCATACAAATCATGCCCCGTAGTTGTGCCATGCATAGGACGTAAAGCCAAAAACTCCTCTGTCACGCTTAGGCTGGAGTCCACTCCGCGGATGAAAATTGACAACTGGGCAATGTCAGAAATGTCGGTGCTCTCATCCACAGCCAAGGAATATGCAATGAAATCTTTTCCCTTTTTCACAAGCTGCTCTTTTAGATTGATGGACAACTGGTCTACTCTCTCGGCAATGGTGTTTCTGCTCAGACTCACATTTAAAAAGAGTTGCCTTTTTTCTGGGCAAACTTCGTCACAAACTTTAATCATGCAGTTTTTGATGAAATCCCCCTCCGTAAATGGCCGGGCTGATTTAGCGATCTCTTCTGCCAAAATAAAACTGGCCTTGACAGCAGCCTGGCCTTGTGATTTGGCTTTTTTGAACAGAGCCTGTCGAGATTTGAGGCCTCGTTTTAATTCCTCTGCCTTTTGTAGCCTTTGTTCCATGTCCATATTCTTGTTTTTGTCCGCGTGTTTCGTTTCATAATGTCGTCTCAGATTATACTCTTTCAGTACCGCCACACTTTCTCCACACAGAAGACACACAGGTTTTCCAGCTACCTCCGTGAACATATACTCCGACTCCCACCTTGTTTGAAACCCCCGGTTCTCAGTGTCCACCTTCCGTTTTGCCATTTTTGATGGGTATCTGAAAGTTAATTTTACTGTGATGCTGACGACTGCTGTGCCAATAAATATTGAAATGAAGCAGCCTACTGCTCGGTGCGTCACCGTTGCATTGTGGGAAATGTAGTATTGGTGCGTGTAAAAGATCTGCGGGCTGCCGGCTTGCTGCGGTCTGCGGGCCGGTTCTAATAATAAATCAAGATCATCCCAGGGGCCGTAAAAAACCTTCTCGCGGGCCGGATGTGGCCCGCGGGCCTTGACTCTGACATATGTGACTTAGATGGTTGTTGATGTCTTGGACATTGTATTTCTGGACGAATAGTCTTACAGAACAGAAAGATTGACCTTAGCATTTTTTGTATGTGTATGTCAGTGGAAGCTCCGCAGAGGAGAACGGGGAGGACCATCCTCCTCAGAGAATTTCATTTTTATTTGGTGAAACATTTAAAAAGTTTGCCTTTTTAGATAAAACTATACTAAATATATTCACATCACCAAATAATTGATTAAAACACAGTGTTTTCCAATGAAGGTCTACAGAAGCCTCAACAGCACTCTCTGGGGAAGCACCATGGTGTAGCCGGAGGACAGCTAGTTTCCGTCCTCCTCTGGGTACATTGACTTCAATACAAAACCTAGGAGGCTCATGGTTCTCACCCCCTTCCATAGACTTACACATTAATTATGACAACTTCTGGAGGACGTCCTCGAACCTATCAGAGCTCTTGCAGCATGAACTGACATGTTGTCCACCCAATCAAAGGATCAGAGAATGAATCTAGTACTTACAGCATTATGGTACAGCTAGCTAGCACTGCAGTGCATGAAATGTGGTGAGTAGTTGACTCTGAGAGAAAGACAATAGTTGAACAGTTCTGAACAAATTAATTTCTTCAAAAATGAAGAAGCAAGAGTTTAGCCTACTCAAACACCCGGCTCAAACAGAGAGGGGTGCTATGTTAGCTAGCTGGCTATGGCTATCCAACACTGGAACTCTTCCAAGTCAAGGTAAGCTTTTGGTTTTATTAATTTATTGCCACCGGAGCCCACCAGTGTAACTGCCAAACTGCTTGCTGCACACTCTACTGCATGATTGTAGCGGGTTTACTAATGCGTTAGTTCTAGTAGCTATGTTGACTATGACGTTACTTAACACTAGAACTACCATAGGCCAACGGCCACTGACATTTGATTTTGTAAATTTAAAAAATCACCCCCCAAAAAAGAAATGTTTGGCTCCTTCCCTGACTTTCCGTAAATGTTTGTATTTTACATTGCTCAGAATTTTGAAATCACAAACAGAAAAGTATTTAGTGCCTTTTTATACAGTTTTTTTCACACCTATTCCCAACTTAACCCACCAATACAATGGGCCATAGGACGTTGGTACCCAGCCAGGCGCTAATGCGTCTCTCTCTCCTCACTGAATGAATGCCAAATGGATGAATGGGCTATAATTGTGCATGTTACTTCACAATTGAATTTAAATAAGGCCAAACTGAATGATAAGGAGGGTGAAGGCGGCAGGTGGCCTAGCGGTTAAGAGCGTTGAGCCAGTAACTAAAAGGTTACTGGTTCGATTAGGTGAACTAGGTGAAACATATGTTGATGTGCCCTTGAGCACTTAACCCTAGTCTCTCTGGATAAGAGTGTCTGCTAAATAACTAACTGTGAAGAGGTTGATTTAATTTAGAAAATCAATAGTGTAATGATGAGTTTGTGTTATGCATATTTATCAGCTTTGGCGCTCATGTTGAACGCGGAACGAGGAAGAGCTCGGATTTGTTGTTTTGAAAAGTTTGTTGTTTTGAAAGTGTATTGGGAAGTTCTTTGTAGCTAGCTAACTTTTTAGTTTGGATCCCGCGACACAGTTGGCATCAGTTGCTGGGATTACTAGTCTCTGTCCAGTGATCCTGCAGACCAAGGAAAAGCTATTTGGCATTGCAGCTAGCCTAGCTGCTAGCTAGCAGCATATCAAGCTAGCAGGGTTTTCTTGAGGGCTTGAACACAGCCCGCGACGCGGATAGCCATGGTGGCTGGCACCGCGGATTGTCCCAGGTTTGTGGATGTCTAGATCCCTGCTGTTTGTTGTTTTCAATCTTCCCTGTGACCTGCCCTGTCTGGAACTGCGAGGAGTAACAGTGTAACCTACGTTGCTAGCTACCATGACAAAGACCAAAGCCGGCGGGAGTACCATTGTCGAGGACAGTGGTGTCTCTCTATCACACGTGAAGGATTTTTTAAATGAAAAAAATAGTTCTACAAGCAGTTGTTACAACAACAAGAAAATAGCTTCAAGTGCTTTGTCCAAATACTGGTGGATTCGACTAATAAAATAATGGACGACCTGAAAAGAGATGTCCAGGACCTAAAGAACAGTTTGCAGTCCTCCCATGGTCTGCTCGATGAGTTGAAACAGGAGAACGGCAAGATTACAGCAATCTGTAAGTCATTGAGAGAGGACATCAGTTCTGTCTGTGAATCCATGATAACGATGACGGATAAATCAGACTATCTCGAGGGACAATCAAGGCAAATTGCGGAATCTCCACATGATACCTGGACGGAGTCTGAGGACAAAGTGAGGGAAATTATCTCTGAAAAATTGAAAATGGACCACAGGAAGATTGAGGTGGAGCGCGCCCACAGGACTGGAAAACCCACCACCAACCCAGGTGACAGGCCCAGGCCGATAGTGGTCAAGTTCCTGAGGTTCAAGGACAAGGTAGCTGTTCTGGAATGGCCAAGAACTGAGAGGAACGTATATCTTTCTCATCGAGGACTATCCTGAAGCTGTGCGCCAGAAGAGGAAAGAACTTATCCCAGCCAGGGAAGCTGCCAGAGCGTGTGGGAACATTGCTTACATCCGCTATTACAGACTCATTGTCCATCCTCCCTCCCAGAAGCCTGGAAGGGATGAGAGAGCCAAGCCTATGGGTTCGTAGCTTCAACCCCACAGCACACACACACACACACCAATTGATTAATGGACTGCTGAATGTTTTTTTTCTTTCTTTCTTCCTTTTTTTTTCTCTTTCCAGTATTATGTCTATCTCTGATAAGCTACACAGGAAAGGGCTGAAAATAGCCCATATTAATATATGTAGCCTTAGAAATAAGGTTCATGAAATCAATAACTTGCTAACATCAGATAACATTCATATATTAGCCATTTCTGAGACTCACTTAGATAATTCATTTCATGATACAGCAGTAACAATACAATAATATAACATCTATAGAAGAGACAGACATGCTTATGGGGGAGGTGATGCTGTATATATTCAGAGCCATATCCCTGTAATGCTTAGAGAAGATCCTATGTCAAATCAAATCAAATCAAATTGTATTGGTCACATGCGCCGAATACAACAGGTGCAGACATTACAGTGAAATGCTTACTTACAGCCCTTAACCAACAGTGCATTTATTTTTAATAAGAAAGTAGAATTAAACAACAAAAAAGTGTTGAGAAAAAAAGAGCAGAATTAAAATAAAATAACAGTAGGGAGGCTATATATACAGGGGGGTACCGGTGCAGAGTCAATGTGCGGGGGCACCGGCTAGTTGAGGTAGTTGAAGTAATATGTACATGTGGGTAGAGTTAACGTGACTATGCATAAATAATTAACACAGTAGCAGCAGCGTAAAAAGGATGGGGTGGGGGGGGGCAGTGCAAATAGTCCGGGTAGCCATGATTAGCTGTTCAGGAGTCTTATGGCTTGGGGGTAGAAGCTGTTGAGAAGTCTTTTGGACCTAGACTTGGCACTCCGGTACCGCTTGCCGTGCGGTAGCAGAGAGAACAGTCTATGACTAGGGTGGCTGGAGTCTTTGACAATTTTGAGGGCCTTCCTCTGACACCGCCTGGTATAGAGGTCCTGGATGGCAGGAAGCTTGGCCCCAGTGATATACTGGGCCGTACGCACTACTCTCTGTAGTGCCTTGCGGTCGGAGGCCAAGCAGTTGCCATACCAGGCGGTGATGCAACCAGTCAGGATGCTCTCGATGGTGCAGCTGTATAATTTTTTGAGGAATTGTAAAAGTGTTATTGAAGCGTTGTGGTTGCAGGTTCATGTGCCACATCTAAAGCCTTTTCTTTTGGGGTGTTGCTATAGGCCACCAAGTGTGAACAGTCAGTATTTAAATAATATGTGTGAAATGCTTGATAGTGTATGTGATGTAAACAGAAAAAATAAACAACGGAAAAGTGGTGCATGCATATGTATTTACCCTTTGCTATGAAGCCCCTAAATAAGATCTGGTGCAACCAATTACCTTCAGAAGTCACATAATGAGTTAAATAAAGTCCACCTGTGTGCAATCTAAGTGTCACATGATCTGTCCACGTGTAGCACAATTGGTAGAGCATGGCACTTGCAACACCAGGGTTGAGGGTTCGATTCCCACAGGGGGCCATTATGAAAATGTATGCACTCACTAACTGTACGTCGCTCTGGATAAGAGTGTCTGCTAAAATGTAAAAAAAAATTCTGTAACATGATCTCAGTATATATACACCTGTTCTGAAAGGCCCCAGAGTCTGCAACACCACTAAGCAAGGGGCACCACCAAGCAAGCGGCACCATGAAGACCAAGGAGCTCTCCAAACAGGTCAGGTACAAAGTTGTGGAGAAGTACAGATCAGGGTTGGGTTATAAAAAAATATCAGAAACTTTGAACATCCCACTGAGCACCATTATATCCATTATTAAAAAATGGAAAGAATATGGAACCACAACAAACCTGCCAAGAGAGGGCCGCCCACCAAAACGTATGGACCAGGCAAGGAGGGCATTAATCAGAGAGGCAACGAAGAGACCAAAGATAACCCTGAAGGAACTGCAAAGCTCCACAGCGGAGATTGGAGTATCTGTCCATAGGACCACTTTAAGCCTTACACTCCACAGAGCTGGGCTTTACGGAAGAATGGCCAGAAAAAAGCCATTGCTTAAAGAAAAAAATAAGCAAACACGTTTGGTGTTCGCCAAAAGGCATGTGGGAGACTCTGCTCAGATGAGACTAAAATTGAGCTTTTTGGCCATCAAGGAAAATGCTATGTCTGGCGCAAACCCAACACCTCTCATCACCCAAGAACACCATCCCCACTGTGAAGCATGGTGTTGGCAGCATCATGCTGTGGGGATGTTTTTCATCGGCAGGGACTGGTAAACTGGTCAGAATTGAAGGAATGATGGATGTTGCTAAATACAGTGAAATTCTTGAGGGAAACCTGTTTCAGTCTTCCAGAGATTTGAGACTGGGACGGAGGTTCACCTTCCAGCAGAACAATGACCCTAAGCATACTGCTAAAGCAACACTTGAGTGGTTTAAGGGGAAACATTTAAATGTCTTGGAATGGCCTAGTCAAAGCCCAGACCTCAATCCAGTTGAGAATCTGTGGTATGACTTAAAGATTGCTGTACACCAGCAGAACCCATCCAACTTGAAGGAGCTGGAGCAGTTTTGCCTTGAAGAACGGGAAAAAATCCCAATGGCTAGATGTGCCAAGCTTATAGAGACATACCCCGAGAGACTTCCAGCTATAATTGCTGCAAAAGGTGGCTATACAAATTATTGACTTTGGGGGACAGAATAGTTATGCACGCACAAGTTTTCTGTTTTTTTAGTCTTATTTCTTGTTTGTTTCACAATAAAATATATTTTGCATCTTCAAAGTGGTAGGCATGTTGTGTAAATCAAATGATACAAACCCCCAAAAAATCAATTTCAATTCCAGGTTGTAAGGCAACAAAATAGGACAAATGCCAAGGGGGGTGAATACTTTCACAAGCCACTGTATCATCGTTGGCACTCATGTTATTATTATTATTATGTTAATAATTAATATCCTTGACTCTATCCAAGTTGATGAGCAATGGGAAAAAAACGATGCCATTCATCCTGCACAGCTGGCCCATTTAACTACACCTAAACTATACCAAAACTAATTTCACACACGATAAGAGTTAGCCTATAGACAAGATTAAATTGACAATAGTCTGATGAGTGACAGTATTATCAGCTGTTGTTAAATTGTATGTGAAGAGATGGGTAAATCTTGTAATTGACAGATGGAGGGAAAGGAGCATCACTTTCAAATCCTCCTTCAGAGTCACATGCAGGTCAAATGTTTTGATTTCTATATAGTATCAGATAGAGCATATTCTGCAGTTTCTATGACACTTACCTTTGTCAAATAATTCGAGGTGCAGTTCTATTTCCAAATTTCACTTTTTCTAAGAATATCTGTGCTGTCCATGTGTACAGCACATGACCACTGGTGTGGCAGCATTGCTCTGGCTACTAAGCAGACTAGTAACATAATAAACGTAAAATCCGCTAGTCTATTTTCTTTTAAATACTGCTAAGCAGACTAGTAACATAATAAACGTACAATCTGCTAGTCTATTTTCTTTTAAATACATTTTCTTATTTCCACAATGTTTCTTTAGACCTGCCAAAATGAAATTTGTGTTGCGGTTAGCGGTTATGTGAGAGGGAATTATACAACGAGTAAAGTGATCATGTTGTTTGTATGTGGCTGCTATGAAAGTGTTTCCGTGTGACCAGGGGTGTATTCATTCCACCGATTCTGTTTAAACACATTTCTGAAAAGGAAGCAAATGGAACAAAACGGGGATAAACATACCTGACTTTGTCGAATAGAAACTCTCATTTGCAACTGTTAGGACTACTGATTACACTCAGCTAGGTGCAGGCAAGAGTGTGCAAGGCAGTATTGAATGTGTCACTGTCTGTCACCTTGATTACTCAAATTTTTCTCTCGACCTGTGCACCTACATTGTAACCTTTCATTCGTAGGTTAGGTTTTAGCAACCTCATGATGGGTATAGGGGAAAGTTGAGTGTCATGTAGTAGCCTAAACCTACCGATGTTACGTTGAGCTGGGTGAATGGAATATTAATGACAGTCATCCAATATGCTGAAATAGAAATAAGGCCATGCTCATAAAAAATGTTTCCGTCCTCCCTAATCTTAAAAGGAAAATGAAATGAAATGAAATTGTATTTGTCACATGTGCCGAATACAACAAGTGTAGACCTTACCGTGAAATGCTTACTTACGAGCCCTTAACCAACAATGCAGAGTTTTAAAAAAGTAAGTAAGAAAAATATGCTAAATAAACTAAAAGGAAAAATAGGCTAACGAGGCTATATACAATGGGTACCGGTACCGATTCAATGTGCAGGGGTACGGGTTAGTTGAGTTAATTGAGGCAATATGTACATGTAGGTAGGGGTAAAGTGACTATGCATAGATAATAAACAAAGAGTAGCAACAGCGTATGTGAAGAGTGGAAAGGAATGTGAATGTGTGTGTGTGTGACACTCTGGCTCTAGGACTTTTGTATGTGAGCTAGAGTGTATGTTGTTTTGTTGGGGATTTGGGTGTTTTTCTATGTTGGTAGTTCTGTCGGGTGTATTTCTATGTTTGCAGGTCTGTGGGTTGGTTTTCTAGGTATTGTATGTTGTAGTCAATGACTCCCAATCGGAGGTAACGAGTGTCAGCTGTCGGCTCGTTATCTCTGATTGGGAGCCATATTTAAACTGTCAGTTTTCACCTTTGTTTTTGTGGGTTATTGTTCCAAGTTCAGTGTATTGTTACGTTAGGACTTCACTATCGTCTTTTGTTGTTTTTACGTGGTTGCTTTATAAATAAAGTCATCATGTTCACTCCACGCGCTGCGTATTGGTCCGCTCCTTCCGACGATCGTGACAGTGTGTGTGTGTACAGTGCATTCGGAAAGTATTCAGATCCCTTGACCTTTTCCACATTTTGTTACGTTACAGCCTTATTCTAAAATTGATTTTTTTTTTTATAATCCCTCATCAATCTACACACAATACCCCATAATTACAAAGCAAAAACAGGTTGTTAGAAATTTGTGCAAAATGTATTTAAACAAAAAAACTATTCAGTATTCAGACCCTTTAATCAGTACTTTGTTGAAGCACCTTAGGCAGCGATTACAGCCTTGAGTCTTCTTGGGTATGACGCTACAAGCTTGGCACACCTGTCAAAGACTCCAGCCACCCTAGTCATAGACTTTTCTCTCTGCTACTGCACGGCAAGCGGTACCGGAGTGCCAAGTCTAGGTCCAAAAGACTTCTCAACAGCTTCTACCCCCAAGCCATAAGACTCCTGAACAGCTAATCATGGCTACCCGGACTATTTGCACTGCCCCCCCACCCCATCTTTCTACGCTGCTGCTACTCTGTTAATTATTTATGCATGGTCACTTTAACTCTACCCACATGTACATATTACTTCAACTACCTCAACTAGCCGGTGCCCCTGCACATTGACTCTGCACCAGTACCCCCCTGTATATATAGCCTCCCTACTGTTATTTTATTTTAATTCTGCTCTTTTTTTCTCAACACTTTTTTGTTGTTTAATTCTACTTTCTTATTAAAAATAAATGCACTGTTGGTTAAGGGCTGTAAGTAAGCATTTCACTGTAATGTCTGCACCTGTTGTATTCGGCGCATGTGGCCAATAACATTTGATTTGATTTGATTTGTATTTGGGGAGTTTCTCCCATTCTTCTCTGCAGATCCTCTAAAGCTCTGTCAGGTTGGATGGGGAGCGTCGCTGCACAGCTATTTTCAGGTCTCTCCAGAGATGTTCGATCGGGTTCAAGTCCGGGTTTTGGCTGGGCCACTCAAGGACATTCAGAGACTTGTGCCGAAGCCACTCCTGCGTTGTCTTGGCTGTGTGCTTCAGGTCGTTGTCCTGTTGGAAGGTGAACCTTCATCCCAGTCTGAGGTCCTGAGCGCTCTGGAGCAGGTTTTCATCAAGGATCTCTCTGTACTTTGCTCTGTTCATCTTTCCCTCAATCCTGACTAGTCTCCCAGTCCCTGCCGCTGAAAAACATCCCCACAGCATGATGCTGCCACCACCATGCTTAACCGTAGGGATGGTGCCAGGTTTCCTCGAGATGTGACGCTTGGCATTCAGGCCAAAGAGTTCAATCTTGGTTTCATCAGACCAGAGAATCTTGTTTCTAATGGTCTGAGAGTCTTTAGGTGCCTTTTGGCAAACTCCAAGCAGGCTGTCATGTGCCTTTTACTGAGCAGTGGCTTCCGTCTGGCCACTCTACCATAAAGGCTTGATTGGTGGAGTGCTGCAGAGATGGTTTTCCTTCTGGAAGGTTTTCCCATCTCCACAGAGGAACTCTGGAGCTCTGTCAGAGTGACCATCAGGTTCTTGGTCACCTCCCTGACCAAGGCCCTTCTCCCCCGAATGCTCAGTTTGGACGGGCGGCCAGCTCTAGGAAGAGTCTTGGTGGTTCCAAACATCTTCCATTTAAGAATGATGGAGGCCACTGTGTTCTTGGGGACCTTCAATGCTGCAGAAATGTTTTGGTACCTGTGCCTTGACACAATCCTGTCTCGGAGCTCTACGGACAATTCCTTCGACCTCATGGCTTGGTTTTTGCTCTTAATTGGACTGTCAACTGTGGGACCTTATATAGACAGGTGTGTGCCTTTCCAAATCATGTCCAATCAATTGAATTTACCACAGGTGGAATCCAATCAAGTTGTTGAAACACCTCAAGGATGATCAATGGAAATAGGATGCACTTGAGCTCAATTTTGAGTCTCATAGCAAAGGGTCTGAATACTTATATAAATAATTTATTTCTGTTTTTTATTTTTAATACATTAGCAAAAATATATAAAAACCTGTTTTCACTTTGTCATTATGGGGTATTGTGTGTAGATTGATGAGGAAAAAAAATAATTTAATCAATTTTAGAATAAGGCTGTAACGTAACAAAATGTGGAAAAATGAAAGGGTCTGAATACTTTCTGAATGCACTGCTTGTGGCGTCAATATGCATGTATGTGAATGTTTTGTGTGTGTGTGTATATGTGTGTGTGGTGTACTTCCATCCTGTGCAAGTTAGTCAGTGCAAAAAATTATAAGAAATAAGAATAGAAAAAGGGAGTGAATGCATATTGTCCGGGTAGCCGTTTGATTAACTATTCAGCAGTCTTATGGCTTGGGGGTAGAGGCTGTTAAGGACCTTTTGGTCCCAGACCTGGCACTCCGGCACCGTTTGCAGTGCGGTAGCAGAGAGAACAGTCTATGACTTGGGTGGCTGTAGTCTTTGACAATTTTTGAGGGCCTTCCTCTGACACCGCCTGGTATAGAGGTCTTGGGTTGCAGGAAGCTTGTCCCCTGTGATGTACTGGGCCGTATGCACTACCTTCTTTAGCGCCTTGCGGTTGGATAACGAGCAGTTGCCATACTAAGCGGTGATGCAACCAGTCAGGATGCTGTCGATTGTACAGCTGTATAACTTTTTGAGAATCTGAGGTCCCATGCCACATTTTTTCAGCCTCCTGAAGGGGAATAGGTGTTTTTGTGCCCTCTTCACAACTGTCTTGGTGTGTTTGGACCATGATAGGTCCTTAGTGATGTTGCCACCAAGGAACCTGAAGCTCTCGACCCGCTCCACTAATGCCCCGTCGATGTGCATGGGGGCGTGCTCGGCCCTCCTTTTCCTGTAGTCCACAATCAGCTCCTTTGTCTTGCTCACGTTGAGGGAGAGGTTGTTGTCCTGGCAACACACTGCCAGGTCTCTGACCTCTTCCCTATAGGCTGTCTCATCGTCGTCGGCACCGAACGCCACTGGTGTATGTGATCCCTGCAGGAACGTCAGACTATGGAAATGCACCCCCACGATGTGAAGCTACAGTATGTTGTTGGTGCAGCTGTAGCCTGGCAAAGAATGCTCTGACTTCTACATGGATATTGTCCCTAGTCCTTACCTCCATATGGGCTGCCTAGTATCTAGTCTTAGATAGCTGTAATGTCTGCCAAGTTCCTCCATGCCTCAACAATTAATTGATTACAATGACTTGAGTCTGAGCTATAGATTAGATTGTAAACTATCTCCACTGACTTCAAGGCATCAGTGAAAACTACACCAATCACCTTGTCTTAATTCCATCAAATCATTTGCAGTGATGCAAGCTCTTAAGACCATATGTGACCCACCACCTGGATTCGGTCCTATGTAGCAAAATATGAAATAGTGTTTTTGATAGACTTTCTGACAAAATTAGAAACGTATAATATCTGAAAATGTAGCTAGACGCTATACATGGATGAACGCTTCACGTTTGGCCAGCGTTGTGTCACTCTGACCGTGGCGTGTGCAAAAAGTAACCCATCGGGCCTCCTGAGTGGCGCAGCGGTCTAAGGCACTGCATCGCAGTGCTTGAGGCGTCACTACAGACCTGGGTTTGATCCCAGGCTGTGTCACAACCGGCCGTGACCGGGAGTCCCATAGGGCGGCGCAACCATTGGCCCAGCGTCTTCTGGGTTAGGGGAGGGTTTGGCCGGGGGGGCTTTACTTGGCTCATCACGCTTTAGAGACTCCTTGTGGCGGGCCGGGCGCCTGCAGGCTGACTTCGGTCATCAGTTGAGCGGTGTTTCCTCCGACACATTGGTGCGGCCGGGTTAAGCAGGCAGGTGTTAAGAAGCGCGGTTTGGCGGGTCATGTTTCGGAGGATGCATGACTCGACCTTCGCCTCTCCCGAGCCCATTGGGGAGTTGCAGCGATGAGACAAGATTGTAATTGGATCGCAATTGGATATCACAAATTCTAAATTCAGGGCATCAATGTTGTTGAGAAAAGTAGCAAAACTTTTATAGTTCTCGATGGCTAACGTTATATCTTCCAAAAACGCTGCGGTAGAAAGGACTATCAACACATATCGAGCAGCTCACATTATAGACAGAAGCATGCTACATGGCAGACCAATCCAAAACTAATATCCCGGCATTTCCAGCCTATCCATTATCTCAGCCAATCATGGCTAGCGGGAAGGTTCCTGTCTTTTTCCATGGCTAAACCAACTAGGCTCGTAATTTAACAATACTATTAGTATTTATAGATGGAATACAAGTTTGTTATTAAGGCACATGATAGTTCACATGGTCCAGAAAGCATTTCTGCCAAATAATTTTTTTGTTTTTAGACATTTTTACAAATTAAATTAATAAAAAAAATAAAAAAAATCTAAAATGTCTTGAATCAATAAGGATTCAACCCCTTTGTTATGGCAAGCTAAAATAAGTTCATGAGTAAAAATGTGCTTAACAAGTCACATAATATGTTGCATGGACTCACTCTGTGTGCAATAATAAGGTTTTACATGATGTTTGAATGACTACCTCATCTCTGTACCCCACACATACAATTATCTGTAAGGTCCCTCAGTTGAGCAGTGAATTTCAAAAACAGATTCAACCACAAAGACCAGGGAGGTTTTCCAATGCCTTCGCAAAGAATGGCACCTATTGGTAGATGGGTAAAATTAAAAAAGCAGACATTGAATATCCCTTTGAGCATGGTGAAGTTATTAATTACACTTTGGATGGTGTATCAATACACCCAGTCACTACAAAGATACAGGCATCCATCCAAACTCAGTTCCCAGAGAGGAAGGAAACCGCTCAGGGATTTCACCAGGAGGCCAATGGTGACTTTAAAACAGTTACAGAGTTTAATGGCTGTGATAGGTGAAAACTGAGGATGGATCGACAACATTGTAGGTACTAACCTAATTGACAAAGTGAAAAGAAGGAAGCCTGTACAGAATAACAATATTCCAAAACATGCATCCTGTTTGCAATAAGGCGCTCCTAAAAATGTTGCAAAGCAATTCACTTTTTGTCTTGAATACAAAGTGTTATGTTTGGGGCAAATCCAATACAACACATTACTGAGTACCACCTTCATCATATTATGGGTATGCTTGGAATCGTTAAGTACTGGGAAGTTTTTCAGGATAAAAAAGAAACGGAATGGAACTAAGCACAGGCAAAATACTAGTGGAAAACCTGGTTCAATCTGCTTTCCACTAGACACTGGGAGATTAATTCACCTTTCAGCAGGCAAATAACGTAAAACACAAGGCCAAATCTACACTGGAGTTGCTTACCAAGAAGGCAGTGAATGTTCCTGAGTGGCCGAGTTACAGTTTTGACTTAAATCTGCTTGAAAATCTATGGCAAGACTTAAAAATGGTTTGTCTAGCAATAATCAACAACCAATTTGATAGAGCTTGAAGAATTTTGAAAAGAATAATGGCCAAATATTGTACAATCCAGGTCTCTTAGAGATTTACAGCTGTAATCGCTGCCAAAGGTGATTCTAACATGTATTGACTCAAGGGTGTGAATACTTATATTAAAAAATATATTAAGAAAAACATGTTTTCACTTTGTCATTATGGGGTGTTGTGTGTATATTTAATCAATTTTGAATTCAGGCTGTAACACAACAAAATGTGGAATAAGTCAAGGGGTATGAATACTTTCTGAAGGCACTGTATTATAAATCTTTCTGATACTTTGAGCATTTGCTTTAGCCTACCTGGAGTGACAGATGGGCAGGGTTTGCAGTTTGCAACTACTCTATTGGTTCCTTGGTGCCAGGCAAGCACAATTAAGCCCAGCTAATATTTTTTTACGATTTAAAATAGTATTTGAACCCAGGTCTGGTGCTAAACCATAGCTACTCGGAAACCGCATGACATCTCCCCACCAAACTGAAGTGCTGATGAATGATATGACCAAATAACCACAGAATGTCTCCAATAATTGACAAAGATTTCCTGGCTGTAGATTTCCTGGGTTTTAAAAGCAGATCAGTTTGACATAAGCTGAGGGCTATGTCAGTTGAACTTTGCTCCAGCTGCCTTGGTATGCAAGTGATTAAATAGAATTGGATCCCTGAGAGAAAGTGAAAAAGGGCTCTTTGAAACTACAGAGCTTGTTGAAAAGAAGGGCCAGTTTCTGCCAGTGACTTGCAGAACAGGCTCAGGAGAGTTGTTGTATGTGGGGAGCAACGTATGGGGAACATATGGGCAACATATGGGCACCATTGGTACCGTCAAATTTAGTATGGGCAATGTGGGGGGAACATTATTGCAGCTACCATGAGAGGGACAGGAAATGGTCTGTGCTTGACTATTACAATGACATTTGTGCTAAAGGACGTCTCGTTAATTAGGTTGAACTGAGGAAGCCTGTCTCAAGGGACAACCGTGTGGTCCGTGTTTTTGTGGGGCAGTGTCTATGTATGACAGTCTGTGCTTGAGCATAACAAGCACAGAGTAAGCATAAACATATAGGAGAGGATGATAGGACAGAGGGGTGAAAGGTTGGGTCTGCAACAAACACACAGAATCCAATAATGTTTTGGGTAGTAGAGCGATAGGCCTTGGTGTGTCCTGCTACACAAAAGTGCTTTGATACCTGTGGAACAGTGCTATGTTGATGCAAACAATTAGCATTAGCATTAACCAACGTTGTTTATTTATTTTGATTTCTTAGTGTTATAGTAGTGGTCTTTTGCTCTGGTGATGGAGTACTGGTACAGAGGCATGCCCCATTCTCTCTCTTTCTGCTCCCTACAGGAGCCTGTTCTTCAAAGCCAGAGAGAGGGAGAAAACGTGCACACCCATGTGAGCCCGAGTCCAGGGAGGGTGTGTCTGTATTGTTTTCCACAGATGGGGGTCGGGAGGTAGACCCGGTGGGAGGGGGAGGAAAGGAGGGAAGGATGGGGGGGACTTCCTCCCATCCACTGGACTCTAGGCTCTGAGCCAAGAGGAGGCCATGTATAGCAGAGTATGCCCCACTCCCCACTGTGGTTTTATGCACACACACACGTGCAAGCTTGCACACTCAACATGCAGACATACACACACACGCTCTCAGGAACACACGCACACACACACACACACACACACATCTGGATGAATATATTGGTTAGATATGTGTGTGTGTGTGTGTGTGTGTATGTGTTTTTGTGAGTGAGTGTGAGTATTCAAGCTGTGTGTGTGTGTTTGTGCATGCATGCGTGCATGTGTTTGTTATTAGACAGCAAAATATTCCTTGTCCTCTGTTGTATCATTCAGTCTGAGAGACCTCCTTGTTTTATAGCAGGTACCACCATCTCGCAGTGCTGTGCCACAGCCCAAGATGAAGGTCAAAGTCATACATGCAAGGCCATGATGCAAGGCCATGATGGATTTGATTAGCCTGGGAAATATTATTTTATACCCCCCCTACACACAAACACACACACGCACACACACCAGTGACGGTCTGTGCCGTTTAAGATTAGGTAGAACAATTTCTTTTTTTAATGAGCATGGCCTTATTTCTATTACAGCATATTGGATGACTCTCATTCATATTCCATTCACCCAGCTCAATGTAACATCGATAGGTTTAGGCTACTACATGATATTCGAATTTGCCCTATACCCATCATGAGGTTGCTACAACCTAGCCTACAAATGAAAGTTTATAACGTAGGTGCACAGATCGAGAGACAGTGACACATTCAATACCGCCATGCCTGCATCTAGTTGATCAGGCGTGTAATCATTAGTCCGAAGAGTTGCATTTCCATTTTGCAACTAAAACGAGAGTTTCTATTGGACAAATTCAGGTAGGTCCCTCGCAGTTTTGTTTCCGTTTGCTTGAATACACCCCTAATCACCCACACACACAGATCACTTTCATAGCTACCACATACAGCATTATCAGTTTTCTCATTGTATAATTCCTTCTCGCATCTACACGCTCTCCTCCTCTCACTTTTTCCCTTCAATTGGACTTCAGTGCACAACATTACACCTGTCTGCGACCAGGCACAAAAACCTCTCAAAAGCCAAACCTTCATACCATAACTACTAACCACTATATAGCCTACATCATTGTCGCCATATTAATGTTATACCGGTAGTCAACAAAGTAGAACTAACGTGTTAGTAAACCCACTATCCAATCCATGTGTACAATCACACAGTACAGTGTACAGCAAGCAGTTACACCGGCGGGCCCTGGTGGCAATAAATTAATAAAACCAAAAGCTTGCTTGACTTGGAAGAGTTGCAGTACTGGATAGCCAACTAGCTAGGAGAAATGAATTTATTAAAAACTGTTCACCTATTGTCTTTCTTTCTCTTTGAGTAAACTACTCGTCACACTTTATGCACTGCAGTGCTAGCTAGCTGTAGCTCATGCTTTCAGTACTAGATTCTAGGGATGTAATTGACCTCACAATACGATATTATCACCATACTTAGGTGCCGATATGATATATATTGCGATTCTCACGATTGTCACGATTGTCATGATTCTATATGTATTAAGATTCTATACTGTAATTTTATTGCGATTTCATGTTACAAACATATTTCTCACCAAACAGTATGTCTGCTGCAGAGGGATGCCATGAGAAAACGTGTTTTGATCAGTCATGGAAATAAAAGTGCTGAAAACAAATTGGCTTCTATTTAAAAATAATATGGAGAACAAACTATGAAAGAAAAATACTGGATTTTGGTGCAGGTACAGCCAACTAGCACAAAAATAATGTTGTGATATTGTCAAAATGCTAAGATACAATATTTCTTCAAAAATAATATCCTGTGTGTAACTGTATCGATTTTTTCCCACATCACTACTAGATTCATTCTCTGATCCATTGATTGGATGGACAACATGTCAATTCATACTGCAAGTTGAAGTACGTCCTCCGGAAGTCATCATAATTAATGTGTAAGTGTATGGAAGGGGGTGAGAACCATGAGCCTTCAAAGTTTTGTATTGAAGTCAATGTACCCGGAGGAGGACGGAAAATAGCTGTCCTCCGGCGAAACCATGGTGCTACCCTAGAGGGTGCTGTTGAGGCTACTGTAGACCTTCATTGCAAAACAGTGTGTTTTAATCAATTATTTGGTGACGTGAATATATTTAGTGTAGTTTTATCTTAAATGTTTCACTACTTACATTTTTCTCAAATTCACGGAATAAGATCCTTCACTGACACACACACACACACACACACACACACACACACACACACACACACACACACACACACACACACACACACACACACACAACACACACACACACACACCCGTCTTCTGGATTACCTGGAGTCACATAGAGAGGCTGTGTTTTGTCCTTCTTTCTCTTTATTCCTGTGTGCCATCCTTCCATGCTCCTGTAGATGATGGTTTGTGATACTGTCACATCTGATGACATGTGTCCTGTTTCATTCACCAGGCTGGGGAGCGGGGACTGCTGGCAACTGGGGCACTGATCTGAAGGGATAAAGGGGGTAATCATAGCCGTCCTGCTGATAGCTTTGTCAGCACTCTGTCCTTATCAAAGACACAGGGGATGCCTGTAATGTGCACTGATCTGGTGATTTCTGGAGATGATGCTGTGTGTGTGTGTGTGTGTGTGTGTGTGTGTGTGTGTGTGTGTGTGTGTGTGGTTGTAATTAGCCCTTGTTATGTCCCTGTTTTCTGGACACATGCAGCCTTACGAGAATTTGAAAAGCAATATAGCAAATGTCCACCAGGGGCCACTATGCCTTGTGAGTGGGAAGAAACCTATTTTGAGACAATTGTGTCTGGAGTTTGTGTTGCAAAAATAACATTTCAGTCATGACAATCATATTTAATCACGTCATATGAAAAACAGGGTGGATTTTTTTTTAACCATGAAGATTGGGCATTCCCCCAGGTTGCAGACGGGACAGTGATTTAGAGCGTACAGGACACCCGTGAAATGGTTGTCAATGTTTTGCTGGTGTGCCCCCCCCTTTCTAGTTCATGGCTATGCCTGTGTTCCCAAGGGTGCATATTTTGGTTGTAATGGTTAGATCCAAAGTCTTTGACCCTTGACCCTATGGTATTCTGTTGGTGCTGTCCCACAAGGATTAAGTTAGAAGTTCTGCCTAACAGACCTGGGTTCAAATACTATTTGAAATAATTTCAAATACTTTATCTGTGCTTAATTGAGCTTGCCTGGCGCAATGGAACCAAAATAATTGTCACAAAACTGCAACCCCACCCCTCTGGCAATGCAGGCAGGCTAGAGCAAATGCTAAAAGTACTTGAAAGATTTCAGATAGTATTTAAACCCAGGTCTTGTCTCTTACCACTGGGTCAGAGCCCTTACACATGAGGATGAAGTAAACAAACAGAACGTTTACCCCAGTAACCCCACACAGGAGTGACCTGGTAGGAACTAGAGATGGTAGAAAGGAGAAGGTTAGAGAGGGGCGTTGTTTTAATCGCCCTGGCATTACACGAGTACAACTAATCTCTATCAGAGGAAGTCAACACATAGTATTACACTGACTCAACCTCTACTCTGATGTAGTCCTGAAACTACGACACCCTTTTCTCCACTTCCCCTCATGTGATTGTGTGTTTGAGAGAGTCAGTTTGAGCAAGGCTAGTCTAATCTATTATTTGCTAATCTTGATCACACAATGAGTAGTTATTTGGAATGCAAAGGGATTTGTTGATCAGTGATTCTACACCCTCCGACTGTAATGTAGTCGATCCTACACACGCAAAGAGTATTTCAAGATTTCTAGTAGCAGATTGGCCCAGCACTTTAGGTCCCCTCTCTCCGCCGCCACAGAGACCAGAGAAGGAGGAGGAGAGGCAATCCCATTGAAAGACTGGTGGGCACTTTTTCCTTTTCTTTATCAGGGTTTATAGTGGAAATTAATACTGTCTGGAATAGAAAGGTCAAACAGTCATCATCGAGATTGTTCACACAATAATTGCTTTGTCAGATACATATATTTATATTGTGTCCCCAATTAAAAAACGATTGAAAACTCAAACCAGTTGATAAAAAGTATTTGAGCCCATTCTACCCTTATCTAGTCAAGAGCACTATGTGAACATTGTGGTGTAGTAGGTGAAAGATTAGTGGAAGGGTTGTCTCCCCGGACTTTAACACTTAAACACTTTAACACTGAGCTGGTTCATCTCGATAGGGTGACTGAGAGGAAATACCATGGGATTAGTCCTCTTTCACACTGTCTGTGTGTGTGTGTGTGTGTGTGCATGCATGCGAAAGACGTGAAAGGGTATGTGAGTGTGCATGTGTGAAAGACGACCAGGGGAGACTAGAGAGACTTAAAGCCAGGGCTAACGTGGGCCATTGATGACCGGTGAGAACTTAATGAAGCAGCTTTGCTTCCCAGTCCTGCTGTGTTCTTTCTCTATGGTAGGGGGTCTGAGTATTTTCTTTCTCTTTTAGAGGGGGGCTCTTTGATTGTACTGTTGTGGCCTTGAAAGAAAAGAGAAAAAGCAATGCGTCTTCCGGGCCTGGTCCTGGTTTATTTCATGGAGGAAGCAAACCAGATGAGACCACCGAGCAGAAGAGATTTTCAGTCAAGAGTTTGACGGGACGGTGAGGGAGCCAGGATGGTCCGAACACTGAAGCATAGTTGAAACAAGCAGGAGAGTGGAAATAGGGGATGCAGGGAGGGAGGGAAGAAGAGAGGGAAGGAGAGAGGGAGCTAATGAAAAATTAAAACAACGTTAGCACAGACATGAGTAAGCACTGTTAGATAGGGAAAACCAGGGAATGAGGGATGGGGGAGGTGAGAAAGAGAGGGAGGGAGGTGGAGAGGAGGGAGGGGAGGGTTCAAGGGATGAATGAAATTAAGAATGAAGAGAGAGGAGAGGGGGTCGAGAGAGGGGCGGGTGGCTAAGAGAGGAGGGGGAGAGGGATGGAGAATAAACTGAGCCCCTTTTCTGAACACCTCCCCCTTTGCTCCCGTGGAGAGGAGCAGCCTGACCCCAAAAAGCTTTGTGAAAGTTCCCTCAGTGGAGGGAAAGAGAGACGGAGAGAGAGACACTGGAGAAAAGAGAGAAAGGAGAGGCACTGATGATGGGAGAGGAGGGACAAAGTTGAGTTGAGAGGCAGAGAGAGAGAGAGAGAGAGAGAGAGAGAGAGAGAGAGAGAGAGAGAGAGAGAGAGAGAGAGAGAGAGAGAGAGAGAGAGAGAAGAGGGAACTAAATATAAACAAGAAGCAAGTGAGTTAGAGAGAGAAAGTGAAGGGGATAAAGTACGCATGTGTGAGAGAGAGAGAGAGAGAGAGAGAGAGAGAGAGAGAGAGAGAGAGAGAGAGAGAGAGAGAGAGAGAGAGAGAAAGACAGAGAGAGAGAGAGAGAGATTGAGAGAGAAAGAAGGAGAGCTGCAGCAGTCACCGTCTCGGGTCTTCCCTGACGTGTCATGGATTTGCGGTGCTGGATATCCCTCCTGTTTGGACTAGTTGGGAATCCTGTGGCAGGTCTGGAATACTAGTTAGGATTCAGTGGCCAGTCTGGAGTAGCAAGAGCCGTAGCAGCATCTACCAGAAGGAAGGAAAGATGCCTTCTGTGTCTCTCAGCCTGCCCGCGGCCCTAGCTGGACAAGCCCGCACCTGGGTCTGCCTCTCCTGCATGTTCTGGGTGAGCTGTGTTTGTCTGTAAATGTGTGTGTGGGGGGAGTGTGGGGTGTGTGTGAGGCTGTATGGGTGTGTGTGTGTTTGTGGGTGTATGCATGTGTGGGTATATGTGAGGGGCAGGGGGGCAGGGGTCTGTTTCTGTGTTTGTGTGTGTGTGTATGTGTGCTCGCGTGTGTGGTGTCTTTGTGTGTGGTGTTTGTGTGTTTGGGGGTCTGTCATTTCTCCAGGTAAACTGGATGAACTACACTTCCCAAAGGGATTATGTAGGGTGGTCAACCCATTGAAGTAGAATGGGGGTCTGAGGGCCTGTTGGGTGGTCTAGGTGCTCTGTATTGTCAATGGGAAGTGAGGGTGTTAGGGTGCTGGAGTGTTGGGGGTGGAAGATGAAGAGGGGGGAACTTCAGTCAGATAAGTTGTTAGTGAGAGAGAGCGAGAGAGGGATGAGTGTTTTCCCTTAATCGCTGAGTGGACCCATTCCTGTCATCTTTACCCTTTCCTTAAAAGCTGGTTCAGACTGTCCTCTCTCTCTCTCCCTCTCTCTCTGCCTGGCCGAGACACTAAGCTATTTTTGCTCTCTTGTATAATTTAATCTACCGTGTGTTTTGCTCTCTGCAAGGGGTGTGTGTGTGTGTGTGTGTGTGTGTGTGTGTGTGTGTGTCTGTGTGTGTGCTTTCAGAGCTGTGCTGAGAATGTTTGTATGTTCGGAAATATGAACATGTGCACAAAGGGGTGTGGTTTTGGTCTGATGAGTGTGTTTCACATTTGTGAACTATGTTCTACTATGACCTTCCCAGTAGTCATGACTATCTTTCCTTGTTTCCCTTCATCAGTGACGTGAAAGAACTGGACAGGTGAAAACAAAGTCTCCATAGTGGCCAGGTCCACCATACTGGTAGTCTGTGTTTTCAGATCAACCCATAGACTTTTAGAATAACTTAATTGAGAGAGGAACCACGATGCAGCCTATTGAGATGCAACCACGATGGGATGGCCCTTTGGTCTATCACTGCTCCTCTGTCAAACTAGGGTTCTGGAAAGACTTAACTGACCCCTTGATTAGTTAATCAGCATTCTTTCCTTTAGGGGAGGGGGATTGTTAAAGGACACCAAAGCCCCCCAGCTAAGCTCCTAGTCACTGATTGACTGCATTAGGAGGCTGTATAACAATGCAACTTACTTTAGGGCGAAATTCAATCAAACCTCTCAGTAACGTTCATGTAGAATGTTTTTTTACATAATTGCTGCCAGGCACACATCTTTTTATGAAACCTGGAAGCATCTACCAATGAGGGGAGTCTATTTATTAGTACCTAAAGTCATTCTGTGATTTTATTTCACTAATTGAGTCATTTGAGTCATACATTAATAAGGTATGTTTCCGGAGTCTTTTCGAGTCAAGTCAGGGAATGGAGTATAGGCTGAGGTGGCTTGGAGATCCAGCTCAAGAGTAAAGGCCACAATGAAGAGTGATGTGTTTCCAGCTGCAGAAGCAGTTACTGTCTAGTGAAGGGAGATGCAGGAAACAGACCTCCTCTATGAACCAGACTGGCGCTATCTGCTAGACAAGCAGAAAAAGGAGGATCCTTTCCCCCCGAAAGCCCCGAACGTCTGGACTGTCTTGGCTGAATTTAAATGTTCCAGCTACAGACAGAAAAAAATTTGCTTTAGGAAAAGAGGAAATGACATGAAATGACAGAAAATGAAAGTGAAGACGCAGGAAATGAAGTCGCAGAAGACACTGGCCAAGTGGAAGGGCAAAGTGAGCAGGGGATGGCATAAGAAGGCGTGAGAGAAGACCTGGCAAGAGGACAACATCGATACCTGAAACACCAATCTCAGGATGTTCTTCCTCAATACACTTGTGAATTATTGATAAGATCCGCAATGGGTTTAGGGCCAGTTTTCCAGAGTTTCTCAGAAAAGGCCAATGGCAAACAAATCAAGTGTCCTCTAAAAAGTATTGAAAATATGCCAAGAAACATAATCTTGTCAGTGAGGGTCCTTCTTAGGTTGCATAAGTCTTTCATGAGCAAGGTGACTGAAAGAGAATACTTGTTATAAAGAGTCTACAATGTTTTAGCCCCATCACTACAGAAAAAAAAAACGTAACTCTGCCTAGAATTATGATGTCACATGGGTACATTCCCTCTGCTTTGCTGTACTCTATGAAGCTTAACATTACTAATGGGAGTTGTTATAAGCCTGTGACATCATCAGTTTAAGTGCTGATGACATATCAGAAGGTTAAGAACAAATCCTCAAATGTTTTACTTATGATTGAAATTCCTCTTTAAGTACAAAGTGTATAGATTTAAAGAGGACTTTTAGTGGTGTATTAATGGCCACTTCTACCAATATGCAAGGGCTTAAGAGATATTTGAAAGTAAACATTTCTTGCAGCCATGAGCCTCTGATTTAACAACTGGTGTTATTGTCCCAAATATACTTCAGAGTGTCGCCTACAACCATAAGCCAAAGCAAATATTGACCCTTGGCTAAACCTCCAAGCTGTCAAAGAGGTCAAATAGCTTAATGGAATGATCAATGTCCATTAACCTACATTTAATCAATCTGGAGACAACATGTGGCCAGGACATTATAGTCTTCTCAGTGCAGTTCCAGAGTCAGGCTCATGCTGGGGGGGTTGTAGTGGTCAGTGCCTCAAGCAGAAACCTAACTCTAGACAGGGTGCTTAGTGGGTTGGTTTAGGATTTTTCATTCCTACATCTCTAACACCATCTATTTTTCTTTCCATGTATTCTCCGGTCTCTTTGCTCATTTATCTCAGTCTCCCCCTCTTTCTATCTCTTTGTCTTGTAGCTGGTTTGTTTCTCTCCCCCCCTCCTCAGTTCCTATAGGATTACCTATGATTTAAGTGAAAGTTCCACATGTGGGGCCCCTTTGAAATACGGCAGCATTTCTGTAATTGCAACATCTGGCTATGCGTTGCCCCAGTGTTTTGCAGCCATAATGGATTTGCCATGCAGTCCCTTTTCCGGCATGCCTCCTCCATTTCATCATTCCCAAACACGTTCAATCAGACACATAGTTTATCTTGGAGTTCCACTCTGTGTGCGGTGTAAGTTCCCTTAGTCCATGGTGCAGCAATGGAGCGGAAAAGTGAAACTCTGAACGGCGTTGCGAAGGGAATACAACCACTCCTTCTCACTACATAAAAGCGTGTTTAAGCCCCTGTTCAGGTTATTTATGGGAGTAGTGAAGCTTTGTGTGTCCACCCCCAACACCTCCATCTTACCCCCTCTTTATCCCCTGAAGAGACCCAGCTCTCTGCACACTTCACTGGACACATTTGCCCTCAGCCTTCCCTGGCCCTCCCGCCATCGCTGGATGGATTGGAACTCCAATCTGGAATGGCTCTACGTTCCTGTCCCAGCTTGTTGTTTAAATCAAATCAACATTTATTTGTACACAGATTTGCAGATGTTATAGCAGGAGCAGCTAAATGCTTGTTTCTAGCTCCAACAATGTAGTAGAATGTCACGCAAATACAGTACAAATACACAAATAATCTACAAATCTAAACAAGAAATCAAGAAATGACAGAACGGGTCCAATTAACAATCCAGAGTATATTTTTAGAGTGTGCATGCGTCAGAATCCAGAATATAAATAAGTGGTGTGTGTAAACAGTATATCATTTGGAAAGAAAATGGTATGTCCAGTAATGGGTATATTAGGATGGGCTATGTCGAGAATACAGGATATATATACACAGTGAGTAAACAACAGTATATAAACAGAATATGAGTTGGTAAGCGTTCAATGACTCTATATACATGGGGCATTAGTCTCAAGGTGCAGGGCAGAGTACTGGGCAGGTAGTCCGCTAGTGATGGCTGTTCAACAGTCTGGTGGCCTGGAGATAGAAGCTGTTTTTCAGTCTCTCGGTCCCGGCTTTGATGCACATGTCCTGTAACATCTCTGTCTGCCAGAAGGTAGCAGAAGGAATAGACCATGGCTTGGATGGCTGCGGTCCTGACACAGAGTGCTGTAAATGTCCCGGAGGGCAGGCAGTGTGCCCCCGGTAATGCGTTGGGCTGACCGCACCACCCTCTGGAGAGCCATGTGGTTGAGGGCGGTGCAGTTGTCGTACCAGGTGGTAATGCAGCCCGACAGAATGCTCTCAATATGCATCTGTAGAAGTTTGGGAGGGTCTTAGGGGCAATGCCGAATTTGTTTCAGCCGTCTGAGGTTGTAGAGACGCTGTTGCGCCTTTATTCACCACAGTGTCGGTGTGGTGGGACCATTTCAGGTCCTCAGTGATGTGCATGCCAAGGAACTTGAAGCCCCCTCCTCTGTCTCATGTAGTCCACAATCAGCTCCTTTGTTTGTTTTACATTGAGGGAGAGGTTATTATCCTGGCACCACTCCACCAGGGCTCTAACCTTCTCCCTGTAGGCTGTCTCGTCGTTGCTGGTAATCAGGTCTACCACTGTTGTGTTGTCAGCAAACTTGTTGATTGAGTTGGAGTCATGCGTAGCCGTGCAGTCATGGGTGAACAGTGAGTACAGGAGGGGGCTGAGCACACACCCCTGGGGGGCCCCTGTGTTGAGGGTTGATTTTGTTAGTCACTCTCACTCAGATTAAAAACTGCGCTGTCTCCGCTGTCAAGAGGGGGGCCGCTAAAATGTTTTGCTCGCAAGGTGGGGGGGGAGGGGCCCCCCAGCAACATTTTGTTTAGGGCCCCCAAAAGGCTAGGGCCGGCTCTGACTGAAGATGTGGGTATGGATGCAGGCACGCAGACCCGCGAGCCACTGCGGCCCCTCATGATGAGTTCAGATTTTTTGTGGTCCCCACGCCCATCAAAGTTGCCCATCCCTGCTCTGGCTGGAAGGCCTTAATTGTGTTTGTCACATATGGAGTGTTTCTTGTGGGAAAGACATACTCTGATCAATAAGAAAGAACATCTGTCTTCCAGTCCCATAATATTATCCTGTTTTGGGGACTCAATATTGTTTGGTAATGTGGCTTCAATGTTGTATTGGATCCATAGCAGAAGTAAGTGTTCTGATGAGACAGGCCAATAGTGTGTGACAACCCTCAGAAGAATATGGAGGATTGGGTCCACACATGCTGCTACAGAAAACAACCCAGATGTGTGTAGAGCACTGCCATCCTCTACTCTCCATAAGTGGTTCATGTCACTCATCAACAACTGTTTTGAGCCTTGGCTGAGTTCCCAAACACTGGCTTTAATATTGTCATGAGCCCTCTCACTCCACCGGGTTACCACCTTAATGTGCTTCCACTATCTTCCACTCTGCTCATCTCTCTCTCTCTACTCAGCCTAACTAGCTCCACCTGTCCCTGCTCTGCTCGGCTCTAATTACTCTGCCAGCTGCGCTGCATTACCCACTAACCTCTCCCAGTATTTAAAGTCCTGTCTTGCAGCTCTCCTTTGTCAGATCGTCTGCAGAGCTCACACCCGGAACCTGTGTGCTCGCGCTTCTGGCTCACCCTTGTTTTGTGACCCCGGACCTGCCTGATTCTTGGATACTCTTCTGCCCCAGGAAAACCAGACCTGCTTTCTGCCATTACGACTCCTGACTACTCTTCGACCCCGGTAACTCTGACCAGCCTTCTGCCTTGCTACAACGTATTTGGATTTCCCTTGAACTGTACTTCTGCCTTGTTTCATCCGCCCGTTGTGTCTGTGTTTCCTCCCCCCAGGACTTCTGGACCACCAACCACCGGCGTCATCGGACGCATCGCTGCCACTGGGGGGCACAGACCCAGCACATTGGACGGGATAACCCCTGGAGCCTTCACTCACTCCCTACTTCCCTTTTCCCTTAAGTTTTAATAAACTTTCTGGTGTGACGCAATTGTGGTCCTCTTGTCGTCTGTCTGAACCGTGACAGTACGATCTGACCATCATGGACTCAGCGCACACCTCCCCCGACATGGAAACCGAAGAACCTGAGCAACCCACCGCCATGCTACGCCTGGAACACACTGAGAGAGAGCTAGGCCGCATGAGCGGCGACATCACCTCTCTGCTTCAGGTCGGCCACCAACAGCATCAGCAGTTCCAGCAGCACCAGCAGCAGTCCCAGCAGCAGCAACAACAACTCGCCAGGATCATCCAACTCCTCACCAACCTTACCCCAGCCAGTCTGCCCACCAGCCCTGCCTCCGAGTTACCTGCCCCGGTCATTGCAGCCGCTGCCCCGGAACCCAAGATTGGAAACCCCGAGCGGTTCAACGGCGATTCTACCCAGGTCCGGCCATTCCTGACTAGCTGCCGACTTCAGTTCTTGCAGCCAAGGACCTTCGCCACGGAGGGGGCTAGGGTCGGGTATGCCATCACTCACCTGACGGGCCGAGCTCGACTCTGGGGAACAGCAGAGTTCGAACGTCAAACCCCCGCATGTGCAACCTTCGACCTGTTTGCTGAGGAGATGCTGAAGGTGTTTGACCTGGATTCACCAACCGCAGAGGCGTCTCGTGAACTGTTCAGTATTCGACAAGGCAGACGTACAGTCGCAGACCATTCCATCGACTTCCGAACCCTGGCAAGACGAAGTTCTTGGAACACACCATCGTTGGTGGGCGCGTTCTTCCATAGCTTGGCTGACTATATCAAGGACGAGTTGGTCTCCCATGAACTGCCTTCCACTCTTGATGAAGCCATCGCACTGACGGTCCGGATCGACAGAAGGATACAGACCCGTCGTCGTGAGAGGGGGCGCCAAGGTCCACCAACTACCGGCATTCGGAGAGATCCGACTGGGCTCCTGTCAGCTACTGCCACTCACCCAAGTCAGCTTGATCAGTCTGAGCCTATGGAGATTGGGCGAGCCTCTCTCACTCCTGCAGAGCGCCAGCGCCGCTTCACCTCAAACCTCTGCCTCTATTGTGGAGGTGATGGACATCGTGTGGTAACCTGCCCTTTAAAAGGCCAAAGCTCACCGGGCATAGGGGGAGTCCGGTTGAGCTCAATGACCATCCAGTCCTCCGACCGCAAACCCTTGCTGCAAGTTCACCTCCGCCTCTCTGACTCAACTCACACCCTGGCTGCTCTGGTGGATTCTGGCGCCGAAGCCAACATAATGGACATCAAGCTGGCACGCCAACTGGGACTGGAGAACCTCCGTTTGACACCTCCTATTCCTGCCCGGGCACTGGACGGACACTTACTCGGATCGGTCACTCATGTCACGGCCCCGGTCTTGATGGGTCTGTCCGGAAACCATCAAGAAACTATCCAGTTTCACCTGCTCCCCTCTCCAGGCCAACCCCTCATCCTGGGTTACCCATGGCTCCGCCCGGCACAACCCTCAGCTCGACTGGGTGACCGGGGTGATCAGGGAGTGGGGAGAGGACTGCCACCGAACCTGCCTGCTTGCTGCCGCACTACCCCCTCGGCCAGTACCTACTAACTCCGCTCCTGACCTCTCCCATGTCCCAGAATGCTACCATGGTCTCAGAGAAGTGTTTAACAAAGCAAGAGCCACATCTCTGCCCCCTCACCGACCGTACGACTGTGCCATCGACCTCCTCCCTGGAACAGCCCCTCCAAGGGGCCGTCTTTATTCGTTGTCTGCTCCTGAAAGAAGGTCCATGGAGGACTACATCAATGACTCTCTGTCCACAGGATTGATCCGTTCATCTTCATCTCCGGCTGGTGCTGGCTTCTTCTTTGTGGGGAAGAGGGACGGATCTCTTCGCCCCTGCATCGACTACAGGGGACTCAACGACATCACAGTGAAAAACCGTTACCCTCTCCCTCTGCTCACCTCTGCTTTTGAGTTGCTCCAGGGAGCCACTGTTTTTACCAAGTTGGATCTCAGAAACGCTTACCACCTAGTGCGGATCCGGGAGGGAGATGAATGGAAGACCGCATTCAATACACCAACAGGCCACTACGAGTATCTGGTTATGCCTTTTGGCCTCACCAATGCTCCTGCTGTGTTCCAGGCTCTTGTGAATGATGTACTGCGGGACATGTTAAACAAGTTTGTCTTCGTTTACCTGGATGACATCTTAATCTACTCCAGAAACCTGTCTGAACACACCCGCCATGTCCAGCAAGTCCTTCATCGTCTTCTGGAGAATTCCCTCTACGCCAAGGCAGAGAAATGTGAGTTTCATGTCAAGACAGTGGCCTTCCTGGGGTACATAGTGGCAGAGGGAAGTATCCAAATGGATCCTGCCAAAGTATCAGCAGTCACTTCATGGCCAGTTCCGGAGAACAGAAAGAAGCTGCAACAGTTTCTGGGGTTTGCTAACTTCTATAGAAAGTTTATCCGGAACTACAGTACCGTTGCTGCCCCTCTCACTGCTCTAACCAGCACCAAGCAACCCCTTCACCTGGACCCCAGCAGCCGACAAGGCCTTCAGTACCCTCAAGGTAAGGTTCACCTCCGCTCCCATCCTCCAGATGCCTGACGTGGACCGGCAATTCATTGTGGAGGTGGACGCCTCGGATGTGGGAGTTGGTGCTGTGATTTCTCAGTGGGCTGCGGAGGATAGGAAGCTCCATCCCTGTGCCTTTTTCTCACGTCGGTTGTCCCCCTCTGAGTGCAATTACGACATAGGGAACCGAGAGCTGCTGGCTGTGAAGCTTGCCTTGGAGGAGTGGCGTCACTGGCTGGAGGGGTCCACCATTCCATTTCTCGTTTGGACCGATCATAAGAACTTGGAGTACATCCGCACGGCCAAACGGTTGAACTCCAGGCAGTCCCGCTGGGCCCTGTTCTTCACCAGGTTTAATTTCACTCTGTCATACCGGCCTGGATCACGCAACACCAAGCCAGACGCCCTCTCCCGTCAATTCCAGAAGGATGACAACCCCTCCAAGGATCCTGTGTCGATTCTGCCAAGTCCCTGCATCGTAGCAGCTCTGACCTGGGCTGTTGAGGAACAGGTGCTGGAAGCTCTCCGTAACCAGCCCGGTCCCAGCACTTGCCCAGCTGACCGCCTTTTTGTCCCCGAAAACCTAAGGTCCCAGGTCGTTCAGTGGGGACATGACTCCCGCCTAGCTTGTCACCCTGGCTCCACCCGCACTTACAACCTGCTCGCCCAGAGGTTCTGGTGGCCCGCTCTGAGAAAGGATGTACGGGAATTCGTCCAAGCCTGCCCCATCTGCAACCAACACAAGTCGTCCTGCCAGCCCCCAGCCGGATTGCTGCAGCCCCTGCCTGTGCCCAGACGTCCCTGGTCTCACATCGCCCTTGACTTTGTCACGGGGCTGCCCCCCTTCAAGGGGCAAGACCGTCATTCTCACCATAGTTGACCGATTCAGCAAGATGGCACACTTCATTCCCCTCCCCAAGCTCCCAACCGCCAAGGAGACCGCCCAGGTGGTCCTGGAACACGTCTTCCGGATCCACGGACTGCCAAAGGATGTAGTTTCTGACCGTGGTCCACAATTCTCCTCCGCTTTTTGGAAGGAGTTCTGTCACCTGCTGGGAGCCACAGTCAGTCTGACTTCCGGATTCCATCCCCAATCCAATGGGCAGTCAGAGCGGGCAAATCAGGAGCTCGAGAAGGCACTGCGATGCATGACTTCACGCAACCCCCACTCCTGGTCGCAGCAATTGACATGGGTGGAGTACGCACACAATTCTCTGACCTGCTCTGCCATCGGTATGTCCCCTTTCCAATGTGTTTATGGATACCAGCCTCCTCTATTTGCCAGTCAGGAAGGGGAGGTTACTTGCCCATCTGCACTTGCGTTTGCCCGTCGATGTCGCCGCACCTGGTCACAGGCCCGAGCCACACTTCTCAGATCCGTTGCCAGCTACACTACCGGGGCCAACCGTCGGAGAATCCCTGCTCCCACCTACCATGTTGGTCAAAGGGTGTGGTTGTCGTCAAGGAACCTGCCACTCAGGGTGGAGTCGCAGAAGTTGGCACCTCGGTTCATTGGCCCATTCCCTATCATAAGAGTGATTAGCCCAACTGCTGTCCGGCTCCAACTGCCTAATTCCATGAGGGTGCACCCCACTTTCCATGTGTCTAAGATTAAGCCCATTCATGAGAGTCCGCTGGTCCCTGCTGCGCCTTGTCCTCCTCCTCCACAGCTCGTCGATGGTGGTCTGGTTTACACCGTCCGCCGCCTGCTTCGGTCCAGACGGAGGGGTAGGGGTCTCCAGTACCTCATTGACTGGGAGGGCTATGGACCTGAGGAAAGGACCTGGGTGCCAGCTAGTCGGATTGTGGATAGGACTCTCATCACCGCCTTCCACCAACGGCATCCTGATCAACCTGCAATCCGTAGGGGGCCGCCCCAGAGGGATCCCTAACCGTCCTGCCCGCTCGGCTTCCTGTCCTGTGCCTGATCCTGTCTCGGGACCTGTCCCATCTCCCGACCACGGCCCTCCGGCTTCCTCCGAGGATGAGGGCGTTCGCTCGGACCGTTCGGAGGAGTTCTAGCCCTCCTCCGGCTCCCCTCCTCCCGCCCGGCGTGGTGTTGCTCTTGGGACTTCTGGGGCCGTCCCTTGGGGGGGGGGTTCTGTCATGAGCCCTCTCACTCCACCGGGTTACCACCTTAATGTGCTTCCACTATCTTCCACTCTGCTCATCTCTCTCTCTCTACTCAGCCTAACTAGCTCCACCTGTCCCTGCTCTGCTCGGCTCTAATTACTCTGCCAGCTGCGCTGCATTACCCACTAACCTCTCCCAGTATTTAAAGTCCTGTCTTGCAGCTCTCCTTTGTCAGATCGTCTGCAGAGCTCACACCCGGAACCTGTGTGCTCGCGCTTCTGGCTCACCCTTGTTTTGTGACCCCGGACCTGCCTGATTCTTGGATACTCTTCTGCCCCAGGAAAACCAGACCTGCTTTCTGCCATTACGACTCCTGACTACTCTTCGACCCCGGTAACTCTGACCAGCCTTCTGCCTTGCTACAACGTATTTGGATTTCCCTTGAACTGTACTTCTGCCTTGTTTCATCCGCCCCGTTGTGTCTGTGTTTCCTCCCCCCCCCCAGGACTTCTGGACCACCAACCACCGGCGTCATCGGACGCATCGCTGCCACTGGGGGGGGGGGCACAGACCCAGCACATTGGACGGGATAACCCCTGGAGCCTTCACTCACTCCCTACTTCCCTTTTCCCTTAAGTTTTAATAAACTTTCTGGTGTGACGCAATTGTGGTCCTCTTGTCGTCTGTCTGAACCGTGACAAATATGGGGAGCTTTTGATGTTGATCTTGTGGTTTTAACTATTGAACCTTTCCCAGGTTTATTTCTGGCTTAGTTGTTTTGTTATGCTTATTGGTTACTCATAGTTAGTCATAGAAACAGACCATGATCCATCAGAGAGAGCCTGATCACCGGCATCAATCATTCCCCAATAAACAAAATCCCTTGTGGCTTCGGAGATGAAATAGCACCACATTAAGATCACTAGCGAGGCCTTCAAATGAGTTTGGTCTCATTTTATCCGTGCAGTCAGATCGAGGCAGGCAATTGAGGTGAATAAGCCATTTACAAGGTTTTATGGAATTCTCTGCAGGGCTGAGCTGCATCCAGTCTGCTACGGTATTTGACTGAGTAGCTTGGAGGCTAGAGCTGCATGAGAGAAGACTCATACGTTATATTTAGCATTATCAGATGGGGTTCTGCTCTCTTGGTCGTCTCTTGCTAAAACAGGTCAAGTTTGCTAAATAAGATAAATAGAGTGATAGAGTTCAGGTTTTGGCCAAATACTATTTTGGTCAGTGGGCAGCTATCCTTTGAGCAATATGTGCTTAGTACATTCAGGGGCCGGCTGCCCGGATCCAGGTAAAGCCTATTCCTGGACTAAGAATCACATTCTCCATTGAGCATGCTTTCTACAAGAATGACAGTTCTTTAAAATATGCTTATTTGCGGAAAGGCTCGGACTGAGCCCATTTGTGTTAAAATGTTACATTCAGCACCAGAGTTTTACATTCCAGAATTTACATGCATTGCTTTGAGAAATACGGTATTGCATTTCAAAATGCTCCACACCTGTTTTGCTCTGTAGACTGTGGATTACACTGAAAGAGAGGCCAATAAAGCCTCGCAGGTGACATCACTCATAGACAGGGTTGGTTAGGCTGGACCTGAGCCCAGTGGAGGTCAGGGGTCATCGAACAGGAAGTGAGACATGGCTGTGGGGGTAGACACAACTGAGAACCGAGAGGCCAGAACTCCCCCAGCCTCCAGAGCATCTACTTTGGCAATCCCTCAATCATTCACAGCTCATCACCAACTGGCCATGGCTACATACCATAGGCTACTGAGCTCATACGTGTATGTAATTGTGTTTATTGCTATGTGTGAGTCAATATGAAAGTTCTCACATTCCTGTATTGTTCCTGTATTTTGAGGGATTTGGGCATCAGTTTTGATTCCTTGTTGCATCTATAAACTGGCTTGCTTGTGAACACTGCCTTAACCGTATATGGCCATGTTGAGCTTCTGATACATTCAGCACCTGAGCCAAGTGTGAGCCATGCAAGAACATTTCAACAAGGATATTCTCCCAATATACCTCCACTGCCGTGACAATGGGTTAATTCTAAGGCTCTTTCTCAATTGTCTAAAAGTTTGTCCCCTCCTCAGCTCGTTCCCTTCATTATCTCATTCCCTTCTTCTAGAGAATGCTCAAAAGGTGAAAACAATGTGGTGGAAGCTCATTATTAGGCTTTCCTACTCTTGATCAGGTCTTTTCAGAACAGTGAAGATGAAGGAGAGGAGAATAGGACAGATCTTTAGACAATTGAGAAAGAGCCCCAAGTGTTTTTCCTTGCTTGATAATGCTCTTCAGCTCCTATTAATGATGCCTGACTTCTCCTAACCAGTAGTAATTAGTGGGCTAGTCTGCTGACAGCCTGGGATTTTACACCCTGATAACAACAACAACGATAGAGGTGTGTCTGCCAGCTCAGTCAGGATGTGCCTGCTGTAGAACCAATCAATACTCTTGCTGCCAGCGTCCAAGGAGGCGTTGTGTGACCGACTTATGGGGCAAAAGAGAGTGTGGCCAAACAATGGCTTCTGCGTCTGTCAGTTACAACATCCCTCTTTGCAGCCAAACTGAAGCGACTATAAATCATGCCCTTGGCTTTATCGTCAATGTTTTCGTTTGCGGTGCTCTGTTGCCACAAAACAGAAAGACCATGTTGTATATCAGTGTCTGCTTCTTGAGGTAAAACAGCCTTCTTTATCAGATTCTATGAATCTCCTGTGTGGAATTTGTTACGAGTGCAAAAATGAGACCCTGGTCTCAATGGGCTCTCCTGATTAAATAGAAGTTACATTAAAATATTCCTTACCACTGTTTAAGATTCATGAGTAACGTCATTACTTCTGATGGGATATAAGCAAGGCTAAGTCCCACAGGGGTGTGTATGCCTTTATGAGGCATATAGTGAGGTGGTTGTTCTCTGTGGGATTACCCTTAGGCCTATGTACTATAACAAGTTGTGGAGCAGGCCATGGTTTATGCTATCACCACCCACTCCAATATGTTCAAAGGTCTGGGTCAGTTTCAAGAAAGTACTTTTGGAATTATGAAGCCTCATCAATTGTCAATCATCAAGCCAACTTGTAGCACTGGTGAAAGCATGCATGCTGTCTTTTTTGGGCAAAAAGCTCATTTCTGATGATGAACTTGGTTACTTTAAGCTGAGCAGGGATTAGGACCATTAAAGCGGGCTGCTTGCGGGAAGAGGTTTACAGAGGTTTTTGGGGTGTGCTTCTCCAGTGTTGCTCAATTTCTGACATTTATTTTCATTTGCTGCAATGTCACTACGGCCTCAGAGAGATAATTATGTTCTGGTTTCGCGAAACAAGTGCCGACTACGCCAAACGAATTAGGTCAAATTGAACTGCTTTACATGCATGGTTATGATTAAAGAATGATTAAAGAATTCAAAAGACTTAAAAAAAAAGCTATTACATACCATTTTAATAGTGTAATGACGTTACTCCCTGCTCTCTCTTCTCTCAACTTAATCATCATAGTCTCTTTATCCGTGGAATTGTCCTAAATAAGTATTTATTTTAGCACAGCATTGCACTACATTTGAGCTGGGAAAGTACCAGGAAATTGTCATATTTTTTCTTGTAGAGCTTGTAGGTGCCATATCGCTTGTAGATGCCATGACGCCATGATGCCGCAACATAATTGTTTATTTTGAGTGAGGCTGAGGCACCATACAACATATCATGTGAACGTCAATAGGAAGAAAAACACATGAACTACACTACCGGTCAAAAGTTTTAGAACACCTACTCATTCAAGGGTTTTTCTTAATTTTTTACTATTTTCTACATTGTAGAATAATAGTGAAGACATAAAAACTATGAAATAACACATATGGAATCATGTAGTAACTAAAAAAGTGTTAAACAAATCAAAATATATTTTATATTTGAGATTCTTCAAATAGCCACCCTTTGCCTGATGACAGCTTTGCACACTCTTGGCATTAACTCAACCAGCTTCATGAGGTAGTCACCTGGAATGCATTTCAATTAACAGGTGTGGCTTCTTAAAAGTTAATTTGTGGAATTTATTTTCTTCTTAATGCGTTTGAGCCAATCAGTTGTGTTGTGACAATTTGTGTGTGTGTGTGTGGGGGGGTTATACAGAAGATAGCCCTAATTTGGTAAAAGACCAAGTCCATATTATGAGAGAAACGACAGTCCATCATTACTTTAAGACATGACGAAACATTTCAAGAACTTTGAAAGTGTATTCAAGTGCAGTCGCAAAAACCATCAAGCGTTATGATGAAACTGGTTCACATGAGGACCGCCACAGGAATGGAAGACCCAGAGTTACCTCTGCTGCAGAGGATAAGTTCATTAGAGTTACCAGCGTCAGAAATTGCAGCCCAAATAAATGCTTCACAGAGTTCAAGTAACAGACACATCTCAACATCAACTGTTCAGAGGGGACTGTGTGAATCAGGCCTTCATGGTCGAATTGCTGCAAAGAAACCACTACTAAAGGACACCAATACGAAGAAGAGACTTGCTTGGGCCAAGAAACACGAGCAATGGACATTAGACTGGTTGGTCTGGAGTCCAAATTGGAGATGTTGGGTTCCAACCGCTGTGTCTTTGTGCGACGCAGTGTGGTTGAACGGATGATCTCCGCCTGTGTATTTCCCACCGTAAAGCATGGATGAGGAGGTGTTATGGTGTGGGGGTGCTTTGCTGGTGACACTGTCTGTGATTTATTTAGAATTCAAGGCACACTTAACCAGCATGGCTACCACATCATTCTGCAGCGATACTCCATCCCATCTGGTTTGGACTTAGTGGGACTATCGTTTGTTTTTCAACAGGACAATGACTCCCGAGTGGTGCAGCGGTCTAAGGCACTGCATCTCAGTGGCGTCACTACAGACCCTGGTTCAATTCCAGGCTGTAGCACAATCCGGCCATGATTGGGAGTCCCATAGGGTGGTGTACAATTGGCCCAGCATCGTCCGGGTTTGGCCGGGGTAGGCCGTCATTGTAAATAAGAATTTGTTCTTATCTAACTTGCCTAGTTAAATGTAAAGAAAATTAATAAAAATGACCCAACACACCTCCATGCTGTGTTAGGGCTATTTGACCAAGAAGGAGAGTGATGGAGGGCTGCATCAGATGATCTGGCCTCCACAATCCCCCGACCTTAACCAAATTGAGATGGTTTGGGGTGAGTCGGACCGCAGAGTGAAGGAAAAGCAGCCAACACGTGCTCAGCATATGTGGGAACTCCTTCAAGACTGTTGGAAAAGCATTCCAGGAGAAGCCGGTTGAGAGAATGCCAAGGTTGTGCAAAGCTGTCATCAAGGCAAAGGGTGGCTATTTCAAAAATATATTTTGATTTGGTTAACACTTTTTTGGTTACTACATGATTCCATATGTATTATTTCATAGTTTTGATGTCTTCACTATTATTCTACAATGTAGAAAATGGTAAAAATAAATAAAAACCGTTGAATGAGTTGTTGTTCTAAAACTTTTGACCGGTAGTGTATATCATTTGATTATGTTGTCAATTCACCTACAGGTCTATGTGTTCCATTCACAGATTCTCAGTCTCTAACCACCCCGTCAACCAGCTCTTTCAAAGAATCCATTGAGTCTACAAAGAACTACATAAACATAGTCACCTCCAACATATTTATAAATAAACAGTGGTTTGGGGGGTGCAATGACTGATGCACAGGGTTCTTCGGCAGTCCCCATAGGAGAACCCTTTTTGGTACCATGTAGATTCCTCTGGGGAAAGGGTTCTACCTATAACTCAATAGGGTTCTACCTGGAACCAAAAGGGTTTTACCTGGAACCAAAAAGGGTTCTTCAAAGTGTTCTCATATTGGGACAGCCGAAGAACCCTTTTAGGTTCTAGATAGCACTTGTGTGGGTTGTTATTTCTCCCAGGTTTAGGTTTGGTCGGGACTGGACGATGTGACAGGAAGCCACTGTATCCAGTCTGCCTCTGGGGTTGGAACAGACTTGAGTTAACCATCCCTGCAGATACCTGCAGACTGAGAGCCAAAGCATTGTCATTGTTCAAAGTCATTGTTCTGTTTGAGTGAGTTTAGTTGAAAGACTTTCAGCTGTCTTTTCATTTTTATACTTTGTTAATGACTTCAGTTCAGACTATAGATTTGTTTTTGTCTAAGTGGCATGTACACCTAAAGCGGTGTTTAACTTAAGCAGTTGTGGGTTGACTTCTATGACACTGAATTAACTCTGGTAGTGAGATGTAGTATGTTTGCATAGTGCAAAGTACAATTTTACAGACATTTGTGACTCATAAATTAAACATGTTTATGCGTGCTTTATACAACTGTATTAATGCATACTGACATTCACATACCACCACTGTTTACATAACTCGATAGTGGATTTAGACTATAGATTCAAAGTCTGTAATTAAGGCTTCTCTCTCTCTCTCCCTCCGTGCTGTTGATGGCCTGTGAAAAAAGGGGGGATTTTCTCTCTTCACTTCTGGATGACTGAGTAATTTCCTCCCTGGGATCCACCTCGCTGAGATGAAAATGCATGTTGAGAGAAAGAGAGGGAACGAGACAGGGAGGGAGAGAGGGAAAGATTGGAATGCCTGAGGTGCATTTCTCCCTAAATGAAAATCAGGTGACCGTCCATTGTGAGGCCTGTGGATGGAGGGAATGAGAGGAAAGCAGAGTCGGAGAGAAAGAAAAGGTCAAATTCCTCCCTTCATATGGAGAGCGGGAACAGACAGAATGATAATGGGGTACATTTCCTCCGTATTGCAGCCTGCAACAATTTTTTAGACAGTGCTTCAACCCTGCCCACTCTCTCAGAAGTGTAAATGCAAATTGTAAGGATAAATGTATGTATCTTATAGGGCCGTGTGGAAATTGAAGGGGTTTAGGAGAACCGATTTGGCGTGGGGTTTCTGGTTTGTGGAATGGGAGTTGTGGGGAGCAGGGGTTGGGGGATGGTCCTTGGAGACCTAACGCTGAGTAAACATATTAGTAACAATAAATCATGTCTTTGCCTGCATTGCCTGAGTGCCAGTGATATAAACATTTGGGCAATGTTAATCCCCCAAGACTGTTTAAACTTGTGTGCAGATAACAGCTAATTAGAGTCAGATGTGAGTGCCGTTACGAGCCCTACTTTTTTAAGACTTTTGTTTGAAACAAAGGATTGATGATAAACATGAGATCTGGGCGCCCGAGTGCATCTAGAGACAGGACGATGAGGCTGGTGGACACAAATCCAACTCTTCTCATGTGTTTGTGGAGCGAGTTTATCTTCCCTGTCCTCTGAAACTGCTGCTCAGTGCCTCGTAGTCCCACGTGCATAATTAATTATTCAATCAGGTCTTTGCATAGCAGATGCCTCACAGACAATGGACAGGACTTTTTTTCCCTTCCACATTTCACACACTTTTCAATTTTCACTGGGTTGTAATGTACACATTTTTTCTAAAAGTAATTTAAATGAAGTGTTTACTACTTACATAACGGTAAACCTTCCTATGACTTATTTATTTCCTTATCCACGTCAAAGCATGTAAGTTAAATTATGATTACTTCTCTTACCAAAATATTTCAGCACTGCAAGAGTTTAAAGTAACATTTAGTGTCATTCAAACGTATCTATTTATTTTATAAGCTCATTTGAAACTCCATGGCAGTTTTGATGGAAAAGACAGCTAGCTAATAACTAGGTTCACTTCTTGTTGACTCCCTGTTTGGAATGACAGGGTTTGGGAGAGGGACAGGGCACTTCGTCAACAGTCTCTAACCATCAACGACCCTGCCATCGAGGGAATTCCTGCCCTGAGATGGGCTATGCCATGGATACCAGCTTAGGGGGGCACGTTGAAACCACACTCACTCCCCACCTCCTTGCCTTTCTCCCTGCTTTTCATCCTCCCTTCTTTTTATTTCCTCTCTCTTCCTCTTTCCTGTCTCTCTTTCCTCTTCCCCCTCCTTTTCATTCCTCAATTTTTTTGTGATAAAGATGAAGAATTAGTTGGCTCTCTTACAGGAAACCACCAGTTGATTCTCCTAATAGCATGCCTGTCAAAAATCATTGTGCATTTCACATCAATGTTCCAATAGCTGATACAGTCCCGGGGTTGGCCTCAACGTTGCCCTCCTCTTATTGTCAGAGTTCAGTGTTCAGTGGCCTTTATTGAAACTCCATGTGGGGGCTCCATTGTACTCACGTGATCAAAAGAAAGAGAAAGAGAGAGAGTGTGAGAGAGACAGAGAGAGTGTGTGAGAGACAGAGGGAGAGAGAGGGAGATGACAGGGTGGTGGAAGGGAGTAGAGGCTGCCTCTGTGTGGATGTGGGGTCAGGCCAGACAGAGTGGAAGGAGATGAGATAGGTCAAAGGTGAGACGCCCCTGCCTGCTCGCGTTTTGTGAGCTGAAGAATCATAGCCTTGTCGGAGAAAACATGCATGGAGGGGGTGGGCGGTTTGGGAGAGTGGGGAGACAGAATGGGGGGATTGGAGAAAGGGCGGGGTAGGGGCGTGAGGGGTGTTCTAGCAACAGAGGGCACACACACACATACACACACACTTCCCATAGTAGCAGATGGGACCTGTCGCAGTGACCCCACTGTGTGTCTTGTTAACATCTCACCCACACACATGTTGTCCCATATGAGAGACGCTGTGTAAAGTAGGTTATTATCTCAGTTGAATGGATGGATTGGATGGGATCACTACTGATAAGGCTTGAGTTTCAATCTGAGGTTCAAGGGAGTTCACACACACACTCTCTCTATCTCTCACTCTCTCTCTTTCGCTCTCTCTCTCTCTCTCACACACCATACTTGAAGGGCATAATATAATATCGATCTGCACAGGGTTAAGTTCATAATGTTCTCAAGCTGTAGAGTCTTGTTACAAGACTATCTGAAAACCTATTCATTCCTCCTTGTAATGCACTTTTGCAATGGGCTCTAGGGATTGATGCAGTGTCCAGCTACACCAATAGAGTTAGTGGGTGCCAATAACAAATGAAGTAAGCCCCGAAGTGAAATGAACTCCACAGTTTGGTAAGTGGGTAAAAAAAATGCTTGGCACAGCAGGTTTGCTGAACACATCCCATCTAGCACATTTTGTTCCTTGGAAAATTGTGGAAATGTAAATGTTTGGTTTCCCATTGGTTCAGGAAGCCATAAGTTTCCTGACCGTTTTTTAAACATTCTGAGAACGGAAGTGAAAATATTGCCTGTTCTGGGAACATTAATTTTAGGTTGCATGGAGGTTCTGAGAATGTTTTACTATGGTTCACGGAAAGTTTTCCTGGGATTTTTTGTTAACGTTCTGAGAATTTAGGTTATTTTGAGGTTTTTAATAACTTTCTTAAAACTTTCACTGTATGTTTCAATAAGACTTTTAATAACACTGCTAGCTTAGTTTGGGTTAACTGTTTTGAACTCCAAGCACAGATAGGACACATCAATTAATTGCTTAGTCATTAATCAAGCAAACACATGTCTTTTTTTATTGTGGCACAGCATCAGTGAGATTCAAAGCTATGATCTTCTGTTCTCTATCCATGGAATTAGTCCACTGCACCACAAGGATGGAGCTAGCATGCCATGTTTTTTAACTCATACAAAGCTGTTCATTTTAGTCTATTCAAACAGACCCCATTTCAAAGGAAACAAGCACTCATTAAGATCAGGTGTGGCCAATTAGTGAATGCGGCCAAAACACTTAACAAGATAGAGGATTGTTTTAATGCTGAGAACGGAATGTATATGTTTTTCTTTGACCGTTACTAATGTTTTCTTGTGGTTTTTATTGAACGTTTTCATAATGTTCTGAGAACATTACTTTAAATAGAACCATGAGGAAACCTGTAGCAAAAATGTTATGCTGAAGTATTGAAATTCCCACAGGAGAACGTTGTTTTTTAAGTTTCTCTGAACTATTTGGGAACATTCCCAATGTCAAACCAGTTGGAGAACGTTCCTAGAACATTACCAAAAATGTAGTTAAATGTTACCATGTTTGAACTTTTAGGAAATGTTCTGTTAAAGTAATGAAATACCAAGCAGTTTATGTTATTTTGTCAAGTTCCTTAAATGTGCTGAGAATGTTCCAAAGCCAAGCAACTATCCTGCACCATTCCCAGAATGTTGTGGGAAGGTTGTATGCAAAATAACCATAGGACAACCACGCTCTCAACAAGGTCTAAGAAACATATGGTTCTCAGAACGTTATGTGCTTGCTGGGATCCCACTAATGGCTCTTTAGTGGTACTGTATTCCATAAGTGGGTGTGAAACAGTCTATATCCCCGTCTTCAGTGTGATTTTACAAAATCTTAACTACTCTTGGGTTTCAACCACATGTGTGTGTGTGTGTATGTTTGTGTTTGTGTGTGTGTAGCCATATACACCACAGCTCTGATTTAAATCCTCTCTAATATACATACTTGCTGAAGTGTCTGTGTGTGGTAAATATAAGCTAATAAAGGGTTATGAAAGGAATAGGCATCTAGAGGTTCCATATTATCATCTAAAGGTTCTTCCTAGAACTGTATATGAAGGGTTCTACCGAGAACCCTTTTATATTTGGAGGGTTCTTCCTAGTTATAACCTAACACAGTGGAGTTAGGAAAACTCCCGGTTTACAGGTCACATCAGGCCTGCAAGTCATGTTATGCTGGCTTGCAAAGTGATGTGTAATTCCTATTGGAATCCAGCCATAGTTAGGATATCCAACAAGTGGAATTGTTGCTCACCTGCAACCTGCATTCAGAATGACTGCCAGGGTAGGAAATATTGAATACTGAGACTACCTTAATCATCTAAACTGGAACAACCATCTCAGTAATGGGTCCAATAAATCCAATTACTAACAGATTGGATTAGTTTAGAAAACTGTATTTTATTTATCTTCCGTAGCATAAAATGAATCAACCAATCAATGTACATGCAAAAACACAGATATTGCAGTAAAACACATTTCAGAAAATCTCCCTGCAATAGAGCATGCTGGGAAACATTATATACAGTATGGTTCTATGTAGAACCCTTCTTGCCTTCCAAAGATTCATCAAAGAACCCTTTCTTCCCAAAATTATTTTTAGGATGTTAAAGGTTCTAAGTAGAACCATTTGCCTTACAAAGAACCCTTGTCTTCCAAAAAGGGTTCTTCAGATCAAAATGGTTCTTGGTAGAACCCTATCCCTCTGCAAATAACCCCTTTGGAGTGTGTGTGTGTGTGTGTGTGTACTGTAGTCTTTGCATAGGGTTGTAAACTAATGAGTTGAGGGCTCACATGCAGCTCAGACTGAAATCAGTCTGCTTCCTCAGTATAAGTGTATGAGTGTGTGTGAGAGATGGGGCGCCATCGACTGCAGAGCTTTTAGCGTCAAGGATGAAAAAAGCTTCTCGAGGTGACCTTATCCAGCAGGAATGTCTCTCAGAGTTGTAGCTGGAAAAGCAGCCCTATTGGGGGTCAATGTACAGATTTGGAGCTTATTGAGGAGGATATGAGCTCCGCTCGTTATCCTAGTGTCAGACAGGTATTCCCTTTCGTTGTAGTTACCTTCACCTTTCCTTTCATAGTTTCCTCCATCAGAATTGATGTGATTGACCCGGACAGGTGAATAATACATTCCCAACAGGCATTGACCATACTGCTTTCACCTATCATGTTTTTCGATCAGTGTAGATCAGAGTTATCCAACTTCAGTCTTGGATTGACATTGCGCTGTGTACGTTTTTTACCCAGTCCATCACTAACACACCTGATTCTAAAAAAAAACAATACCAGTTTTTAGTCTGAGCCACAATAAGCTGAACCAGGTGTGGTACTGAAGGGCTAGAACAAAAGCCTGCACACCCAGTAGCTCTCAATGACCCTTTAATGAGTTGGTGATCCATGGCATATATTAAGAGGAGATGAGGAATGGATACCACTTATACCTACTGAGATGCACCCTTGCTCTTCCCAGAGTGCTGTAGCCCTGCTTTAAACCCTGTCAGCCCATTGGGAGCCATGCCCTCAAACCACACTCCCCACTCCCTCAGGGTTAGGGGTCTCCATTGTGTGTATGTGCGTGTGTGTGTGTGGGTTGGTCGTAGGGATGGGACACTGTTCCCAGGAGCTTAGTGTCTCAGCAAGGGGGCTGTGTGTACACTGGCCTTGTCCCCTGGGGGTCCAATGATGCCTGTTTCAAGCCGTCTGCCTTTGTGTCAGTCTAGCAGAGAGAAATGGGAGGCAACGGAGAGAGCCACAGTAGGGCCAGGGGCATTTGCATGGTTGGCATCACTTTGAACTAAAATCCCGAGACCTCGTTTCTTGTGAATGTGAACGTACCCCCATGATTACCATACACCCCCCTCTGCCACCCCCTCACCCCTCTCACCCCTTCCCCCCAATCCGTAGTGCCCCTTATCCCAGAATCCCCCACTTTCATCCCCGCCACAAACAATAAACAAACTCTGAGCAGCGGCGGCCCTCCTAATGAACGGAACCAATTAGGGCCCGGCCGCACAAAGGAAGCTCCACTATATTGTTTGTGCCATTTATTTACATAGTATTTGGGGTAAACAATGGAGGCCAGGCCTCAGATGGGTGCGAAGCAGAGGAGAGCTTGTTTGTTTGGTTTCTAAAAGAGGATGATCACTTATGGCTCCAGCCCAAATTGCTAATAGGAATTAAACCATGAGGGATTGTGCTGAGATTTGAGTGCCCCCCTCTCCGACATTCACCACCCAAAAGTGGGGAGACAAGTGACTGACATAGGAGGCCAGGCAGGAGGGATGAAGTATTTAAAAAGTGTTTTGCTGGACTCTCTTCCATTCTGTTGCATAGCCCTGATGAATAGGGGGGAGAACACTAGAAGTCTGTTTTATTTTGGGGTCAGCTCCTCTCTCTGAGAGGGCCAAAGATGATGGGACTCCCTGGGCTGAATAAACTGAGATTGAGACATTTTTCCTGTCTGGCGTGTGTCTCTCACATTGTCTCCCTCTCTGTCTGCAGCGTGAAAGAAACTAAACTACACAGCTACATTCCTGTAGTAGGCTGAAGAGCCCATGTGCGGAGAGGGACTTTCAGGCAGTTTATTTGCTATTCTGTAATGTATGTTCACATGGGAAAATTACATGTCAGATGGATTATGTATAAATATTTGAATAGGTGTTACCCTGTGTATACATGATAACGTGGTTGTTTTTGTTTGCATTTTGTCTTGAGCTCTCTTCTTCTCAGCAAGTGGGAACAGCTTACTGTAAGTATCTTGTAATGAACCAAAACTACACTGTTGATGAAAGCCCACATAGGAGATCCGAGGACCCATGTTTCTATAGCAACCCTGTCAACTGACTAACTAGGTGGCCAAGAGGTGTGTGTGTGTGTGTGTGTGTGTGTGTGTGTGTGTGTGTGTGTGTGTGTGTGTGTGTGTGAGTGTGTGTGTGAGTGCGTGCGTGTGCAGTTTAAAAATCATTCCCCACATTGTTTGGATAATTTGATTGGAATCCAAAACATGTATGAAACCATGCTCCAGTTTTATCCTTTGTTTATTTACCATTCACGCCTCAGGCCAGAAATAGTATACCACCTAAGCATGATTCCTGTGGTATTGAGGTTAATGTGGTTAGAAGGTACACACTACAACAGTTGTGGTGCACTAGTGTCTCCATAATGTTTATATGTAGGCATGTCTCTGTAATTGCTTTGGCTGTCTTTGTCAGACGGAGTAGGTAGAGGGTGCCCCCATTCACTGATAGAGATTCAGGTAGTTTTGTATCCCTGTAATTGTGAAGGTTAGGATTGGGGGTAGTTTAATCTGATCCTAGATCTGTGAAGAAGGGAAATTTAAGTATCAGTAGGCTCATTTGCATCTAGTTGTTTGGCAATGATTTTCTCTCAATATTGTAAAAAACTCATTGGGAATGGAACAATGAATGAAGCTTGCATTTGCCACGCAAATGATCTGAAAACAAACATATTCTCTTCTGAGCAGATGACAGGCTGATCATTGGCATGGAACGCTGGTATAATCCCATGTAGCCATGCCAGGCAGGTTCATCCCTCTTCTGAGATGGTTTTGCCAAGTTGGCTGCCCAACATAGCGGTAGTCATTGTTTTAGGTTAACCAGATTAGGCTAATCACATTAGGCCATGCCAAGGCATATCTCCGAGATGGAATGAAGGGTCGGGCTGTGTAGTCGTCACCATGCAGCTCAGGGAGAGATATGTGGTCCCATAGCAGCATTGCTTAAGTGCTGCATTGAGATAAACAGCAGTTTTTTGTTTACCGTTAGTCTCAAGGCTAACGTAAGGCGCTATGGTAGGCTACGCAAAGCTGCCTGCTGCGGCCTTGTTAGAAAATATAGCAACACACAAGTTATGTGGTGTTATGTCAAAGTGATACATAGTCATTTAATATTAAGGCAGGATATATATTAGCGAGTAAATACAAGCTAATGGCAGTGCTCCTCTAAACCTAAACTCAACAATCATTTAACTATCCCACTGGTCACACCACATCATTTCAACGGGGATAATTGGGTAATATTTTCCAATGTGTTATCATTATGCTTTCAACCATCTAAAAGCATAACCAAATTTCAGTGTAAAAACAATGTCTGATTTTTGGTTTAGTTGTCACCCAAATGTCTACCGCTGCGCTTTCAACCATTTAAAAGCACAGCAAAGTTCAAATGGGAATACAATGTTATATATTTTGTTTATTTATACAACAGATTAATGTGTTATCACTGTGCTTCATTTAATAGAGGAACCAAATGAGATTCCCTTAAAAGTACATGGTGCAAGTGATCAAAGCAATTTGAGATTCTACGCGGATTTTTACAGCAATTGTGAAGATATCAACAGACCTGCGACGACCTATGCATGCTATCTTGAACATGCATGCTTTATATGATAACATAAGAAGAAATGTATAGTTACGATAAACTCAAAATGTTGCCATGGATGTGTTACTAATTTTAAGGTTGAATGTTACATTAGTTTGAAAGATAGCCTTAACTTTAGGCTATTTACTGTATTAGAAAATATAAAAATGTAAAGGATATGTATCTGCTGCTTGGATAGTTCCATCTGTGCCACTGACTTAATCCCATTCTTGAACTTTTATTTTTGGTTGATTTGGAGATGTGCATATAACATATCAATTGATAGTTTGTCGACAAGTTAATAGGATATTTATTGTATTTCAAAAGTGATATTGAATTGTGTTTGGTTGTGAACACAACCAAATATTAACATTTGAAGGAGGTATCTTCTGCTTGGATAGTTCCATCTGTGCCACTGACTTAGTCTAGCTTTAATTCCAGTTTGTCTACAACTTAATAATTGGTATGTTGGATTCATGTCTCCATCTCAACCACAAATCTAAGGTAAAGAATAGGACTGAATCAAATCCAATCAAACTTTAAATGCACTTCAAATAAAGTTTGATTTGATTTAGTGCTGTTTTTATTTTATTTTGGTTGAGATGGAGACATGAATCCAACATATCAATTTTTAATTTGTAGACAGACTGGAATTAAAGCCAGACTAAGTCAGTGGGACATATGGAACTATGTTGATATAATGTTGCATTGACAACCAAACACAATTCAGTATCACTACATACCTATACATTTGAGTCAACCATAGGCCTATAGTATTGTATATTTTTTGTTGAATTATGGGTTAAATTGAAACAATACTTGTTGATGACTTATTTTTTCTCTAAGCAATGGCATTTTTCTGGCCACTCTTCCGTAAAGCCCAGCTCTGTAGAGTGTACGGCTTAAAGTGGTCCTATGGGCAGATACCTATGGGCAGATACTACTTTGGTCTCTTTGTTGCCTTTCTGATTATTGCCCTCCTTGCCTGGTCCGTGAGTTTTGGTGGGCGGCCCTCTCTTGGCAGGTCTGTTGTCGTGCCATATTCTTTAAATGTTTTAATAATGGATTTAATGGTGCTCCGTGGGATGTTCAAGGTTTTGGATATTTTTTTATAACCCAACCCTGATCTGTACTTCTCTACAACTTTGTCCCTGACCTGTTTGGAGAGCTCCTTGGTGCCGCTTGCTTTGTGGTGCCCCTTGCTTAGTGGTGTTGCAGACTCTGGGGCCTTTCAGAACAGGTGTATATATACTGAGATCATGTGACAGATCATGTGACACTTAGACTGCACACAGGTGGACTTTATTTAACTCATTATGTGACTGCTGAAGGTAATTGGTTGCACCATATCTTATTTTGGGGCTTCATAGCAAAGGGGGTGAATACATATGCACACACCACTTTTCCGTTATTTATTTTTAATACTTTTTTGAAACAAGTGGATATGACGCTACAAGCTTGGCACACCTGTATTTGGGGAGTTTCTCCCATTCTTCTCTGCAGATCCTCTCATGCTCTGTCAGGTTGGATGGGGAGCGTCGCTGCACAGCTATTTTCTGGTCTCTCCAGAGATATTCAATCGGGTTCAAGTCCGGGCTCTGGCTGGGCCACTCAAGGACATTCAGAGACTTGTGCCGAAGCCACTCCTGCGTTGTTTTGGCTGTGTGCTTAGGGTCGTTGTCCTGTTGGAGGGTGAACCTTCGCCCCCAGTCTGAGGTCCTGAGGGCTCTGGAGCAGGTTTTCATCAAGGATCTCTCTGTACTTTGCTCCGTTCATTTTTCCCCTCAATCCTGACTAGTCTCCCAGTCCCTGCCGCTGAAAAACATCCCCACAGCATGATGCTACCACCACAATGCTTCACTGTAGGGATGGTGCCAGGATTCCTCCAGACATGACGCTTGGCATTCAGGCCAAAGAGTTCAATCTTGGTTTCATCAGACCATAGAATCTTGTTTCTCATGGTCCGAGAGTCCTTTAGGTGCCTTTTGGCAAACTCCAAGCAGGCTGTCATTTGCCTTTTACTGAGCAGTGGCTTCCGTCAGGCCACTCTACCATAAAGGTCTGATTGGTGGAGTGCTGAAGAGATGGTTTTCCTTCTGGAAGGTTCTCCCATCTCAACAGAGGAACTCTGGAGCTCTGTCAGAGTGACCATCGGTTCTTGGTCACCTCCCTGACCAAGGCCCTTTTTCCCGATTGCTCAGTTTAGCCAGACAGCCATCTCTAGAAAGAGTCTTGGTGGGTCCAAACTTCTTCCATTTAATAATGATGGAGGCCACTGTGTTCTTGTGGACCTTCAACGATGCAGACATTTTTTGGTACCTTTCCTCAGATCTGTGCCTCGACACAATCCTGTCTCAGAGCTCCACGGACAATTCCTTCGGCCTCATGGCTTGGTTTTAGCTCTGACATACACTGTCAACTGGGGAACCTTATATAGACAGGTGTGTGCCTTTCCAAATCATGTCCAATTAATTGAATTTACCACAGGTGGACTCCAATCAAGTTGTAGAAAAATCTCAAGGATGATAAATGGAAACAGGATACACCTGAGCTCAATTTCGAGTCTCATAGCAAAGGGTCTGAATGCTTACAGTACCAGTCAAAGGTTTGGACACACCTACTCATTCAAGGGTTTTTCTTTATTTGTACTATTTTCTACATTGTAGAATAATAGTGAAGACATCAAAACTATGAAATAACACATATGGAACCAAAAAAGTGTTAAACAAATCAAAATATATTTGAGATTTGAGATTCTTCAAATAGCCACCCTTTGCCTTGACGACAGCTTTGCACACTCTTGGCATTTTCTCAACCAGCTTCACCTGGAATGCTTTTCCAACAGTCTTGAAGGAGTTCCCACATATGCTGAGCGCTTGTTGACTGCTTTTCCTTCACTCTGCTGTCCGACTCATCCCAAACCATCTCAGTTGGGTTGAGGTCGGGTGATTGTGGAGGCCAGGTCATCTGATGCAGCCCTCCATCACTCTCCTTCTTGGTCAAATAGCCCTTATACAACCTTGAGGTGTGTTGGGTCATTGTCCTGTTGAAAAACAAATGATAGTCCCACTAAGCCCAAACCAGATGGGATGGCGTATCGCTGCAGAATGCTGTTGTAGCCATGCTGGTTAAGTGTGCCTTGAATTCTAAATAAATCACAGACAGTGTCACCAGCAAAGCACCCCCACACCATAACATCTCCTCCTCCATGCTTTACGGTGGGAAATACACATGCGGAGATCATCCGTTCATCCACACCACGTCTCACAATGACACAGCGGTTGGAACCAAAAATCTCAAATTTGGACTCCAGACCAAAGGACAACTTTCCACCAGTCTAATGTCCATTGCTCATGTTTCTTGGCCCAAGCAGGTCTCTTCTTCTTATTGGTTTCCTTTAGTAGTTGTTTCTTTGCAGCATTTCGACCATGAAGGCCTGATTCACACAGTCCCCTCTGAACAGTTGATGTTGAGATGTGTCTGTGACTTGAACTCTGTGAAGCATTTATTTGTGCTGTAATTTCTGAGGCTGGTAACTCTAATGAACTTATCCTCTGCAGCAGAGGTAACTCTGGGTCTTCCATTCCTGTGGCTGGCCTCATGAGAGCCAGTTTCATCATAGCGCTTGATGGTTTTTGCGACTGCACTTGAAGAAACTTTCAAAGTTCTTGAAACTTTCGTATTGACTGACCTTCATGTCTTAAAGTAATGATGGACTGACGTTTCTCTTTGCTTGTTTGATCTGTTCTTGCCATAATATGGACTTGGTCTTTTACCAAATAGAGCTATCTTCTGTATACCCCTCTACGTTGTCACAACACAGCTGATTGGCTCAAACGCATTAAGAAGGAAAGAAATTCCACAAATTAACTTTTAAGAAGCAACACCTGTTAATTGAAATGCATTCCAGGTGACTACCTCATGAAGCTGATTGAGATAATGCAAAGAGTGTGCAAAGCTGTTATCACAGCAAAGGGTGGCTATTTGAAGACTCTCAAATATATTTTGACTTTTTCAATACTGATTTGGGTACTTTATTTACATTTAAGTCATTTACCAGACTTTCTCATCCAGAGCAACTTACAGTTAGTGAGTGCATACATTTTCATACTGGTCCCCCGTGGGAATCGACCCCTCAACCCTGGCGTTGCAAGCGCCATGCTCTACCAACTGAGCTACAGAGGAAGCCACATGGACAAGCTGACCAATAGAATAGGTAAACTTTTCTACTGTGGGGGATAGTAGATTGACGTAGGCTAATGATTTTGCTGTTAGTTACTTGTCTTGTTGGCTGAGGAAAAGTAAATTGACAGTTATTCTAACATCTTCAAGGTGCACATCAGAATTAGGTAATTAGGCACATCATTGCATCCTCGACTTGCATGTTCTGTTAATTTGAATTAACATAATCTAAGTGTGTTTTCTGTCATTCTGAGCACCGTGGGTGGACGCCCTTATCAGGTTACGCACCCAATGCATATGGGTCCGGTAAATTTCTCAAATGTCCGGTAAATTAAAATGCTGCCGGTCAAATATCCGGCTCCATCTTTTCCTAACGGAAGCCCTGGCACATTGGTAATAGTCAGTGACAAATATAATACCTAAGCAGGGCTGGGTAAAACCCTGGATGGGAGACCGAAGGGTAGGTGTAGATAGATTCATTCTCCAGTAGGAGGTGCTGTCCAGCTTATTGTAAAAAAAAAATCTGATAGTGGATATAAAGTTGAAGATCTGACATTGTTTTAAAGGTACAAATGCTACATATTTTATACAAGATTTGTCTATGTAGGAATTTGGTTATCATGATGACATAATCCTGTGGTTGAAATTTCACCCCCAAAACAGCAGATGCCTTTTTTTCTAATTCTATGTATTTCCCACGTAGATTCCACGTGACAATATGTTGACAAATTAAATTGAAACAATGTTGATTCAACCAGTTTGTGCCCAGTGTGATGCCAATGATGCTAGTATTGCTGCTAACAGTCATGGTTATTTGACTGAACTCATAATGCTAACCTAGGCGATGTCTTTACGGTAGAATGCTAAAGGGATAGTTAGCTTCTGACTGGAGGGAGAATAAACTATTCTTTGCCCGTCATGCGAACCATACCTTGGGCTTTCCTGTAGGCTGCACAGACATCCATAAATCTACCTCTCTGCTAAGTGGGGGAGTTAGCAAGGTAGACTGTTGGGGAAGACAGGATGGTAGAGGGGAGGAAGAGAGAGAGAGAGAGAGAGAGAGAGAGAGAGAGAGAGAGAGAGAGAGAGATAGATAGAGAGAGAGAGAGAGAGAGAGAGAGAGAGAGAGAGAGAGAGAGAGAGAGAGAGAGAGAGAGAGAGAGACAGCCACCCTAGTCATAGACTGTTCTCTCTGCTACCGCACGGCAAGCGGTACCGGAGTGCCAAGTCTAGGTCCAAAATACTTTTCAACAGCTTCTACCCCCAAGCCATAAGACTCCTGAACAGCTAATCATGGCTACCCGGACTATTTGCACTGCCCCCCCACCCCATCCTTTTTACGCTGCTGCTACTCTGTTAAGTATTTATGCATAGTCACTTTAACTCTACCCACATGTACATATTACCTCAACTACCTCAACTAGCCGGTGCCCCCGCACATTGACTCTGCAACGGTACCCCCCTGTATATATAGCCTCCCTACTGTCACTTTATTTTACTGTATATATAGCCTCCCTACTGTCACTTTATTTTACTTCTGCTCTTTTTTTCTCAACACTTTTTTGTTGTTGTTGTTTTATTCTTACTTTTTTTGTTAAAAATAAATGCACTGTTGGTTAAGGGCTGTAAGTAAGCATTTCACTGCAATGTCTGCACCTGTTGTATTCGGCGCATGTGACCAATAAAATTTGATTTGATTTGATTTGACAGCTACAAAGAAAGTGAGACATCCAGAAATAACAAGAGAGAAGGTAAATTGAAATAGAGAGGGAGAGAGAAAGAGAGGTACTGTACAGTGGGGGAAAAAAGTATTTAGTCAGCCACCAATTGTGCAAGTTCTCCCACTTAAAAAGATGAGAGAGGACTGTAATTGTCATCATAGGTACACGTCAACTATGACAGACAAAATGAGAAAAAAAAATCCAGAAAATCACATTGTAGGATTTTTTATGAATTTATTTGCAAATTATGGTGGAAAATAAGTATTTGGTCACCTACAAACAAGCAAGATTTCTGGCTCTCACAGACCTGTAACTTCTTCTTTAAGAGGCTCCTCTGTCCTCCACTCGTTACCTGTATTAATGGCACCTGTTTGAACTTGTTATCAGTATAAAAGACACCTGTCCACAACCTCAAACAGTCACACTCCAAACTCCACTATGGCCAAGACCAAAGAGCTGTCAAAGGACACCAGAAACAAAATTGTAGACCTGCACCAGGCTGGGAAGACTGAATCTGCAATAGGTAAGCAGCTTGGTTTGAAGAAATCAACTGTGGGAGCCATTATTAGGAAATGGAAGACATACAAGACCACTGATAGATCAGGGGGTAGATCAGCTTTAATATTGCAGATAGATTGTTACTTCCATCAATGTAATTGTCTGCATCACTTCCAATCCCCCATATGCTTATTTTTTTCTCGCAAATATATATATATATATATATATACAGTGAGGGAAAAAGGTATTTGATCCCCTGCTGATTTTGTATGTTTGCCCACTGACAAAGAAATGATCAGTCTATAATTTCAATGGTAGGTTTATTTGAACAGTGAGAGACAGAATAACAACAAAAAAATCCAGAAAAGCGCATGTCAAAAATGATATAAATTGATTAGCATTTTAATGAGGGAAATAAGTATTTGACCCCCTCTCAATCAGAAAGATTTCTGGCTCCCAGGTGTCTTTTATACAGGTAACGAGCTGAGATTAGGAGCACACTCTTAAAGGGAGTGCTCCTAATCTCAGCCTGTTACCTGTATAAAAGACACCTGTCCACAGAAGCAATCAATCAATCAGATTCCAAACTCTCCACCATGGCCAAGACCAAGAGCTCTCCAAGGATGTCAGGGACAAGATTGTAGACCTACACAAGGCTGGAATGGTCTACAAGACCATCGCCAAGCAGCTTGGTGAGAAGGTGACAACAGTTGGTGCGATTATTCGCAAATGGAAGAAACACAAAATAACTGTCAATCTTCCTCGGCCTGGGGCTCCATGCATGATCATGGGAACGGTGAGGAATCCGCCCAGAACTACACAGGAGGATCTTGTCCAAAGCCTATTCCCCCTCAGGAGACTGAAAAGATTTGGCATGGGTCCTCAGATCCTCAAAAAATTATACAGCTGCACCATCGAGAGCATCCTGACTGGTTGCATCACCGCCTGGTATGGCAACTGCTTGGCCTCCGACCGCAAGGCACTACAGAGGGTAGTGCGTACGGCCCAGTACATCACTGGGGCCAAGCTTCCTGCCATCCAGGACCTCTATACCAGGCGGTGTCAGAGGAAGGCCCTCAAAATTGTCAGACTCCAGCTACCCTAGTCATAGACTGTTCTCTCTGCTACCGCACGGCAAGCGGTACCGGAGTGCCAAGTCTAGGTCCAAAAGACCTATTTGCACTGCCCCCCCACCCCATCCCTTTTAAGCTGCTGCTACTCTGTTAATTATTTATGCATAGTCACTTTAACTCTACCCACATGTACATATTACCTCAACTACCTCAACTAGCCGGTGCCCCCGCACATTGACTCTGCAACGGTACCCCCCTGTATATATAGCCTCGCTACTGTTATTTTATTTTACTTCTGCTCTTTTTTTTCTCAACACTTTTTTTGTTGTTTTATTTTTACTTTTTTTGTTAAAAATAAATGCACTGTTGGTTAAGGGCTGTAAGTAAGCATTTCACTGTAATTTCTGTGAAATAAGTATTTTACCCCTCTGCAAAACATGACTTAGTACTTGGTGGCAAAACCCTTGTTGGCAATCACAGAGGTCAGACATTTCTTGTAGTTGGCCACCAGATTTGCACACATCTCAGGAGGGATTTTGTTCCACTCCTCTTTGCAGATCTTCTCCAAGTCATTAAGGTTTCGAGGCTAACGTTTGGCAACTCGAACCTTCAGCTCCCTCCACAGATTTTCAATGGGATTAAGGTCTGGAGACTGGCTAGGCCACTCCAGGACCTTAATGTGCTTCTTCTTGAGCCACTCCTTTGTTGCCTTGGCCGTGTGTTTTGGGTCATTGTCATGCTGGAATACCCATCCACGACCCATTTTCAATGCCCTGGCTGAGGGAAGGAGGTTCTCACCCAAGATTTGATGGTACATGGCCCCGTCCATCGTCCCTTTGATGTGGTGAAGTTGTCCTGTCCCCTTAGCAGAATAACACCCCCAAAGCATAATGTTTCCACCTCCATATTTGACGGTGGGGATGGTGTTCTTGAGGTCATAGGCAGCATTCCTCCTCCAAACACGGCGAGTTGAGTTGATGCCAAAGAGCTCGATTTTGGTCTCATCTGACCACAACACTTTCACCCAGTTCTCCTCTGAATCATTCAGATGTTCATTGGCAAACTTCAGACGGGCCTGTATATGTGCTTTCTTGAGCAGGGGGACCTTGTGGGCACTGCAGGATTTCAGTCCTTCACGGCGTAATGTGTTACTAATTGTTTTCTTGGTGACTATAGTCCCAGCTGCCTTGAGATCATTGACAAGATCCTCCCGTGTAGTTCTGGGCTGATTCCTCACCGTTCTCATGATCATTGCAACTCCCCGAGGTGAGATCTTGCATGGAGCCCCAGGCCGAGGGAGATTGACAGTTATTTTGTGTTTCTTCCAATTGCGAATAATCGCACCAACTGTTGTCACCTTCTCACCTAGCTGCTTGGCGATGTTCTTGTAGCCCATTCCAGCCTTGTGTAGGTCTACAATCTTGTCCCTGATATCCTTGGAGAGCTCTTTGTCTTGGCCATGGTGGAGAGTTTGGAATCTGATTGATTGATTGCTTCTGTGGACAGGTGTCTTTTATACAGGTAACAAACTGAGATTAGGAGCACTCCCTTTAAGAGTGTGCTCCTAATCTCAGCTCGTTACCTGTATAAAAGACACCTGGGAGCCAGAAATCTTTCTGATTGAGAGGGGGTCAAATACTTATTTCCCTCATTCAAATGCAAATCAATTTATAATATTTTTGACATACAGTGGGGAAAAAAAGTATTTAGTCAGTCACCAATTGTGCAAGTTCTCCCACTTAAAAAGATGAGAGAGGCCTGTAATTTTCATCATAGGTACACGTCAACTATGACAGACAAAATGAGGAAAAAAAATCCAGAAAATCACATTGTAGAATTTTTAATGAATTTATTTGCAAATTATGGTGGAAAATAAGTATTTGGTCAATAATAAAAGTTACTCAATACTTTGTTATATACCCTTTGTTGGCAATGACACAGGTCAAACGTTTTCTGTAAGTCTTCACAAGGTTTTCACACACTGTTGCTGGTATTTTGGCCCATTCCTCCATGCAGATCTCCTCTAGAGCAGTGATGTTTTAGGGCTGTCGCTGGGCAACACGGACTTTCAACTCCCTCCAAAGATTTTCTATGTGGTTGAGATCTGGAGACTGGCTAGGCCACTCCAGGACCTTGAAATGCTTCTTACGAAGCCACTCCTTCGTTGCCAGGGCGGTGTGTTTGGGATCATTGTCATGCTGAAAGACCCAGCCACGTTTCATCTTCAATGCCCTTGCTGATGGAAGGAGGTTTTCACTCAAAATCTCACGATACATGGCCCCATTCATTCTTTCCTTTACACGGATCAGTTGTCCTGGTCCCTTTTCAGAAAAACAGCCCCAAAGCATGATGTTTCCACCCCCATGCTTCACAGTAGGTATGGTGTTCTTTGGATGCAACTCAGCATTCTTTGTCCTCCAAACACGACGAGTTGAGTTTTTACCAAAAAGTTATATTTTGGTTTCATCTGACCATATGACATTCTCCCCAATCCTCTTCTGGATCATCCAAATGCACTCTAGCAAACTTCAGACGGGCCTGGACATGTACTGGCTTAAGCAGGGGGACACGTCTGGCACTGCAGGATTTGAGTCCCTGGCGGCGTAGTGTGTTACTGATGGTAGGCTTTGTAACTTTGGTCCCAGCTCTCTGCAGGTCATTCACTAGGTCCCCCCGTGTGGTTCTGGGATTTTTGCTCACCGTTCTTGTGATCATTTTGACCCCACGGGGTGAGATCTTGCGTGGAGCCCCCAGATCAAGGGAGATTATCAGTGGTCTTGTATGTCTTCCATTTCCTAATAATTTCTCCCACAGTTGATTTCTTCAAACCAAGCTGCTTACCTATTGCAGATTCAGTCTTCCCAGCCTGGTGCAGGTCTACAATTTTGTTTCTTGTGTCCTTTGACAGCTCTTTGGTCTTGGCCATAGTGGAGTTTGGAGTGTGACTGTTTGAGGTAGTGGACAGGTGTCTTTTATACTGATAACAAGTTCAAACAGGTGCCATTAATACAGGTAACGAGTGGAGGACAGAGGAGCCTCTTAAAGAAGAAGTTACAGGTCTGTGAGAGCCAGAAATCTTGCTTGTTTGTAGGTGACCAAATACTTATTTTCCACCATAATTTGCAAATAAATTCATTAAAAATCCTACAATGTGATTTTCTGGATTTTTTTTCTCTCAATTTGTCTGTCATAGTTGACGTGTACCTATGATGAAAATGACAGGCCTCTCTCATCTTTTTAAGTGGGAGAACTTGCACAATTGGTGGCTGACTAAATACTTTTTTTCCCCACTGTACATTTTTCTGGATTTTTTTGTTGTTATTCTGTCTCACTGTTCAAATAAACCTACCATTAAAATTATAGACTGATCATTTCTTTGTCATTGGGCAAACATACAAAATCAGCAGGGGATCAAATACCTTTTTCCCTCACTGTACATACTATATACTTATTATGGACACAGTATGCTTTACATTAGTTTTCTTGTTGTTATTAGTTGTTGTTAGTTGTTATTAGTCCCATCCTTCAACTCCATTCAACACTTCCCGTCTATCTCTTAACACCATCCATATTGGATTTCTATTTGCCATATATTTTTCAACTGTACTGTGATGTTTTACAAAACTTCTGAACCCTTCTATTCTCATTGTTTCTACAGATTGTAAATTGAAAATAAACATTTTTGCTAAAAGTGTTATTATATTATTGATCGATTGACTATGACTTTTCAGATCACCCAGTAGCGCTATCTGCAGGGTTAGCTCCAGGTAAATATTGCAATCCTTTAGCCATTCCTGGACCTGTGTCCAAAAACAAGCTACAAATGGACAGTACCAAAACAAATGATCTAATGATTCTGTCTCTTCGCAGCAAAATCTGCAGAGCTGGCATCGTTATGCGTATCAGTTCATAAACACTATGCCATAAAATCTCTTCCCAACTATTTTGCAATCTATATGGGACGGCTGTCAATCCTTTGGTCCTGAAATGAAACTGGTATACTTTTTTATTTATCACAATTTTCTTTAACCAATTATGATCTTAATGCAGGGCCGACAGACAAGTTCCTTACTTTTTCCCCTTCCACTTTCCTCTTCCATTTTTGCGGTAATGCTGCAATTATTTGGTTGTAATTTTGGGTAGAGCAGACAATTCCATATGTTTTTGTTAGCTGCGTGTGCAACATAACTCCACCAGTTATATCATTTACGAAGATTATACCTTTTTAAAAATATTTTTTCAAATATTAATGTTTTTTTAATTAATTAGTATATTTGAGTTTAACCACTATTTGTTGCATTATTTGTTCTGTCGTTTCTGGAGGATTAAATTGAAATTGCAACCAACTTTCTATGGCTTGTTTTAGAAATAGTGATATTTGGGAGATGATTTCCTTTTCATTTTACATTTACGTCATTTAGCAGACACTCTTATCCAGCGACTTACAAATTGGTGCATTCACCTTATAGCCAGTGGGATAACCACTTTACAAATTATTATTATTTTTATTTTTTGGGGGGGTGGGGTGGGGTAAGGGGGGGGTTAGAAGGATTACTTTATCCTATCCCAGGTGTTCCTTAAAGAGGTGGGGTTTCAAATAACTGAAAGTGAGAGGTTGTAATCTGAATAAAGGGAAAAAGGCCATTCTTGAACATTGGGTGAGACAATCTTACTAATTTGCTAGAGAATCAGTTCGGATTTAAGTATAACTTTTGTATGACTGAAGCTTTTAGTGATAGGCCTAATGCTTTAATATTTAATAATTTCTGTCCTCCAAATTCATATTCATTATATAAATAGGCCCGTTTAATTTTGTCTGGCTTGTCGTTCCAAATAAAATGGAATATTTTTTTCTCATATAATTTAAAAAAACTGGTCTCTTTGTTATACATTCTTTCCTCCGTGTTTACTTTTTAGTCTTGATTCACTTTTCAGACAGGTGACGTACATGCAGGATATCTCCTGGTGTGGCCATGTGTGATCCCTTCACTTGTAAAGGACTTTTGTTATATTAACTCAATATTGCTATGCTGGGCCCACAGACAGTGTGTTAGCGGTGCTCAATATCCCACTGAGCCGAAACACAGAAAAGCCCAAAATGGGGACCAGCTGAGAAAATATACAGAGGAAGTGATGTCACCGGTCCAAATCCCCCGAAGTCGTCCATTACGGGGTGACGCTGAGACGCTGACCACAAAGAGGGAACATGACACAGGTTTCACAGCGAGCAGAGAGACGCCACGGGAGATGGTTGTCCTTCACTTTGACATTTCTGTTACCCGGACTCCCCTGCCAACGAGCTCAGTTTAGAAGGCAGACAGGAAAAAGGGAGAACAGTTTAGATGTAATTATAGGAGAAGGAAAACACTGATGCTGGCTGTAGACAGCGGGGTCATTTCAGAGGAGGCTACACTGTGGACGCTGTGCATAACACACCTCTAGCAGCAGCCCCAGGAAAGGAGGGAGGGGGATGGAGGGAGAGGGGGTTACGTGGCTGTTCTTGTTTCTTGGAGGAGAGAAAGTGGGGACTGCTTCTTTGTAGAGGGCAGCTGAGGGTTTGTACACAGACGGAGTGTACCATTTCTACAGTTGTTGGGCAAAATCCTAACATTTCTGCACTTTTGTGCAAATCTTCAGTCTATGATGTGGAAGAGTTTTGGTTCTGTGCGTTCATCTCAAGTTAGGGCAAATAAGACTTATCCTAACGCTAAAGTCAATTTGATTAATATTATGTTCATTATCTTCACAAATGAAAGAAGTATACTGAAGTTGACTATCCTTATAGATGCACAGCCTTTAATTTATAGAGAGACAATTTTCTTATTCCTAGTTTGGTTGGTTGTCCCATTTTCTCTGACTGTGACAAAAGTCCAAATTACTTTGTCCACAGAAAAACCTTGCATATTGTGTGGCTTACACACAAGTTCAACCCACAATTTTTGTATTGACACCACTTTGCCCCAACCAACTGAGCCATCTGAAATTGAACACTAACCCTCTCATCTTTATATTTTCCATTTGCAGCCTGAGGAGTTTGAGGTGCTTCATTCACACACCTTCCGGGCGAAGACATTCAAGAAGAGCAAGCACTGTGGGGTGTGCAAACAGACCGTCAGCCAGGATGGGCTCATCTGCAGAGGTTAGTCCTGACCTTGCCTGAGTGTTACCATGGTAACCATGGTAATATGGGGTCGTCAAAGGGTCATTTGGGGTCTCCCAAGGTCACTGTTGTGGTCATTCTCAGTAATTACACCAAAGTAGCTCTGGGGAGGTCAAGGGTTGGCAGGTTTTCAATTCACTCAATGATAGCTTGCTAATCAGGCTTTATCTAATTTAATTGATTAGCTTGATATAGGTAACTGACAAAATAAAGGAAACACTTGAGTAAATGAGGGATACAAAATATATTGAAAGCAGGTGCTTCCACACAAGTGTCATTCTTGAGTTAATTAAGCAATTAAAACATCCCATCATGCTTAGGGTCATGTATAAAATGCCCAGTTGCCCATTATTTTGGCTACCATGGCTAGAAGAAGAGATCTCAGTGACTTTGAAAGAGGGGTCTCAAAGGAGCATAGGGGGTTTAAAGGGTTCTGTGTGTGTGTGTGTGTGTGTGTGTCTCTCTCTCTCAGTCACTAGAGCTCCACCCAGTCTAAGACATCAACAAAACACCAAATGATGGAATTTCTCGTGGAAGAATGGTGTCACATTCCTCCCATAAAGTTCCAGACACTTGTAAAATCTATGCCAAGGCTCATTGAAGCTGTTCTGGCGGCTCGTGGTGGCCCAACGCCCTATTTAGACACTTTATGTTTACTGTTTCCTTTATTTTGGCAGTTACCTGGAGCTTGTTTAGTAAGCAAATTGAGTGCTAGCTGGATACTGAGGATTGAGAATTTGAAGTGGCTAATTATTTGTTTGAATTAGATATATACAATAGAAAGAGACTATATAAGCAACAAAATAATATAGCTCTGTGAATCATCAACAGTGGATAGCCCTATCCAGGTCTTGGGAATCCCTTAGTGTTGGCAAACCTACAGGCTAGATAGTAGACACACTGGGCTTGGCTGGTCACTGCTACCTGGCTAGTAGACATGTCTGCTTCTGCTGATAGTGCTGCATGGGGGAAGCTGGCAGGTTGTTTGGTCTGGTATCCAAAAGGGAAATATTTGGCTTGCATCCTCTTGGCTTAGTGCTTTACTCTGAGAGGACCTAGTATACAATAAGCAGGCATTTTGTTATTACCGTGTAGTTGTACTGTCCTCTTGGAAAGCAGCCCTTTTGCCATAATCGTGTAGCTGGCTGCTCCCTACAACATTACTACATTATGTCCTTTTGAAAGATAGTTATTTTCTCTTCCCATTATATTATGGGCGTCTCTTATATTTACAGTCCTCTATGCTGTGTCCGGTGGGTGTTGCAGCTGTCTGTCCCTGCTCTCCCAAAGGGATGTCATGTTAGGGTAGCCAGAATGCATAAGATCAATCATTTCCCAATGGACCACAATCTCTTCACTATCACATGGGTCAACCTCTTAGCCACTTACTCTGATGTGCCTCTGAATGTGCTACTTTTTTTGCTCTTATTGTGCATGATTGTGCAGACTTTTTCTTTGTATGTGGTTGTAGTGAGCGAGTGTGTATCTGGGCTTACTTGAAGCCAGAGCCCTTGACTCCTGCTGAGAGGCTTATCATGACACTTCAGCACCACTGTTCCAGAGAATAGCTCCCCTGTCAGTCAGCCTGTATAGATAGAATGTAACAGAGGATAGCTCCCCTGTCAGTCAGCCTGTATACTGTAGATAGATTGTAACAGAGGCTTGGGTATTGAGTTATCTGCTGTATTGACTACAACATGGGCTTTGGAGCTTAGTGGCTGGTTCCATAGAGGCAACTGAGTATGGTAGTGTGTGTGTGTGTCTGTGTTCACATGTGTGTACGTAAGTCTGTGTTTTATGTCTATGCTTGCCTGTGTGTGTGAGAGAGAGTTTAAATACGTGTGTGTGTGTCCTGTCTGGTTGGAGCAGATTTACGAGGGCCAGCAAGTGGGCTCTCAGGAAAGTACAAAGTGAACAATAGAGGCCCACTCAGACAGCAACACAAACACACACTAACACACTCCATACAAGGACACAGCCTGGAGTAGCCAGGACTGATGAATCACTGAAATTGGTCATGTCTAAGGACGGAGTGAACAAATGTGTTCATAAATCTCAGAATAAGGATTCAGATAAGGAGTTCTGCTTTAGGTTTGCTGAATATTAGGGTTAACTGAGGCAGGTTGAATAATTTGGTATACAGTAGTTACATAATACAGATGGGTCATTCAGATGGACCTCATAACTTTAGATTTATCCTATCAGAAAAAGGACATGTTTGACTTTCAGAAAAACATATTGGTCAAACTCAGGCATAATGTGGATAATCCTAACAGGGTGGAAATTTGGAGCCTAAATTAGACATAGCTATGTGAGTGAGCAAGCTTGAGCTAGCATAATGGTAAACACTTGAACATGATTTTAACATTTTGAAATGTGGTTAATTTACTTTATAATTTAGCCTAACAGGTTGGACATTTATGAGTGGGACATACAGACTAACTACAACAAACATGGAAAAATAGATACAATTGAGTGTTTATATTTATTTAGCTTTGCACCATTGTTTTCCCACCAAATAAATGCTGACACTTCCTGAATGAGGTATCATTGTAGGAAGGGGTTGTTTTGTTAAATGGATAATTACAACAAACTATATGTGATAACATCTACAAATATGTGTATGCGACCAATACACTTTTTGATTTGAACTAACAGGTTGGAAAGTGATATCAGGGACACACAGAAAAGCTTAATTAAAATAATAATAAATACAATAATCATTTTTTGTTTAAATTATTGATGAGAGAGAATTTAAGTAGGACTATAAAATAATGAATAAATATTTAATAATTGTATGGCTTATATTTCTTGTGGAAGTTGATGAATAACACCAGTGGACATGGTTAAAAACGCCTACATCCACTGAAAAAGTGTTAACAATGCATACAATTCCCTTTCGAGATCCATATTTTTGTGTTTTTAAGGTAAAGGACATCAGAC